>NW_027185799.1:23110076-23146296 GCF_028583685.1 Petaurus breviceps papuanus
CAAAAAAAAAAAAAAAAGAAAAGAAGAATTCATGGCCCACCTCTATTTGCTTATTTACACATTCACTCTTCATGAAGGGATTTCATTTCAAGAAAACTATGAATGTTCCCTTGAAGTTGTGATGGTATATCAAAGTATTAATTTAATAGAACTTAGATTGTGCCCATTTTAGAATAGATTTTGCTCCTTTTTTCTATGGTATAAACCAAAAATATAAGAACATAAAAGCAACACAGAGAGTGCTAAAAATGCAGCCTATACCCTGCTCTGCCTGGGGATGCGTTTTGGTAATAAGCAGTCTACTGCAGAAGACATTTTCACAGAAATGCTCATTTTATCTTGACATTGCAGACCTTCATTAGTCCATACACATAAACTTGTTTTGAAATAACCAAATGAAATTCTGTCCCTTTCCTCACTAATTGCATCTAATAATAAAATTAGTTCTTACTGGTTCCAGAAGCTTTGACAAAATCATATGATAACGAGCTGTCCTCCACACAAGGTATTGTGACTTCAGAACTCCTGGTTTATCTTAACAGTTCAGGACTACCTTTGCTCAGAGACAGAGAAGTTTATTTAGAAGTAACCAAATAGACTTCTGGTTGACAGAATTTGCCATTTGAAGCTTAAGCCTCCCCACTATTATGTGGTCTAAGGTAGCCAATTAGAAAGAGCATCTAGTCCACCTTTTATTCAGTAGTGGTTACAGTAATTCCCAGAGTTCTCAAACATGCTCTACAGAGGAGTAGACAGTGGTGAGTCAAATAAAGTCCAGTCCTTGCACATTCAATAGCCGGGTGTGGTGGTTTCTCCCTTGACAGGATCACAGAACTTCAGAGTAGGAAGGATTCTCACTTGTCGCCTGGTCTAACCCACAGAAGAACTGGAACCCCCTCAAGAACATACCCAACCAGGCTCTTGTCGCAGACCTCAGATGATAGGGAATCATTGCCTTCCCAAAGTTCCATTTTGGAACTGTTAAGAATATATTTTTTCTGACATCAAATCGTAAGGTGCCCAATTTCTATTCATTACTGCTAATTCTCCCTAGTAGAAACAGGGTGAACAAGTTTAATCCCTTTTCCATCTGACAGCCCTTCAATCCTTGAATTCAGCTATCATGTCTACCTACCTCTTAAGTGTTTCTTCTCTAGGCAAAACATTTCCAGTATCATCAACTACTCCTTATATGGCATGGTCTATCTTAAGACCTTTCACCATCCTGGATGCTCTCCTCTAGACATTTCCTGGCATATCAGTGCCCTTCCAAAAATGTACCTACATTAAAAAACATATATTGTAATAGTTAGTAAACAATAGATACAGAATGGGGTGTGTCAGAGCCAGCTCTGGTCAGTTGTTTAATTTGTAGAGTTAAATTTGTAGAGTGAGCATTTATACCGAAGAAAGTAGCTAATACTACAAATTAGGACTTAATTGTTTTATTGATTGTCTAAATTTATAAAAGTGATAGAGAAAATGGTAATTTTGCAGATTAAACTTAAAAGTGTTTTGGGCATTTTTGGAGGAGTTATTAAACATGTACCAGCACATCCCCAGAAACAGATGGTTCTCCTATACCGAGGATGGCAGGCAGTCACAGATAGGTTGAATCCATTCCAAACCCCTGGAGAGCAATTCACCCAAAGAGACAAGCTGTCTTTTATGGGCCTAGGGATTGAGCCTACAATTTCACTAATATTGGGAACTCTATGATGAGGAAAGTCCCTCTGCGAACACATTTGGCACTTTCTTTGCAATTAAACTTTGAAAGTTTAAAGTGGACTTCCCAGGAACACACAGCCAGAATATACCAGAGATGGGACTTATACTGAGGTACTCCTGGCTCAGAGGTCAGATCCACTAAGGAATGGGGTCTGTCCTATACTGCTCTGTTTTATGCAGAAGTTAGATATTCCCCCAATAAGGGGGAAGAAGATTTGATCTTGCTGTCCTGAGTTGGAAAGCAGAATATATTTGCCCATTGAAATGTTGTGTTATAGAGTAGCTGGTGAGATAATTACTGTTAGAGCCACACTTTACACGCATTGTGGCTTCAACACACTTCTGTTAAAAGCTTAGAAATTTATGGCACTTGCAAACTAAAGAACCTGTGTTTGAATTCCAACTCTTCTGCTTGCTGTCTGTGTGAACTTAGAGAAAACACTTTGCCTCGATGAGTTTCATTTCCTTTATCTGTAAAATTAGTGGTTCGAACTAGAGTCCTGACTATTAGAAGGACATTTCCAGCTCAAAACCTATGGATCAATTTATTCCCCTGATCTCCTACCCTTCCCCTACTACCCCTCCTCCTCTCCCCCAGAACAACAACAACAAACGAAAAAAACAACCTTTTGGAGCACAGTAGCTTGATAATACTTCCTGGTAAAGATAATCCAAAAAGAAAAATAATTCTCCACTGCCCACTGGTGTTGGCAATTCCCGGTTCTTTGTCTTGTTTCTTTGTTTACTTTGTTCTACACCTGTGGTTTCTTTGGGGCTGTGTACTTCTTCAGAGGAGAATCCTTCTACTACTCTTGCAAATCTGCAGTTTATAGACTTTGTGCGGCCTCAGATTTGTAGTGAAGTAACTTGACCTGGGGTCATCTAGCCAGTTTGTCTCAAAGGTTAAATTTGAATTTAATTCTTCTTAATTCTGGTGTACTTTCCCCCATCCACTACCTCAGGCTGTATCTCTTTAAGTCTCATTAAAATACAAAGTACTCACTTGAAGGGATCAGTTATTTACACCTCTAGGTGTAAGAAATAAAAACATCTGACTTTTTTAGAGTACTGGAGGGTATACAAATTCCTTTACCTAGATTTTTGTCTCTTTGGATTCTCCCTTAACTCTCCTTGAGGAAGTTAGGTGTCCAGTAGATTGAGCTCTGGGCTTGGAGTCAGAAAGACCATAGTTCCAATTCAACTTCAGACACTCACTAGCTGTGTGACCCCAGGCAAGTCATTTAACCCTGTTTACCTCAGTTTCCTTATCCATAAAATGAGCTGGAGAAGGAAATGATAAACCACTCCATTGTCTTTGGTAGGAAAACCCTGTAGCAGCAAGCACCCCAAGCGTCCTCAGGGTTTGCTGCCAATACAGGTTCTTGGATCTGCTTTGATAAAGGAAAGCAACTCAAAATGGGTTAACAAGCTTACTTTAATCAGTCAAATATGTATCGTTTACCTAGTTCAGGGAAAAGAGGTCAGCACCCCAAACTTCGAAGTATACAGGCAGAATTATCAAGACAGAAACAGATCAAGTAGACAGTTTTCCAAACTGTCCAGCCATTACATCCATACCCAATCAACATCTGGGTTTCAACATCTGGATTTTTCAAAGCCAGGGGGGCTCCAGACAACAGCTTCCCAGAATCCATATCAAATCACAGAACACTTCTCAAAGTGAGCCCCCAAAACAAAGCTACACATCAGGGCTTATATAGCCTTGGCTCAGAGAATGTAACAACCTTATTGACTCACTGGCCAATCAAGAAATATCTACTGAAAAACAAGCCTCCCACCCCAGGCTCCAGGTGTACTTTAGCCTAGGGGCAGGGAAGATCTTTAAATTTGCATTTCCATTACAAACCCCAAATGGAGTCACAGAGTTAGACATGACTGAACTACAACATTTTATACCAGAGAAGGTTGGATTGGTTAAGTGACTTCCCCTTTGTCACCCCCATTGGATCACAAACTTGGTCTGCCTAACTCCTTAGTCCAGAGCTCTCTCCAGAACACCACCTTGCCTCTGAAAACCTAGGAGCTGGTTTAGGTTAAGAAAAGGGTAGACTACCGTGTTTCTCCGATAATAAGACCTATCCCAAAAATAAGCCCTCCCCTTACTGTGTAAGAGTCCTCTAAAATAAGCCCTCCCCCAAAAATAAGCCCTAGTGAGATTGCTACTGTAGTGAAGGTGATCCCCTGCGCTACAGGCTACATTATGGTACCCTCTGTATGCACCGTCCCGTTCCCCCCCCCCACCAGGAAACTGCAGCAGTATGCACGTCATCCTGTTCTTCCCCAGTGATTTGCTTATTGAATAAAGGTACATTTTTTTGTTCACATTTACCTGTTTATTAAAATTGCTGTCAATGTTCATTAAAATAAGCCCTCCCCTGAAAATAAGCCCTCTGGTGTTTTTCTGTCCAAAAAAAATAATAAGACAGTGTCTTATTATCGGGGAAACACAGTATATAACATGTGGTAAGGGAGGGGTGCTGAGGAGGTGATTAAAGAGAACAGAATGAGAAGCCTGAGGGCTTCATAGAGCTGCCTAGTTGTACTTCATTTGTTTTTTAGTCCTGTCTAGCTCTTTGACCTGATTTGGGGTTTTCTTGGCAAAGATACTGGAGTGGTTTTCTATTTCCTGTTATAGTTCATTTTACAGATGAGGAAACTGATATCAACAGGGTTAAGTGACTTGCTCAGGGTCACACAACTAAGTAAGTGTCTAAGGCCTGATTTGAAATTCTTCCTAACTGATTTGGGTTCTGAAATAAAGTGATAGAGAAAAATAGCCCCCTTCCCACAAAGTCACTGAACACAATTCAGCCACAGTCCCTAATTTAGAGGCCCATTCCATCATAAGTCAGGAAGAGCCAGTAGCTGAGAAAATGTGATGCTCCTGCTCTCCCTAGTCCCTTCAGACAGCAGTCCCAGGAGGGAGCCACTGGTTCAGGCTGGCTTGGCAATCAGTCCCCAGTCTGCAGAAAGCCAAGGATAGAAAAATCTTGCTGTCTTTCAACACTACTGTTACTTGAAGTAGTGCAGGACAAAAATACAGTGTAGGCATGAAATATCTGTAGTAATAATCGCCTATTCGAAGATGCTATGTTCTTGACTGCATGCAACTTTTCTGCCTAATTTTGCACATGTCCCAGATTAGTATTTATTTTATGAGGCTTGAAAATTCCCTGCCTGAGACCTGATCTCTTTACCATTTTCATGCTTTCAATTTTGCATCTGCCTAGCTTCCTCCATTCGCTGCTTTATTATTCATTTTCCAAAGCTTAGCCCTGGTCCTTTTAACCTTTGCTGCACACTGAGCTTTCAGGGCCTCAGCTGACAAAAAGAGAGAGTGGCTTCATTATCATGAATCCCTTCTTTCTCTAACCCTTCTTAGCAAACTTACAAGGTTAGCATTTGAGCTTATCAGAAGATGTCACATTGAATTAGTTATCCTTTTACTGGTTTGCAAAAAGGGGTGGCGGAGATTTAGATCTAGAAGGCACCTCAGAGATCATCTTGTATAAAACCCTCATTTTACAGGTGAGGAAACTGAGACTCAGAGCCCAGGGCCAGATAGTTAGCAAATGGCAGGGCCAGGATTTGCAGCTAGGTCCTGTCACTCCACATTCAACACCCTTTCCACTAGAACTGTACACTTTATTGTTTTAAACATTATTGTCTCATTCTCCACCTAACCTAATCCCCGATTTAACAGAAAAGCAATATCGAACAAAAGCATCTTGATAGAAAAGTATAAATTCACTTTTGCATATGAATTTCAGTATCCAATATCCAAAATTTTAGCTAAGAACAGATGATTATAAAAACACATCCCAGTTGCTGACTGAGCTAACAGTGCTGTGGCAGTATCCAAAGCTGAGATACATTGAAAACATGAAGCAATTTCAAGCCATCATATTAACTTTGTGATGTGAGGTTATTTGCTGATGGGTTATTTTTTTTCTTCCTCATAATTTCCATTCTCATCGCCAGATTCCCCTACTTCTAGGCTAATTCATTGACTCTTGTGCCCTAGAATGTGGTCCCTAATTCCCTAATTGTTTCCATGTTACGTGGCATGCCAATCAGCATATAAATTGGTCTGGGCAGGCACACAGAGAAGTAAAAGTCAGTTTGGAAAAAATGAAAACCCCATAGAAGGGTAAAGTGTGTATGCATCCCCAACTACTTTTTCTGCTCATAGAGTGTTATTTGTGGTCGGATATTGTTGTTGGCAGCTGACTATTAAGATTTCAAGCACTATTTGAACCAGATTTGGTTCTAACAAGAAGCTTGAAAGTATGATCTTGTATGGTGATTCCTGGTATAGTTAGAGGGCTAATAACAATCTGTGACTTTCTACAGCATCTTTGTCTTTCTTCTTTTTCACCATCTACATTTTGGTCATTTATTTCACTGCTAGATAAACCTCCATTCTTAATCTGAGAAGAGTAAAAAGAGATAGTAAAACTCATTCATTTTTTGCTTTTAGTGGAAGGGAATATTGGAGTGGCTTAAATGAGGTTTGGGAGAAGATCTATGTGTTTCCATTATCAATCCCTCATGGAAGAGAATGAGTTTTTGCACCACTTTAAAAGTTTCTTTATTAGTGAGTAAGAGGCTGACCCAGAGTCTGGAGGACCCGGGATCAGTTCCGGCCTCAGATACTTAACACCTGCACAAAATAACTGGCCGCTTAACTTTGGGCAAGTTACTTAACCCCAATTGCTTTAAAAAAATGTTTCTTTATTGTTACAAAGTCACTCTTTACTAATATCACTCTGTGACCACTGCCAGTGGGTTTGAAGTTTGGAGATACATTAAAAATGGAAACTGATTAAGCACATAGCCTATTGTTGGGTATGCTTGTTAGTGGAGAGGATAAAGACTAGAAACTGGAAATTCCAGACTCTTATTCCAGATCTTTCCTTGCATACTCCCAGTTCTAAAACCAAGTGAACAATAATGACTAGTTTTTGTAGTTGTTAAGATAATTATCGGGGCAGCTAGGTGGCACAGTGAATAGAGCACTGGCCCTGGAGTCAGGAGGGCCTGAGCTCAAATACAGCCTCAGACACTTGACACGCTTATTAGCTGTCTGTCTTTGGGCAAGTCACTTAACTCCAATTACCTTGTCTTCCCCCCTCCAAAAAAAATAAAGATAATTATCCAGCTATAGAAGTGCTCACTTTTCTGACCCACATTCCTTCAAATCTTACCTATCTGATTCCATTCTGACTTGTAGAGTGGCCTGGGTAGGTAGTCTGTGTTCAAGTAATAGCTCTGCCACTTATAGTATGATCTTGGGCAAATCACTTCATCATATTAGCTGCCTTGGTGATACAGTCAATAAAGAGCTGCTCCTAGATTCAGGAATACCTGAGTTCACATCTAGCCTCAGATGCTTGCTGTGTGGCTTTGAGCAAGTCATTTAACCTCTGTCTACCTATTTCCTCAACTGTAAAATTGGAATAATAATAATAGCACCTACCTCTTAAGAAGCTCAAATGAGATTATATTTATAATGCTCTTAGTATAGTTCTTAGCACATAGTAGCTGCTTGATAAATGTGTTTTCTCTCTCTTCTCTCTGGGGCTCAGTTTCTTCCTCTGTAAAATGAAGAATAGACAAACAGGTGACCTTTAAGATCCTTTTGGGCTTGGAGATGATCATTCTGTTTCTCTCTTGAATAGAATGTTGAGATTTTTCTGATTACTAGGTCTATACAAATTAAAAATGAAGAGGATCCCCTTCAAAACCTTTAATAAGATTTTTGTAGTTAACACTGCTTGGAAAGGGATATATAACCTTAGCCCAGGCAAGCTATTTCTTGGTCTCTCAAGTTAGTCTGGGTTTGATAAGTTTAATGGGGAGCAAATGCTTTCCAAATGTCAGGGCCATGTTCTTTTGCAAATAGAAATGGAAGCACCTAAGGCCTTGAGCATTTAATTTCTCCAATTGCTGCCTAAAGTTATGTCTATCTGGGTCCACAGAAACTGCTCTCTCCTTAAGCAAATTGGAGGAACGATGGCAGCACAAACATTGCCTTTGGTCTCCAGATGATGTATGGGTTTGTTTTTGAAAAGTGGTGGATGCTTAATGTAACTAGGACACTGGCAACACGAAGAATGATGCTGGCAGCTTAAAGGATGTTTTGCTCCTTATCTAGCCAGTTACACACTCTTAGTTTTCTCTTCTCAACAGACACAGTGTCAGACAAAAAGAAAAGAATGCCACCACTTTCTTGCTGGTTGTTAGTGTCTGTTCTTCCTAGGCTTTTTACCACCGTCACCCACTATATGAGAGTGTGCACACACGTACACACACACACACACACACGTATACACACACACGTACACACACACGTACACACACGTGCACACACGTATACACACACGTACACACACACGTACACACACACACACACAAACACACACAAACTCTGAATTTAGAATGGCAGTCTTCTGTCCCAGAGCGTCTCATCAAAGCATATGGATTCACCCTCTGTGATCCAGGTATTTAAAGCCTGATGCTAGACCTGGAAAGGCCCTTATGTGCCATCTAAACCCTCTTTCAACAGCCAAAGACACTGAAACCCAGAATGTAAATGTTAACTTTCCCAATGACATACAGCTATCAAGAAACAGAACAGGAATACAAAACTAGGGTGGTCTGACTCTAAATCATTTGTATGTCAAATACACATTCCACAGTACTCCCTAGTATACCTGAACTCGATTTCAACGTGATTGAGAAATATATAACATGATAAATAAAAACACAATAACACATAGATAATATGTTTTAAAAACTAAGTCAGCATGCAGCCTACAATGATCCTTGCATATGGATTAATGATTCCATTGCTTTTTGAGCTCGACACCACTCATCTAGGCAGTTTGGTCCTCTTCCCTTGGCCTAACTTTTGCTCTCTTCACTGTTAACATGTTCGTCTCCCAAAGAATTAACAGTGAAACTAAAATAAAGAGTTATTTTAACCAATCTGTTAGATATTTTTTTGAGTATCTATGCTGAAATGTAAAGTGGGGAAGAAAATTCAAGATATGCTCGTGTTCCAAATTCCTTTTGGATCACAGGACCACAAACAGAGAGCAGATAATGAGTTTGAACACATTTAATCCAATTTTCTCTTTTTATAAATGAGGAAGCTGAGTTTCAAAGAGATGAATAATGTGCCCAAGGATACAGGTGGTAGTAAGTGTCAGTGTCAAGATTTGAATCTCAGTGCCCTGACTCCAAATCCAGTTTACTTGCCCATATACCATATTACCCTGGAGGTTTTCCTCGATACATTACTCTGTAATTTTTTCTATGAATTCTGCCAACAGACTCACATTATGCTTGGTTTTTCATCTCCCTAATGCACTTTTCATGAAATATTGTATACAACAGTTCTCTAGGTTGGTGTCTTATACCCTAATATTTTAAACTCCATGAGGGTAAGGGACAGGTTTTATTTTAAGTATATACCTCCCACAAGGTCTAAGACTGTACCCTGTACATAGTATGTTCTCAGTTAGGGTTAAATTGGATTTCTGAACAGCTGTTAATAATCTATTTCCCAATATTGACATTGTACATATTTATACAATGCCATAGAATTCTCATTAGCTTTTTGCTTCATGGGTCTTTCAATCATCTTTCAGTCTCCCCTCTTACCTTGGATTGCTAGAGGTTAACTTACATCATGTCTTCCAATCTGAAAATTCCAACTGCTCTATTATTCTGTCAGATCATGGTTTACCAGTTATCATTTAGAGCAGCCAAATGACACAGTGGATAGAGCATTGAACCTAAAGTCAGCAAGCAGCAAGTCCTGGGTTCAGCAGATACTTTCTAGGTCTGTGACTCCAGGCAAGTCATTTAACCTCTCTTTGTCTCAGTTTCCTCATCTGTAAAATGGGAACAATAATAACACCTATCTCTCAGGAACTGTTGTAAAGATCAAATGAGATAATAATTTTGAAGGGTGTAGCACAGTGTTTACATATAGTAAACACTATGTAAATATTATTATTAATTATTATTTATTTTTATATGCTCATTCTGAAATTTGTTTTGGCTAAAACCTTATACAACCTTCTCAAGACTGTATTTATATCAATACCAATGAATTTAAAAGCTTTTTACATTTTTCTTGGTCTCTCCCACTTTCAATTTAGATGAACAAAGCATGGAAAGTAGCCTGGAATGTGGGAGGGAGACCAAAAATGAGAAAACCTGGGTTCTATCAATTACAGTTTGTATGGAACTCTGGAAAATTACTTAACCTCTTCTACCTTATTTTCCTTCTCTATAAACTAAGTGGGCTAGACTTACTGATCTCTTATGTTCTCACTAGTGGGGAATTTTCTTGACCTCTTGGGAGAGGCATACCCATCAGCAGGATTCTGATGACTTTGTTCAAAGGTAGGAAGCCAAACTAAAAGCATAGAGATTTATTATCATGCTAAGGAATTTGTTCTTGTAAGGTACAGATTTGGTTTTTGTAACCTTTCAGGCCCCCCTAGAGTACACAGCCAGTCAGGAGCATTCATTGGCAAATCAAGAGAGGCATAATAAGGCATTTCCTGGGAGAAGGGGAGGTAGAGGAAGAAGATCAGGCAAGGAAAATTTATTATCAAAATAAGAAAAAAATTCCTCTTCAAGGAAAGGAAACAAGGGGAGGAGATCAAATACTTTTACAACTGTGAACAAAGTCCTTTTAGACAAAACTGAAGATTCTCTTATTCAAGGGCACCAAGTAGTTGTTATAGCAGTGAATGAGCCTTCTGCTTTACCATGTCCTTGCATGATTTGCTAATGTTCTATTTCTTCTTCAGAAGGGATCAAGGACTTTCTAATATTAGACCACTAAGTGGTTAGGGGCTTAGCCCATCATTATATTGTGACCCCATTTGGGGTTTTCTTGGCAAAGAAATGATTTGCCATTTCCTTCTTCAGCTTATTTTACAGATGAGTAAACTGAGAAAAAGAGAGTTTAAATGATTTGTCCACGGTCACAGGGCTAGGAAGATGAATCTTCCTGACTCCAGGGCTAGCTGGCATTTTATCCTCTTTACTGCCCCATGACCACATTTCTAATTCAGGCCCTCAGCACCCTTATTTTGTTAGCATTTTTAACTGACTTCCTTTCCCAAGTCTTACCTCTCTCCAATCCATTCTCTATAAAGCTGCCAAAGGGCTATTTCTAAAGCTATGAGACTCACCATTCAACTCTCTTGCTGTAGAAGCTTTATTGACTCTCTATTGACTCTAGGATAAAATACAAATTCTGGCATTTAAAGCCTAAAGAAACTTGGTCATTGATTAGATAAAGAGGAATAAAGGGTAGGGGATAATCAAAGATAATACTAAGATTTCAGACTAGGTTGTGATAATACAAGCAGAAATGGTGAAGTAATGAGGAAGAACAGTTCTAAATAAAACATAAATTCTGTTTTGGACATTTTGAGTTGGAGGTGATAGTGGGAGGTCAAGGTAGATGTCCTGCAAACAGAAGCACAGGAATAGAGAGCTCAGAATGGAAGTTGGGGTTTGAAATAGAGGTTTGAAAGTCATTTTTCCAAGAGTAATAGTTGAAACCATAATAGAGAGTTGGATAATTTAACAAATAATTATTAGACAATTCTTGTTTGCTTCACACACAATCTTTGTCTGTGATGTTAGGGATATACAATTTAGATAAAGTACTAGAGAAGGATCGTAAAGGGATTATGTAGAAGGGGAAAGGAGAGTTGAAGAGCTTTTCATTAAGTACCCACTATTTAACAGACACTGTGCTAAGCACTTTACAAACATTATCTCATTTGATCCTTACAATAACCCTGAAAGGTGGGTGATAGTATTACTATTATTATTGTTGTTGTTATTATTATTATTTTACAGTTGAGGAAACTGAGGTAGACAAGTCACAGACCTAAGTCTGAGGCTGGATTTTGGCTCAGGTGTTCCTGACCCCAGGCCCAGTGTTCTACCCACTGCACCAACCAGCTCACTGTCTTCACAGAAGAATGCTTCTCGATAAAATGGACAGCTGAGTCATCTTTTGTAACTATGGAAGGTGTGGTTCCAATCAATTGCTTGAGGACAGAAAGACAGTTTTAGGGTAGTTTTTGGGAGGAATGAGTAAGGATATCACAAGGACAGAATGGAAGTTTTGTTAAGTGACAGTGAGGGCCAGAGTATATTTATACTCCATGAATTATGAAAGTTCATAGAATGTGAATGGAATGTTTTCTCCTTTAGGATTGGGGATGCTTCATCTTTGTCATTGTCTCCTCAGAACCTCGCACAATATCTGGTACATCTTGTAGGGAGTAGGGCCACGGTTGGGGAATCTATACCCATGACTTTGTTGGCATGGGGAACTCCCTGTCAGAAAAGTCCTTTGGCTAAATCGATGTGTACCTGTTCCACAACTTAGAGCCTTGAAGAGTTTCCTGGGACAGGAAGAGGTTAAATCACATAGCCAATATGTATCAGGTAGGACTTGAAATCAGGTCTCCTTCCAAGCCATCATTATGGCACACTGCCTTTCACTTGGCATAGAAAGGGAACTTTTTGAGTGAATGAATGAATTTTTCCTCAAGGATTCAAAGCTAGGAAGTGTGTGTGTTGGGGAGGGGGAAAGGGGTTTGGGGCACATGGGAGACACTCAACCCTGGTATTTTTTCCCTGCACTAAACTTCCATGATAAAGTGACCTCCACATGAAAGGGAACCACCCAAGTTGGAGCTAAGTTAACAGCTTCATCTCATTTAGATTTTATAGGGAATTGTCTCCACATGCCTTAGAGCACATAGTTTCCTCTCCCTTTCTAATACTCTCCAAAGTTCCTTGTTTAGCTATGTTGTAGAAAGAAGAATATCAGTATCAGCCTCTTCCAAATCACATTTGACACAATTCTTATGACAAGTTCTCCTGAAGCTATTTAAAGAATTCCATCTAAAGAAGCCCCCATGGATGATGTAGTAATATGACTGCTCATTGAAGTTATCCCTGGTGCTAAGAGGGAAGTCTGTGTATTATTGAAAATAACTATGGATACATGGAGTGACAGAGTGCAAATAGTTCTTTATGAGGTCAGAGTATTCTGATAATTGTTCTGATAATAGTTGCTTTTAGGAGGCTGTAGATAGGGTCTGTAATTAGTCATGAATAAGACACCCCTGCCCCACATCCAGTTGACTTAGCACTCTCTGTATATAAGCTGCCATGACTGAATTGGCAGTGGTCCACATGGGTCATTAAGGTGGCAAAATGGTGGAACATTCTGCTACATAGTCATTTTGATGGAGGACATAGTCTTAAAGGAATCATTAATGACTCTAGTATACCTGACTTTCACAAAATTACACAAGCTTAGATTTGGAAGGAAGCTCAGTCCTCCTTGTATCTAAACATGAAGCCTCTCATGACATCATTGACATGGATTTATCTGACCTTTAATTGAAGACCACGTGTGAAAAAACTTAATACCTCTTAATACATCTCACTCATTCCACTTTGGAATAGCTCTAATTGTAAGGAAGTTTGTCCTTACATCTGCTGTTTCCACACATTGTTTCCAGTCTTGCATCTGGAACCAAGAAGAATAATTCTAATCCTCTTTCCAGTTGCCAATCTTTCAGATATTTGAAGAAAACAGTCATGTTTCCCTCTCTCTCTCCTCAAGGCTTAAAGTTTAAACCTTAGGTTCTTCAGGTGCTCTTACTATGATGTGAATAGCAAGGCCCCTCATCATCCTGCTCTCTGTCCTGTGGATAACCTCTAGTTTGTAGATGACTTTCTTGAAGTATGCTAAGAAGGACTGAACACAATATTCCAGATGTGATGTGAGGAGGGCATACTATTGTGTCTGTCATGAGTGATATTCTGGCAAATGTTTAACAACCAACTCTATAAGGGGATGGGTGGGAAGTATGCACACACCGGTGTAAAATGTATCATTAACATTTTCTCCATCTCTTTTTTTTTTTGGCTTTTTGGAGGGGGGACAGCAGGGCAATTGCGGTTAAATGACTTGCCCAAGGTCACATGGCTAGTAAGTGTTAAGTGTCTGAGGCCAGATTTGACTCCAAGGCGGGTGCCTATTCACTGCACCACCTAGCCTCCCCTCCATCACTTTCTTAAGTCTGAACCATTATGATAAAGCCCTGATTTATCTTGTTTTCCAGTTTCAGAGGTATAAAAACCTTATGTTGAAAATTTAACAATCAGAGCTAGTTCGACTATCTCTAACATGCTCCTATCACCTCCCTCATTCTGGAGACTGTGTTTTCCTAATGCAACCTAAAATCTTATGTGTTTGTAAAAACATATCAAAAGCAAACAGAAAATGACTGAAATCAATATTCATATGCAAACTCCCACTTTCCAATTCACTTCTACTCAGCTGGAAGCTGCCTTTCTGTTGTGATGTTGATGTTGCTTCTGCTGCTGTTGTGATGTTGTTTTAACTAACAGTCATCCATGAGCAATAGGCCTAACAAATTGTAACTCTCCCAGGAAATAGCTCAGGAGAACATCTCCAAGAAAGAGTGAGTAAAAATAAAAACTGAAGGAGGAAAAGAAAATTGCATGCCCATTTGCATTAGCTAATTAGTAAAATCATTTTGCCTGTTCTCCTGTGCCTTTCTTTTTCTCACTACACTTCAGACTTCCTCTTTAATGTTCAAATCCGAAATGATTTATTTAGTGTACAGTTAGAAAGGAAACACTCAGAGGAGTATTGTCACTTGATTTAAGCCCCCTCCCCCCTTCCAGTTTAACTCTATGGAGGTAGGTGAATCCTGTGTCAGATCGTCAGAGATTGCTTTCAGGGAAGAAAGCACTAAGGCCCTGGTATGCTGAAGAAAGTCGCTCCCTTCCAATAAGCTTAGATCGAAGCTTTTAATCTTGCAAGTGAGACCCCATCTCAGCACATTCATAGGTGCCTGAATATGTTTTCTAGGAAAACTCTTTTTAGAACTGTACATTTTGAAACATTCCCTGAAAGGAAAAGGTGCTCTCGTCCAGGTGTGCTACTCCAGTCTAATGTAGTTGCTTAAGAATACATAGAAATGGCAATTCTATTCATTTGCATCAAGTTTTGGAGGTAGAAAACTCTATAGACTTTTTTTTCACGATCAGGCTGCTAAGGGGAATTAGGTTTCTTTTTAAAAGAAAAAAACATCTATGCCTCTTCATGTACACATACTTCCTAGGGTTCATTTCCTTTAAAGTCACATTCTAAAGAGGTAGTAATGCTTGCTTCTTTCCCCTATGTGGGGAAATACCCTGAAACCAGCATAATTATCTATCTATTTATATAATGAATAATTATTATGTAATAAAAGTAATTATCTAATAATTTACCTAATTATGTATTCAATATCTTGGGGAGGGACTGGACTTGATGTAACATTGGGACTTTTTTTTTTAAGTTGTAATGGACTTTATTATACTCATCTCTAATATACAACTCATAAGCATAAATTTTAGACATCTATTTTCAGCACATAAAATGTTAATGGTAGATATATTTGAAGAGTGGCACAAAGTATCAACCCTGTTGGCATCCTCAGATGGAAGTATGTGCACACTGTCTTGCTGTGCTAGCATGAGTTGGGTTTGAGACTTCAGTATTAGCTGTTTGGCAACCCTTCTTGAAACTTGCTTCTGCTAGGATCTACAGCCCATCTCTCTTATGAACTCGAGATACTTCCCACTTTACTTGACTGAGGCACAACTTATCCCTCCCAGGTGGCCTTGCCTGCCAGTTCTTGACAGCCAGGATGTCATTTCCGTGATCTTCTCTGACTATGACTCTTCACAGAAAGGCCCACAACAAAAGGAACAACAAAACCTGATGCTGTCAGCATTCATTTTTGGAATCCTTGATAGCCCTCCATGGTCACAAACCTGGCAGTGACCTCCATTATTCCTCCATCTTCCCAGAAGTATTCACTCCCCAATCAGTAACTGTGTTTAGGACATACAGCTTTATGGAAATGGACTCCTTCTCTTCCAAAGAACATTAGTGCTCTGGGTCCAAGCATCCTGGGAAACATAATCCTTTTCCAACCCAGCCTTGGCTCTTGCAACAGTTTCATAGGGAAAGAAATTAAATTAGTGAATAAAAGAAATTTGACCTACCTCACTTCACAGAGGGGCAGATTATTATTCTTTCCAACAGTCTTACTTCATCATAAAGTATGAACAAATTTAATACATAAATAACTTCAGAGTTACCTGAGTTTTTGTATTTGTGTCTCTAGTGCATAGCAAGTCAACAAATCAAATAAAGTCCACAAGCATTTTTTAAGCATTCACTTTGTGCCAAAAACTGTCCCAAGCACTGGGAATATTAAGAAAGGCAAAAATAATTCCTGCCCTGAAGGAGCTCCCATTCCACCTAGGGGGGACAATATGTGAACAATTATTTACAACCAAGATATATAGAGATAAAGGGTAAACGAAAGGTACTCTCAGAGGGAAGGCCCTAGCATATAGCAGACCCTTAATGTTTACTGAATGAATGAATAGGTATTACTAAATATTCTCAGATAACACAAAATGTTACCTATAGGGAAGAACAACTTTGGTAGCCAGAGAACATCCATGTTGGATAATGTGTTCAGGGTTCAGGGTTTGGATCATTTTATAGAAAAAGTTCAGTCTACTCCTTCCCAGGACATGAGCTGTTCTTCAGTATTAAGTGAAAAGATTTGTCTTCTTCATGCTAATTATTTTTTTAATTGTAGAACATATAAGTTGTTGTTATTCAGTCTTTTTCAGTTGTGTCAGACTCTGTGACCCCATTTGAGATTTTCTTGGCAAAGATACTAGAAAAATTTTCCATTTCCTTCTTCAGCTCATTTTACACATGAGGGAACTGAGGCAAACAGGATTAAGAGACTAGACCAGAGTCACTGCTAGTAAATGTCTTAGGTCACATTTGAATTCAAGTCTTCCTGCCTCCCAGGCTTAGAGCTCTATCCACCATGTCATCTAGTTGCTCTAGAGCATGTTAAGTATAGTTAAGCAAATTTTAAACCACAGGACAATATTTTCCATATTTTTCAAGTACATGAAAAACTGAAAAAAATTGGGTTTTTGTTTTGTCTTTTGGTAATCCTACTAATAGTTCAGACCATGTACTCTAGTGGTAAGAATAAAGGTAGAGAATTCAGAAAGACCTAAAAATTCAGCTTCTGATTTGTTACGTAGCTGTATACTGGTATCGTTGTTTCTTGCTTCTCACCTACAAGCATGATTGGTGGATGAAATTTTCCACTTTTTTTTTTTAATATAGCCTACTAACTCCTGAAGAAATATTTTGACATCTTTGAAGACCAGATGCTTTGGCTTACAGAATCAGAAAAAAATCCTAATATTCACAGAGAGTTATCAATGTTTATATTCCCTATAAGGAAAAGCTTGTCTCACTCAAGACCTTTTTCCCCTGGACAAAAATACAAAACTTCTATTATGTCCTGTTCTATTTCTTTTCCTCACATATAATTATTTTAGCCCCTTTCATTTTTTTTTTTAAGCAATCGGGGTTAAGTAACTTGCTCAAGGTTATACAGCCAGTTATTTCTGGGTGTGGTGCTGAGTATCTGAGCCCAGATTGATCCAGGTCATCCCGACACTGGAGCCGGTGCTCTTACTCGCTAAGCCACCTGGCCGCCCCTAAGCAATTGGGGTAAGTAACTTGCTCAAGGTTACACGGCCAGGTATTTCTGGGTGGGTGCTAAGTGTCTGAGCCCGGGATTCGATTTCCAGGTCTTCCTGACACTGGAGCCGGTGCTCTTACTCTCTGTGCTACCTGGCTGCCCCCCCTTTTATTTTCAAAGAGAAAAAAAATTATTTCCAACCATACTATGTCACTATGAATAGCAGTGAAATGATATATCTGAAGTCAGTGAAATGATATATCTGAAGTCAGAGGACCTACATTTGAATCTTAACTCTGCTAGTTACTATCAATGTGACCCTGGACAAAAATGTTTTTAACATTTCTAGCTTTACTTTGCTCTTCAGAGTCGAGAGTTGGAAGAAATGGTCTCTAAGATCCCATGTACCTCTAAAATCCAGAAAAATAAAATGTAAGCAAGGGAAATCAGCCTCAGTTGATCTTGGGTCAGTTAGCCTCCCTATTTTTCTTTTGATCTGAACTAAAAAGGACAGATATATTCTGGTCCATGATTGATCGATCAATCTATCTATCTTCTTTATTTTTTGTCCACTTCAGCATATGACAGACATGCAGTATGAATGCAGCATATTTGAGGCATTTCAAACACTTTTTGGCCATACATCAGCCTAATTGGTCTAAATGTATTTTATAAGCTTTTGCTCAGACTCTCAATGGAAACTCTATATCATTCATCTCAAGTAACAGGATTTTAAATTATTTAAACCTCACATTGGTTTTATAGGATCCCCTGAGACTCTTTTTGAAGAACTAGTAATTTTTTTTCACATCACAGATTTAAATGTTCTTTGTAACCAAAACAAATCATCTCATTTCAGGAAAAAAAAAACACACTCTTATATTGAGCATTATCATTTTATAGATTTACAAATTATTTCACCATTTCTCCAAACAAGCACATTTGGAAATTGTGATTGCCCAAGATGTAATGACTTATGTCTTTTAAAATTTGATGGATGAGTACTTTATCTATCCAACCATATATTTTAATGCCTGAATGTAATTTCCTGATATGTTTCATAACACTGAACTGAGAACAAAATTATATTTTTCTTTATAGTACTTCAAAGTTTTAACTACTTTTCTGCTTATTTTAGTCAACAATTGCATTTTATTTTTCTCCAGGGCAACTGAATGTTTCACTGTTCAGTATTATTCCTGATACAGAAATTTGGTTTATACTGGCACCAAAGGAGCAATTTTCCTGTATTGGGACTAAAAAAAAAAGCATTCCAGAAAGAAGTGAGGAAAAAAAGTCTAATGTGAAATAAAACAGCAAAGACTTTTAAAACACAAATTGCAAGAAATCAGATTTAGTCTATTTACTTTTACCTGACTTTGAAAAAGTTAATGGAAACTGATGAATATATGGTATAAACATAGTTCATGTTTCTTGCAGGTTAAATGTGACCAGTATTGGCCCAGCAGAGGCACAGAAACATATGGGTTGATTCAGGTGACACTGCTAGATACTGTGGAATTGGCAACATACTGTGTTCGAACATTTGCACTTTACAAGGTGTGTTTTTCCCCTTCCTCTTCCCTTTTCTGTTATTTAAAGAAAGCTTCTTTTGAGAAATCAGATTTCTTAAGGCTTTACTTAAATCTTGATCCCACTGGCAACAGTGAAGAATGAAATAATTCCTCCACTATCACTGTGCAATTTTTCTCCTTGTCTGGAGGTTTATCACAGTAAATATGGAGCTCTTGCTCTGAACAAAAGTTTACTTGAATGAAGAATTAGCTGCAGAACTCAGATTCTTTGCCAGCTCCTCTTCAGAGATGTAATAGGAGCTCTCCTGATATTTGAACCAGAAAATGCATTTTCTTTCTCTTAAGAAATATTTTCCCTAGAAGATGTTTGCAGTTTTTTTTGTTGTTTACTTGAACTTCCAAAAGAATATCTGTTACTAATAGAGATATAACCATTACCAACATTGACTCTCAGGTCTTTTCGGGTATTTTCTTCCTCATTGGAGTACAAGGTTTGGGAAATGGTCTTGGTTAAAATGGAAATTTTAACGTGTTCTCATTTAACAGAATGGTTCAAGTGAGAAGAGGGAAGTGAGGCAGTTCCAGTTTACAGCGTGGCCAGATCATGGGGTACCAGAGCATCCAACACCTTTCCTAGCTTTCCTACGACGAGTCAAAACCTGTAACCCTCCAGATGCTGGTCCTATGGTTGTTCACTGCAGGTAAGCCCCATGTCGATGTTTATAGATGCAGCCAAGAGAAGGCCTCAAAAAGAGAGATAGTTACCTATATTTTAATTTTGCCCTAATCGATAACTAAGATGTTGAATGGGTACACTGAACATTGTTTTTTTTTTTCACAAAATATTAGTATATTGAATCTGATAAAGACTTTGAAATTAAGAACATGGGTACTTTGTGTATCTCTCTTTTTATCAAATGAAGTTCATTACTGAAGGGCAGATCAAACTGTTAATTTCTTATAGTAGGTAGGCCTCTTCAGGAATCTAAGAAGATAACATAAATCCAAGTGAGAATTAAGAGAAATAGGGAGGATTCTATTGTAGCTCAGGGGAACAAAGAATGCTTCATGGAGGTTGTAAGATACAAGTTGGGTACTGAATGAAAAAAAGCAATTCAACAGGCAGACATGTAGAGGATGTTCTGGGAAAACTAATGAAAGCAGGAAATGGTACAACAGAATTAAAGAATTGTCAGCCAGCATAGTTGGATCGTAGCCTTTATGAAGAAGAGTAGAATGAAATCAACTGGGAAAGGCAGACTGAAGCCAGACTATGGATAGCCTGAATTGCCAGGAGGAGATTGCATTTCATTCTATGGGCTAGGCATCTCTAATCTTTGTCAGTCTACTGAAGCCTATAAACCCTTTCTAAGAATAATGCTTTTAAGTGCCTGCATACTATAAAATTACAAATGAAACCAATTGTATTGAAAAAAAATCGGCATTAAAATGGTACAAAAAGTATTCATGACCTCCTGAAATCTATCCAGAGACCTCTTGGGTATCCATAGGCCCTCCATTAAGAAACCTTGTTATATATAATGAGAGATATGGGAGGGGGGGCAAACCCTACAAAAAATCTTGCCATAGTATGAAGCATAGAACAATATGAAAAATGCATTGGAGGGAGGAGAAACTGGAGGCAGCAAAATTCATTAGTAGGCTATTAATAATACAATTAATTAATATTTAATTAACAATATAATTAATTTAAGTGAGAGATGAGGGTCTGAACTAAGATGTCATGGAGTAGAGTAGAAAGGATGATATGAATTCAAAAGCTATTTCTGAAGTCAAATTGATAGTTTTTGTTAAATGATTGAATTTGGGGAAGAAAGAATGGTTCTTAGGAACATACCTGCCTTCCCAGCAGAGAAATGGGAGACTACAGATACTGATTGTTGTATACTCTATCATGTGGTCACTATATTGGAATTTGGGGGGGGGGAGGGTGAAAGTATAGGGTGCTGGGGAAAAGATATCTTCAAATGTCTATTGTAAAAAAAAACGTCATCATTAATTTAAAAGAAAAAGTTTGAGGTTTCTAGGCTGAAAGACCAAGAAGCTAGTGGTGCCATCACCACAAATAGAAAAGTTAGGAGGGCATCCAGGTGTTGAATGATAGAGAATGAATTTAGCTGTGAACATTTGGGAGTTTGAGTTTCTAATGGGACATCCAAATGGAAATGACCTCTACATAGAGATGGTAATTGAAGACATATGGGTAGATGGAATTGCCAATGGAGAAAGTGTAGGTGGAGTAGATGTAAGGGCCCAAGTCACAAGCATCTTAGGAGATATCATATAGAGGAAGCAGGAGGAAGGAAAGAAAAAAAAAACTAGCAAAGGGTACTACAATGTTATAGTCAGAGAAGTAGGAACTGAACCTGAAAAGATAAATATTACTAGTTGTGGCTAGGGTCAAGTTGACCACTTCTTGGAAATGTTACATGATTGATTAGGTGCCAGTTGGACTAGATGGCCTCAAGGTCCTTGCTGCTACTATAAAAATTTCTGTGATACAGTGATCTCTGAAATGCTAACGGTGAAATCTTCTCTATTTAAATTATCTTTGGCACAGTTGAGAAGAGGTAACTAGGCAAGAGGCAACAGTGTAAATGACAAATTTTTAATTTTAGCATTAGCTTCAGCAGAACAGATAAAATAATCATTGTAGGAATTCAGAGGAAATTTCACCGTTATGTCCTTTTTTTTGTTCAAATGAACAGCTTAAAAGCAAAGGGTAATATCTCTGCCAAGTGGATTTTATAAGAAGGTAGGATATTTTCAGAGGAATCAGATTGGAGCAAGGAATGGAAGAAAGGAAAGGGCAGAAAGGGGGAAATGAAAGCACTTAGGGAAAAATTAATGTATATCTAAGGATTATGTCTCCTATCTAGCAATTAATATATTGAGAGTAAAAAGAGCCAATAAGAATGAAAAGAATAATTCTGAAAAGCACTCAAGGGCAAGGAAGAGTCCCAAGGAAGGCATAAAACAAGAAGCCCAGAGAAACTGGAAAGATTAAGGTTTGGGATAAGAGACTAATTGATTTTTTAATAAAAAAATGAAAATAATTTTTATATAGAAGGTAAGGCAAACATGAAATAGGAATAGGTTCCAACTTATTAATGAGTTATGATTCTAAAGTTCATTTCTGTGTTGGCTGTTTGGAACCTGCAGCACATTTTTATACAAAAGTAGTATTCTAAATGGTTAGGTTCCAAGAACATACCACAAAGGCCAATTTAATCCATTATTCAGTTCAGTTCAGTTCAGTTCAGTAAGCATCTACTTAAGTACATACCCTATACACTGTACTAAGCACTGGGAAAGACAGAAACATAAAGAAGGCATCATTCTCCTCCTCGAGTTTACCATACAGCATGAAAACAAAGTCTCTTACAAATAATTGTGCAAAATAGAAGGTCATAATAGCATATGGGGGGATAGGGAAATATTTTGAGAGTTCTTAAGAAGGAAAGATTTTTTCTGAGTCACCGAATTCTTAATTTCTCAGCCATTTGAGGACAATCTTAAGATGGGTAAGATTTAAAATCGTAGAGAAAGTCTGCCTTAATAGTATAAAATTGTTGCCATAAGAAAACTTACTAGAGGTTCCAGCTTCCTTCTACTCTACTTGTTGAGAGTGAGGGCTACTCTCCCCCATTTTCTGAACCAACTTTAGCCATCTAGGGCATGTAAATGGTGGAGGAAGGCTTGACTGAACATGAAGCCTTGGTGGCAGGATCCAGATCTCTAGAGAGAAGTGACAGTTTGGGTCTCTGGAGGACAATTGAATGTTCCAGTTTGAAGGTAATGAGTGCCTATGGAGAAAAGTAGATAAAATAAAAGCAAAGGGATGAAGTATGTAACATATGAGCAATATCTCTGAAAAGACATTCCTTCTGAAGCACATTAGGTTGTGAACTAAAATTAATGGTTAAGCCTAGGACAATCAAAGGTCCCCACATCAGATCTTTTGAACAGGAGTTCTTTGTTCTCTCTTCAGCATCCTAGTGGTTATTTTCCAATGGTAGACTAAAGAAACTTTTCCCAAACTCTTCCTAATTCATAACCAGCCTAACTTTCAGAGAAGAGAGGGAGAAATAGGACAGAACAACAGAACAGAGTACAGTTTGATCCATAATATACTAGCTTTGTTATTCTGAAAAATTAATGTAGTACCAATGCATCACAAAAGTGAGCACCCCCAAAAAATGCATCATCCATCCCTTTGTATTGAGACATCTCCTTGACATTGTTTAATATTCTTTTGTGTATCTGGTCACATCTAAGAAACTAACTCATATTAGGAGCTTATTTAGTTACCCATGAGAAGTTAGTCCAACAAAAAGGAAAATGCCCTTTTGAAGTTCAAAGAGATTTAAGAAGATTTACAACTAACAGTAAATATAAAACACACCAGTGAGTGCCATTTACAGAAGGGTACAATGCATATTTGTGTGTGCATTTTAACTTTTCTACCTGAGTCTTGTCCTAATTTATTCCATTCAAGTGTCTCTTTTGACTGCAAATATTACCAGAATATGTGATGGATTTGGGGTGTTGACAAGCTTGAACTGTGGACTCAATTATTTCTAAACCTGGAATTCATTTTCATGTGTAAAACAAGTAAGATGAGAGGCCAGTGTTCTGTACATGAAAGACAGTATTGTTAGGACTACTAGCATCTCTGGATAAAGAATCAGATCAAATGTCCCAGGTATATCCTTATTAATGGGAACATTTTTAAGTTTAGGAAAGTAATTGTACCACATGGAATGTATTAAGCTCACTTCTGTTCTTTTTATATATAACTGATCATCAAAAAAAAGTATATTACTAGTTCCTGAAACCAAGTAATGGTACAAAAACAAGCATATGTATTTCTAGAATTTTGAATAGATTTATCCCACTGTCAGAAAAAAATTCTTATTAAGTATGAGGAACTTAAATAGTAGCATTCATTTCTAATGTATACACATTAATGATGGAAGGAGATGCATTCATTTCTTCTTCAAATTGGATTAGCATAAATAAGCAGGTACAGATCACATCAGAATAAAATATTTCCTGGAAAGGAATTGAAATTGTTACAACTCTTTGCTTTCAGAACATTAGAGAAACGTTAGTAGCTGTTTCTGTGATATTAAATAAAACACGATCTTACTAATGGGAATTCTTACTATGTGATAGTGGAACTTTTATAAAACAAATATAATGTATTTGTTCATCCAATGTGAGTATTCTCCTTCTTCAAAGTAACCACTTTGATGGGCTAGACAGACATGATGATATTATCCATTTGTATCGCATTTATTAAACAATAATTAATTCAACATAAATTAACCCACTTGAGCCTGAAAATAATAACAGCAATTTTAAAAACTCAAGAGAATGACAGAATGTCAAGGTTGGATGGATCGTTAGTGGGCATCTACTCCATGGTATATCTGGTAAGGAACCTCATGGCTCATGGCTGATTGTAAGGCCCTCTACTAAGGAAAAATCCATCCCTCCTCAAACTGGCCCTATTCTACTTTTGGAAGACTCTAATTGCTAGCATTTTTTTTTCTCACATCAACCCCAAATTTGTCTTTTTTCAGTGTCTACCCATTGCTCCTGGTTTAACTCTCTATGACCCACAGAATAAATATCTCTCTCTCCTTAAGACAGCCTTTAAAACTCTTGAAGGCCATTGTGATGCTCTCCACCCCACCTGCTAAAGTCCTCTCCTCCAAGCCCAATGTCTGTATTTGAACATAACACCTTTTAGTATACAAAGCACTGTCTACATACATCATTGTAGGTTGAGTTGTGTGGTAATTGATACGTATCCAATGCTATTACCATTACTTGTAAAATTTTAGACATTTCCAGTTTTGGAAATTACTTGATACCTTTATGAATGATAGTCCATAAAATTAGTCTTCTTACTTTTGAGACACTTTAATTTTCTGAACCAGAAAAGCATTATTCTGCTCAATCATTCAGACTATTCATCCCATTTGGATCTAAGTCATTCTTAACTGCTTTCAGAAAACAATTCTACCCGTAAAAGACTACGTCTGATCACCCCTTAGAATGCTCAAAAGGACGTACCACTGTTGTTAAAGACAGTTCAAATGAGGGGAATCAAAAAAATTAGAATCAATAGTCCCATTGTGAAAACGAACAGATAGCTATATATACTCTAAGTGATTAATTTAAAGGCTACGACAAAATTTTTTTGTATGTTAGAATTTTTCTAACAAAATGAGTTGCATAAATTTATTAAACTTCATATAATTTCATAAATTTTAATTAGTGTTCAAAATATCACACCTACCAAAATGATCTCAGGATCATGGATGAGTGAAAGTCCCATTATTCTATTCCAATGGAAAGCCAAAAGGAAATGTTTAAGTAAGTAGCTTACCTTCTACTGTGAAGATATAACATGCATACAGTTAAATAAATATAAGATAATTTAAGCAGAGGGGAAAGTGATAACAACTAGAGGAAATAAGAAGGATTTCCTGTAAGATGTAACAAAGGCTAAGCCTTGAAGGATTTTAAGAGACGAAGGTCATTTTTGTCTTTGTATCTCTCTTGCCTAGCAAAGTGACTTTTGTGAATTAAATTAAATTCAACAAACATGTAAAAAGCATCTACTGTGTACAAGGAAATGTGTTAGCTTCTACAAATACAAAAATGAAATTATCACAAGGAGCTTACCTTGTGTGAATTCTAAGACCTCCTATTAAAGTCATGGAGGCAGAAGATGGAGTAGTGGGTTTGGGAAGAGAAATTAGGTTGCTTGGCTGTAACATAGAACATAAAGGTTAAATGGGACTGGAAAGGTAGCCTGGAGCCAGCTTTGAAAGGACTTGCCAAACACTGAACTATACAGGGAATTACTAGATAGGAAGGACTTACTTGTTTAATTAATAAAGTAACGATGAATAAATGTGTTGATTTGAAGTAAATTGAATATCATGTAATGAATAAAGTGAGTCAAGGACTTACAAAGATCGCTGTTCTTCTGTACTGTGCCTGTCATGATCACTAATACTTTTTGTTTTATATTTAAAGTGCAGAGTTTTATATATGTAGAAGAGGCTTTCCTCATTGGCTTCACCCTCCTTTTGAGGAATTCAGCATTTTACATATGGAAATGTATTTTCTTTCCTATGTCTGCAAAACCACCCAATATGTTTTTGTCCATCCATGGACATGTAGCTGATAAACCTTTCCATATTCCATTGTGGAAAACACCCAGATTATATGGTTCAAAATATATCTAGACAAGTAGAAAACATGTGATTGAATTGGTTATCTTGTCCATTTAGAATTTAAAGGCTTCCAAATTTCTCACTTGAGTTGATTTAATGACTAAAACTTTTTCAAAAGATGAATTAAGAATTCTACTAGTTTTCATGCAAAACTATGTTTTTTTGAATAGTCTTCTCCATAACCCTTTTATGTTATAGCTTTCATAGGCATTTTTCTTTCTTTTGGTGCATTTAAAGTGTTCCTAATGTAGTTCACACTTGAGAACCTTTCTAAAGTTGAGTTCCAAGAAATTGACCATGGTTCATATGGTATGCAGAATGTGGAAACTGAGACTGAACCAACAAAGGGCAACTAGGAAGGACCCTTTAAAAATGCACTTAACACTTGTGCCAAGTTATTCACAAAGAAACATCTGTAAAAACCTTATAGATCATTTAACCTAAAGCCCTCATTTTATTGCCCAAGATCACAAAATTAGTTTAAGGGAAGAGCAGAGACCAGGCTTTTGATAACTAGTTCACAGTTCTTTTCATCATCACTACAATTCACAACTTATTGTGAATTACTTTCACCACATAACCTTTCTCATTCAATTCAGTATTTCTAAGTGCCTATGCAAGGCACTACACATAATAACATACCTGATGCTTACTGAGTTCCATTGAGGAAATGGGAGGTTTGGGGCATTAAAGGAGGTGAAATTAAACCAGTTTAGCAACTTGAACCACTTTAGGAGAGAATATGTCTCAGTAGGGATGCCACAGTGGAGGAATTTTAACAACTGGAAGTGGAGTTGAGGAGTAGCATAAAGGTACTCCTAGGAGTTTGGGGGGAAAGCTAGAAATATAAATGAAAAGAGAGATGGGAAGATGCCAGGAAACAATGTGGTCCTCTTTGCTTGGAATCATGTTGGTGACAACCACCCCATGCCACTGAAAATTATTTCCTAAATCAATTGACATTCCCTAATAGGCTATTTATACCTCATTTGTAGTGGTACATCACCTTTGGTATCTCTCTGGTTCCAACGTTTTACCTTTTTCTGTAAGGGATCCTGTATGCTTGTCATTCACAAGCTATTTCCTCATCTCAGATGCTAGCCAAGTGTAACAGATGCTATTGTTGTCCCTTCTTTTGAATGAAGTGGGAAGTAGGGAGAGAAAGAAATTTGTTGGTATTGTTTTTTGTGCTGGAATAGAATTAAAAATCACTTATGGTATATTGTCCGCTGCTAACTATTCACTGAATTCTCTCTTTTTTTTATGTAATGCAATTTCACAGGATAAGAATCTGCCCCTATATTTGTCAACATAATGTAAATGACCTTCTCCATTCTACTGTAGCTATATTACAATTATAGTAATTCAGACTTCTCGTTTGGGATCTGAGCTATTTCTTGTGCACACAATTCTATTGACTCTGACCGTGCCATCTGCTGTAATCATTTATATTTCACACACACAATGTTTGTTATATGCCTAAATCCAACAAAGCAAAACTCTAAAATTTTCCACATAAATAAACAATTTTTAGAGTATTTTTAAACTCTTCTCAGTGGCGAGTAGAATTGAGAAGGTATGTTGAAGATTCTAAGGAACAGCTGCTGAAACTATCTCTTCCAACTCAGAAATACATATGTGATCCAACCCCCATTAGAGTACCAGAGAAAATCCAAAAGGCACTTGAATGCCTTTTCTTACTTAGCTTTCAAAATATAGTAGCTGAAGTTCAATTCTTGGAAAAGAAATTCATTCCTCTAGGTACAATACATACCACGAAAAATGTTGCTGGAACTAGCGGTGCCACAGCTAGGGTCCAAAGGATGTTCTTTCCAGTCCTAGCTCCTGGCCTCAGATACATCATCTCTAAAATGCAGAGTCTAGAAGAGATGAGTTGGATGTTCCCTCCCAGCCTGAATATTCTATGGTTCTGTAAGCTTCATTGTTTTCAGTTTACTGGATTGAATCCCTAATCCCATCAGCTTTCAAACACATTTCGAAAAATCCTCTTGGTTAAAAAGTTATTTCCCAGGCTAGAAAATTTTAGTCTGTTTTTTTGTTTAATAATTGCCATTGACATTCTTTCATATTCTTATCCAGACCTAAGAAAACCTGTCACAAATTTTAGAAAGAAGTGTCAAAGTCACCTCAATTTCTTTTTGATCTCATTACCTGCTGTCCTTTCAACCCTATCCAATTTCTCCAAAGTCCTCAATAGTAAGCACAACTTCTGGGTGTTTTAATAATTCTCCTGTATCCATCACTGTTCAGGTTTCTGTGCAGTCCATGAGGTCAATAGTACCTTGTTTCACATGCATTCTTGTAGCCAGGTAGGAGTGTTCCAAATTATATATATATATATATATATATATATATATATATATAAAAAGGGAGAATTATGATGAGTGGCCTCAATGAACCAGTACTTCCCAAGCAGGCCTTTTCCATGGAGTTAGTTTTAGATATAGGCTACTGTGGTATTTTGTTCTTGCATAAATTATTGCAGAGTTCTATTTCTGGTTCAGATGTTCTTAATCTTCTGAGTGTCATGGACCCCTTTGACAATCTCATCAAACCTATGAATCCTTCTCAAAATAGTATTTTAAAATAATTCAAAGAAATGCTACATTTCAGTTAGAGGTAGGGGGACAAAAATACATTTTTATTTCTTATCCATGTTCATGGATACTTAAACCTCAAACCACAAACATCAGCTGAATAACTTCTATTGACCAACCAAGATTTAGATCTGAAAAGAGCAGAGATGAAGTAGTCTAATCTCTCCCATATTATAGACAAAGAAACCAAGGTACAGAGAGCAATTATTTGTCCCAAGTCAGAGAGATAATAAATAGCAGGCCTAAAATTTGAATTTAGCCCTTTGGACTTTGTATGGTATAGTTTTTAATGCTATGTTGCCTCCAGGTTTTTGCTTATACTAAACACTTGGTGACCAAGTAATTTGCAATTTCCTTTTTGGATAAACCCTCCAAGTTTCCATAAGCTATTCTCTAATTACCTGAGAGGGATTTTCCCATTAGAATCATTCCTTAGAGGGGTTATATACATAATAGGGGATGGAAAAATTCTCCCAAAACATTTTTTTCTAAATTAATGGACTGAAGTCTAAAACCCCTAACAGGATCATCTTTGTGCTCAAAGTAGGAATTTGAAAAAACTTACTCATTCAGAAGTATCTTCAATCCTGTGAAGATAAAATAGAAATCTGCTCTCAAACATCTCCTGTAATGTTCTGTATGACATGGGCATTCATTAAATATTGTTGATTGACTGAATAGAATAGGAATTACACCCAGCATAAAGAACAGGTATCATGACTTTGCCAAAAAAAATCTTGTTATAAAAAAGAGAGAAAATAGTTTGTGCCCATCCTGGAAAGATCATTGAACTTATTCCAACACTGTCTAGCTTTGTGACTTTGCACAAGTCATCCTCTGTGAACCTTGGTTTTCTCATTTATAAGATGGGGATGTTGCCTACCCAGCCTTCCAGGCAGGAAGCTAAAATAGATAGTTAGGGTGGTGGATGATAGCACAATTTGTCTAGTGATGCAAGGTTTCCAGAGTACTCATTGCACAACTACCAGTGAAGAAGAACATGAGTATTATCCTAAATTCTATGCTCTTTTGATCCTTATTCTGAAATGAGGAAAATTGGGCACAGGGAGGCCAAGTGACTCTGCCACAGTCACCACATAATGTCTTATGGTACTTCTAGTCCCTAATAGCTGTTATTCTCTAAAATTCATATACTTAGCTAAAACTAAATAGTAAAAAAAAAGTTTTACACTTATATTTTTAAAAATTCTCTATTTAATGATAGCCCTTCTAATATTCCTCTAGATGTCTAGAAATAGAGGCCTCAGGAGTGAAATAGTGATGTGATGATGATGATGATGACGACGACGATGGTGATGGTGCTGGTGGTATCAAGGAGGAGGAAGAAGAGAAGCTGATATTTATATAATGCTTTAAGATTTACAAAGTGCTTTGAGTACATTTGACCCTTTGCACTCTTCTCCACAACAACTATTCTCAGCCATCCCTTCTCTCTTCAAGCTACCCACATGCTTAGATGTGTACTTCACCTCATACATCAACTGAAAATATTGAAACCATTTGCCAAGAGTACTTCCTTATTCCCTTTTCTCCTCATCTGATATCATTTAGACATCTTGCCCAGTTAACTCCTCTTAACCTCAGATCTCTGATGAAGTGCCCATTTTCCTTACCAAGACAAAGCCCTGCACATGACCCTTAATCCTATCCTCTCTTGCTCTCTCCAGAAGCTTGCCCACTGCCAACTATCATCCCTACACTCTTTCTTCTTCAGTCTCTTTCTATCTACTGACTCTTTTTTGGCTGCCTACAAACATGCTTACGTCTCTCTCATTCCTAGAATTCATTTGATCCAGCCATCCCCACTAGCTATTACACTATTTCACTCTTCCTTTTCTTAGCTAAACATTTTGAAGAGGCTGTCAGTACTTAGTGCTTCCACTTCTTCTGACACTCTCTTATAAATTGTTTGCAATTTAACTTCCAACCTCATCATGAAATTAAAACTGCCTTCTCCAAATTTACCAGTTACTTAAATGCCATATGTAATAGCTTGTTCTCGATGCTCATCCTTTTTAGTTCTATAACTTTTTATACTGCAGATCATCCCTGGAGAAGCTTTCCTCTCTCTGTCTTTATGACACTACTCTCTCCTGATTGTCCTATCTGTCCAACTCAATTGCCTTCGCTTGTTCATCATCTGTATCATGATCACTAATAGTGAGTGCCCCAAGGCTTTTTTTTGTATGTTACTATCTGATCTCAGCATGATCCATGGGTTCAGTTACTATCTCTGTGGAGATGATTCTCAAATCAGTATATCCAGATCTAGTATCTTTTATAATCTTTAGGCCCTGTTTACCAGATGTATTTTAAATACATATGCAGAAGTAGATGTAGGTTTCTCATACTCAATATGTTCAAAGCCAAAAATCTCCTCCCCCCAAAAGATCTTCCCTTCTTTAAAACATCCTTATTGTTGTGAAAGGCATTATCATCCTTCCAGGTAACCATGCCCACAATCTCAGTGTCATACTCAACTGCTCACTTTCATTCATCTTACATATCTAATCTGTTGCCAAATCTTGGCATTTATACTTTCCTCTCATCTATTTATCTGTCTGTCCATCAATCCATATATTTATACATCTATATATTGGAGAATCTATCTACATTAAAAATTGTCAACCTGGGGCGGCCAGGTGGCTCAGCAAGTAAGAGCACTGGCTCCAGTGTCGGGGTGACCTGGGGATCAAATGTGGGCTCAGATACTCAGCACCACACCCAGAAATAACTGGCCGTGTTAACTTGAGCAAGTTACTTAACCCCGATTGCTTTAAAAAAAAAAGAAATTGTCAACCTTTGGCAGCCAGGTGGCACAGTGAGTAAGAGCACCAGCCCTGGAGTTGGGAGTCCCAGGATCGGTTCCGGCCTCAGATACTTAGCACCCACACAAAATAACTGGCCATGTAACCTTGAGCAAGTTACTTAACCCCAACTGCTAAAAAAAAAAAAAAGACAGAAATTGTCAACTTAATTCCTAAACTTAGCCTATTGGGCAAGGAAGATTTTCAAGGCTGAAGTTAGAGGGGTGCTTTTTAACATTTTTGGGAAAAAGGAATGATCCCCAATCCTATGATGATCACTTGTGAAGGCAAGCCATTGGCATTCCCTCCAAGGCTTTGACCACTCTCTTTCTATCTCTTCTCCTATGTGTTAGAAAACAAAAGACCTGGTCACAGGACATTTTCTCTTATATACTGTGTTCTGAAATTCACTTTTTATCTTGGTTCAATTCAACTGAAACTTATTGGTTTGTAGTACCCAATAATAAACTCATAGGCTTAGTCAAGCATTTCCCAAAACTCAATAAGAGACTGCAAAAGTAGTAGAGTTAAAAGAAGCTTTGTTGTCATTTTTAATATCTGCTTAGAGGCTTAGAAATAAGCACATTTAAAATATCAGAAATAATAGTAGACATTCCCCTTGGATGTAATTCTTAAGAATGTTTCTTTGTTGCATGCATAATAAATACAGTATTTCTTAAATTGTTCACCATAGCTTTTCCTCAATTTCCTATCCACAATGTTCCCCAGCCCAAAATGTGTGTGTGTGTGTGTGTATATATATATATATATATATACAGTGTGATCATATCTAAGTACAGCTGTGTTTGAAAGCTTCTTTACTAAGCAATGGGAGCAGGGAAATAAGGATTTGACTTTAAAGTAATGATGAGGCTAGAGTAGATGGCCACTGAGATTACTTCCAGCTCTAGCACCTTATGATCTATATTCTGGGTATAAGTCCTGGAGATTTTGGTAAGGGGTGGGAAGCTACATTTCCAAGGGTACCAATTTTTTAAGTCCCCAATCACCAGAAATTTGGTTCATATATGCTTCATCTTTTCTTGATTCAGGGGTATCACAGCTGCTTTTCTGTACTGCAGGTCATGTTTTTATAGTTTTAGTCATCCCAAGGCTTATTGATGGCACTATTGATATTTCAGTAAGTGAAAATTATTAAGGTGAATTCTGCCCTTAAATTCTGTCAGGAGAAGAATATGTCAATAGCTGGGGGTGAGGGGGGGCAGAAGGAAGAGGTATATACAGAATGGGGTGCTAGCATTCTTCTCAGTCTGGTTCTGATTTATCAGCTTGTAAAAACAGAAAGTCAAACTCCAGCTATATACAAAGATGGCCCCATCCTTGACCTTGTCATCATCTACAATTGATTTCATTTCTATAACCAGTAACTGAAATTTCTTGAACCTAATGCAATCTTGTATAATTACATCTCTCCCTATGCCCTACTCCCACAAATATATTTTTTATCTTCACCATGATATATTCCGTATTTTGCCAGGCCATCAACCCTACTATGACCACTCTCTTCCTATCCCATTCTCAACCTCTTAGTAAACCAGTTCAGCCCCTACCCTTAATTCTCCGTCCCCTTACTCTGTTACACTGTTACCTCTAATGCTTTGCCACACCTCAACCCTGGATTCTTTCCACTATTTGCCTTCACTATTACCATACATATTCTGTGTGAATAAAGGTGGAGAAGCTCTTACAGACTAATTCCACTACAAATTTTTTATGTCGTTTCAATTTGGACCTGTAGTGCAGCAAGGCATCCTTCTACTCTTCTCTAATTATTTCCTTACCCCACTCTTTACATAGATCTTCCTAAACAATTTCTCTTTCCTCTCAAGCATCCAACAATGCATCTCCCCCTCAATCTCTCAGCTAAAGGCTTTACCTTATATTTTACCTCCTCAGAATATAAAGACTATTCATCAAGAATTCGTTCTTCATCATTCCTTATCTGACAACCCCTTCTCCTTTCACAGCCCTTTAAAACCATCCCCCAGCATTCCCTCCTTTCCTTCAGTGCCTGATAAAGCGCTCCTTTCTGTGGCTGACCCTTGAATTTACACCCTTGATCCCAGCTACCTTCAGTATCAGATTAGCCCCTCTTATCCCTTTTCTCTATCCCCCTCATGCTCAGCAAACAGCTCTGTCTACTGATTGTCTCAAAGATCAAATATATAATCTTTTGTTTGGTATTTAAGACTCTTCACAACCCAGCCCCTCCTTGCCTTTCTCATCTTCATATAAATAACTCTCCTCTTCACACTTTGCAGTGCAGCCATAATAGCTTTGATATTCTGTATAAGCAATACTTTCTCCTGAATTTGTACAGACTGTCCCACATGCCTTGAATGAACTCCCTTTTCACCTCCAAGTCTTAGAATCCCTTGTTTCCTTCAAGACCCAAACAAAGTACCACTTACCAAATGAGATAATATTTGGAAAGTGCTTTATATGGTGCCTGACACATAGTAGGTGTTATCTAAATACTTATTTCCTCTTCTATGCCCCTACCTTTCCTGATCTCCCAGGCTACCAGTGCAATTCCTCTCATAAATTCATTGTATTTATTTGGTAATCAGCTAGGTGGTGGACTTGCAGTTAGGAAGAACTGGATTCAAATCCTACTTCAGATACATTACTATGTAACCCTGTACAATAGTCATTTGACCTCTATAAACTTCTCTCAGTTTCCTCATCTATTAAATAGAGATAATAATAGCACCTATCTCTCAGGATTCTTGTCAGGATCAAATAAGATAACACATGCAAAATACTTGGCAAACCTTAAAGTACTATATAAATAACTATCATCATCGTTGTCGTCATCATCATCATCATCATTATCATTATCATTACTACATATATTTATATGTATATGTATTGTCTCCCTCATGTGAATGTGAGCTTCTTGAGGGCAGGAATTGTTTCCTTTTTTTCTCTGTTTCACTTTTCCAGCACTTAGCACAGTATCTTATAGACAGGAGAATGCTTAATAAATATTTTCAGATTGATTAAATAATTGACAAAATGATATCATGAATCACATTTATCAACCTTTGATAATCCCTCAACCAGCCAATACACACACGTTAAATATTTCCAATATCAGGCATAGTAGAATATAAAAAGTGGTCACAGTAGCAGCTCTGATGTATAACTTGTGTTACCTTGGACAACTGTTTCTAGCCCTCAGTTTGATTAGTCATAAAATTAAGGCATTGGGCTTAAAAAAAAAAAAATATATATATATATATATATATTTAAATGTCTATTTCTGTGAAGCTCAGTCATTTTATCATCCATTTATAATGGACTTAGACTAGATGGTGTTTAGTTGACCTTCAGACTCTAGATCTTGTCCTTAAGGGATTGACAACTTAGCTTGGGAAATAGGCTATTGACATATATGCAACACTGATATATATCACAACACAAGGTACTACTCTGCATAGTGCGAAAAGAGTTGGGGGTAGGCATCACATTCTTAAAAGAAATTCAGAAGGTGGAGAAGGTAGCACTTCAAAACAAAGAAAACAATGAAATGGGGCCATGTTCTAGCCTCTGCTCCATAGCTAAATGCCTGACTGTCCATTTTCTAATGTGTAAAAAGACCAGTTTGGAATATATTGTTTTTCTGTCACTAAAATTACATGTTTCTATATCAAATGGAGAAATAATTCTGCCAACTACACTATTCTGTGATGATGAGAAGAAATGGAAAAGGAAATGTGTTAGTTTCACATCTCTCTGTTAAACCCATAGAAAAAAATACACATATCATGGTAGACCTTGGCCTATTGAATGTATATATCCCAACTGTCAATATGCCAGATATATAAAAGGTAAATCTTATAGGGAAGTCTTGCAGAATTGAGATTTTGGCTAACACATGAAGGAGGTAAATCAAGGAGGCTGAAAATAAGAGAAAGCATTCCAGGAATGAGGGACAAGCCACTGAAAAGTCACAGTGAAGTGACTTGCTATAACAGCAAGCACGCTGGCATACCCAGGATGGCTGCTAGCACAGATTCTTTGATCTGCTTTTCTAAAGGAAAGCAACTCAAAAGGGGTTAACAATGTTAGTTTAATTAAACATATATCATTTACCTAGTTGAGGTGGAAAAGTTAGCATCCTGAACTTCAGCAAACAAACAAAAGTTACAGAGAAAAAAATACAGACATAGAAACAGACCAACAGACAGGGCTTCCAGCTGTCTGACCATTACATACATACATGCATACATACATACATACATACATACATAGTTAGTTACCAGAGAGAGGAGCATCTGAGGTTGCAAAGCCAGGGGACTCAACAGCTGCCCAGAGTCTCATCTGGCCAAATCACACAACTCTTCCCATGAGTGAGCCCCAAAACAAAACCTCACATCAGGGTATATATAGCCTTCTCCAGGGTCAGAGAACATCAACATCAAAACCCTGGTGATCCACTGCCCAATCACAAAGTAACAAGGTGTGGGCCTGTATCAGCAATGCCATATTCACAATGCCTATGGAGATTACAGATAT
>NW_027185799.1:23146306-23175063 GCF_028583685.1 Petaurus breviceps papuanus
CCAAAAGACTGAGTCCCAAAACCAGAAAGTGAAAGCCATCAGAGTAGCTATGGCATTGGCACAGGTAGATAAAGTAGAAAGCACCCACATTTTCAGCCTTTAAAACAGAACAGGCTACCTCAGGCAAAGGTCCTCCTCTCCCCACTCACAGCAACCACCCAGCATCCGGGAAGCGCGCTCCCAGCAGCTCTGGCCCCTGGCAGTCCTCAGCAGGAGTCCTTAGCAGAAATTCTGGCTAACTCAAAAAGGGCTTCGCGCTGCTGCTGCCGTCGTCGCCACCACCGCCAGCCACCGCAGGAACTCTAGTTTGGCTTCCGCTTCCTCTTGCTCTGCCCCTTCCTGCTATGTCAGCAAGTCCAACGGGGCATGGAAGATCTTTAAATCCCATAACCCTTACAGGGCCTTCCTGAAAAACAAGCCTCCCACCACAGGCTCCATGTGACCACATTCAGCCTATTAGGGGGAAGGGTATATTTTCAAATCAGGGAAAGTGCTCACATTCACTTAAGCCTATCAAGGGGCAGAGAAGATCTTCAAATTACCATTATTACCATTATATTTGCCCAACATCAAACATGTAGTAAGGAGCAAGGATGTGAATCAATTTTCCCCTACTCAAATTCCAAGATATTTTCTGCTGTGTAACTCGAGTCAATTCTTTTCAGTCAAACCCAGGTCCTTTGGTAAACACAACCTAAATCTATTTTTGTCAAATATGCATAATGCAGCAAGATGTGCCATGTCTTTTGATGGCCATCTATGAATCAAGAAACATTGTCACTACATTTAAGTGGAATTCAATTGAAATCCTTGACCATTTTTTTCTTTTTTTAAATTAAATTTTATGTTTATTTTTACTTTGCATCATTCATTTCCACAAGATTTTGAGTTATAAATTTTCTCCCCATCTTTCTCCTGCCCATAACCCCAAAACAGCGATCCCACCGTATATCCCCTCCCCCAAAGTGCTCTCTCCTATATCCTCCCCCATCCCCCATCCAACTTTCCAGTAGGACAAGATGGATCTCTATACCCCAGTGCCTGTATATCTTATTTCTATCTGTATATCTATATATGTAAATATATATCTATATATGTAAAAATTTTATTTTAAAACTTTGAATTCCAGGTTCTTTCCCTTCCCCCTTCATCACCCACCCTTATTGGGAAGATAGGCAATTCAGTATAGGTTGTACATGTGTAGCTATGCAAAACATTTCCATAGTGGATATATTGTGAAAGACTGACTATATTTCCCTCCATCCTATCCTGCCCCCCTCTTGTTCTATTCTCTACTTTGACCCTGTCCCTTTTGAAAAGTGTGTGCTTCTAACTTCCCTCCCACCTAATCTGCCCTCCCCTCCATTATCTCCCCTCTCATCCCCTTCCCCCCTACTCTCCTATAGGGTGAGATACCCTATTTAGTGTGTGTGTAATTCCCTCCCTAAGCCAAATTCAATGAGAGTAAGGTTGACCCATTCCCTTTTGCCTTCCTGTTCTTCCTCTCCATTGAAACAGTTTTCCCTTGCCTCTTCTATATGAGATAATTTACCCCATTCTGTCTCTCCCCACCTCCTCTCATTATATTCCTCTCTCACCTCTCAATTTCACTTTTTAAGTATCATCCCTTCCTATTCAATTGGTCCTGTGCCCTCTCTCTATGTATGCCTCTACACATATATACACATACTCAAATATGTATTCATACGCCCATATACCCTGTTATATAGACATATATGTATATATACATACATATATATATACACATACACACACATTTCCATTCCCTTCAACTAATCTCATACTGAGAAAAGTTTCATAAGATACAATTATCATTTTTCTATTTAGGAATGTAAATAGTTCAACTTTGATAAGTTCCTTATGATTTCTTTTCCCTGTTTACCTTCTCGTGCTTCTCTTGCTTCTTGTATCTGAATGTCAGATTTTCTATTCAACTCTGGTTTTTTCATCAAGAATGCTTGAAAGTCCTCTGTTTCATTGAATGATTATATTTTCCCCTGAAACATAATACTCAGTTTTGCTGGGTAGGTGATTCTTGGTTTTAATCCCAGATCCTTTGACCTCTGGAATATCATATTCCAAGCCCTTCAATTCCTCAGTGTAGAAGCTTCCAAGTCTTGTGTTATTCTGATTGTGTTTCCACAATATTAAAATTGTTTCTTCTTGGCTGCTTGTAATAATTTTCTCCTTGATCTGGGGACTCTGGAACCTGTCTATAATATTCCTAGGGGTTTTCTTTTAGGGGTCTTTTTCAAGAGGTGATTGGTGGATTCTTTCAACCTCCATTTTGCCCTCTGGTTCTAAAACATCAGGGCAATTTTCCTTGAGAATTTCTTGAAGGATGATTTCTAGGTTCTTTTTTTGATCATGGCTTTCAGGTAGTCCAATAATTTTTAAATTATCTCTCCTGGATCTGTTTTCCAGGTCAGTGGTTTTTCCAGTGAGATATTTCACATTGCCTTCTATTTTTAATTTGTTTGGATCTGTTTAATAGTATCTTGATTTCTCATAAAGTCACTAGCTTCCATTTGCTCCAGTCTAATTCTGAAGGAATGATTCTCTTCAGTGAGCTTTTGAGATTCTTTTTCCAAATGGCAAATTCAGCTTTTTAAGGCATTCTTCTCCTCAATGGCTTTTTGAGCTTCTTTTGAGATTTGAGTTAGTCTATTTTTTAAGGTGTTTCTTCCTTCGGTCAGGTTATTGACTCTCTTTTCATGATTTTCTTGCATCATTCTCATTTCTCTTCCCAATTTTTCTTCCATTTCTCTTATTTGGTTTTCAGAATCCTTCTTGAACTCCTCTATGGCCTGTAACCAGTTCATATTTTTCTTGGAAGCTTTTGGTGCAGGAGTTCTGACTTCATCGTCTTCCTCCTGTTCCATGCTTTGATCCTTTTTGTTCCCAAAAAAGGAATCAAAAGTTGGATTGCTGTGCTTTCTTCACTTCCTTTGCTTGCTCATGTTGCCACTCAGTGACTTGACTTTTGAGCTTTTTGCCACAGTAGAACTCTGCTTCCAGAGAGGAGAACTTTGTCCCAAATTGCTGGGGTTTTCACAGCTGCCAGAGCCCTTAGTTGGCTGCCCTCTCTGAAGTCTCCACATGCTCTGGCTCTCTGGTCACACACCCCAGGACCTCCACCCTAGACAGCAATCCAGATCCAAGCAGGTTAAAGCAAGAGCTATTACCCCCAAAATAGTTGCTTGGTCCCTCTACAATCTGCAGGCCAGGAGCTCTGAAGCAGCCACGAGGTGACAGCCTTTCTCCCTCCAGGGGGCAGAGGCCAGACCACACTCCTGGACACCCTGTTCCCAAAGTCTTCACTGACCTCTCACTTTGTCTTTGGCATTTATGGGTTGATAATTCTGGAAACCACCACAGCTGCTGGTGATCTACTCTCCCAAAGTCCCTCTAGCTGTGGCTTGTTGGGCCTCCCTGAGGCCAAAACTGAGGGCCCATGCAGGGCTGGGCTTGGCTCCCAGAGGGCTGCAATGGACCCTTCTTCTCCGCCTGCAGGGCTGTCTTCAGCAGGAGATTTGTTTCTCTATGTCACTTTGTGGGTTCTGTAGCCCTAAAGTTTGTTTAGACTCATTTTTATAGGTATTTGAGGTGGTTATAGGGGGTAGTGCAGGGAGATTTCCTGCTTCTATATGGCCATCTTGGCTCCGCCCCCTCCTTGACCATTTTTTTAAACACTTAGTATGTCCTAGGCACTTTGCTTAGTACTGGGGATTTAAAAGGAAACAAGCACAAACTTCAAGGTGTTTATACCCTAAGGGCATGGGAAACATGAAGTAAAATACACAGAAGTACATAGGAAGTAACTTTACAGAGAGGGTGTTAATAGGGCTAGGGTAGAGAACAGGAAGTCTTTTATAGCAGAGGGGTACCTGAGCTACTGAGCTGTGCTTTGAAGGAATCTAAGGAAGCAGATTCCTGACATGTGGAAAGCAGGACTGAAATGCTTTGTTCCAGAAGCTGTTAGCAGGTTGCTTTGTCTGGAATGGACGACGTGTAAAAGGGAATAATTTGAAATGTACTAGAAATAGAGGTAGAAACCAGATTGTTGAGGCCCTCACATGCCAGGCTGAGAATTTTTGGACTTTATTTTATCCTAGAAGCAAAGGGGATTTGAATCTGGGGGTTTTTGAGGAGATGACAGGATTAGATCTATACCTCTGGAATATTGCTTTAGCAACCATTTGGAAGATGAATCAGAGAAAGGGGACGCTGAAAGGAGGGAGGGCAATTGCAAACAAAAGGACCAAAAAGAAAAAAAAACTTGTCCCTCTTCTAGAGAAGTTTGCAATCTACTGGAAGTGAGACAGCATATTTTCTCATTATTAGAAGAAATTTAGCTTCTCTACCAGATTTTAGGTAAGCTCCCATAGGGCAGGGACATTTTTAGTTATCTTTGATCCTCTAATACCCATCACAGTTTTGTACATCGGAGGCAGTTTAGTTAATATTTGTTAAATAATGTGTTTAAAATAAAACAAACATGTTTTTTTTCTTAATAGAACTGATACTTGAATGTCAACTGACCTTAATAGGAGAATGGTTTCTAATTGTTTATTTGTCCTTTCAGCAAGCCTAATAATAACTTTAATTATAAGTGTTTATGAGTTAAACTATCACACTTTGTAAGTGTTGACTCTAGGACTTCACTTCTAATTAGCAATAATGACAATATTACTAGAAATACAACTCCCACATTCCTGTGGAGAACCAGGGAAATAAACATATCCCATTCATAGCTCCTCCTCCTCCATGTGAGTTAAATTAAGTCTTTAAAGGAACCATTTAATGTTCCAGAAAAGGAAGTCAATTTAATGCCCTGGTGTTAAGGAAAAGTTCATTTTCCTTAAATGGGTTCCTTACTGAAGACTGGCTTACTCATCCTGGTTTTCTCATCCCCTCAATTTCAGAGGCAGGCTGATAGCAAATAACACAAGCTATTGATTCTTAGATTTAATGTGTTGGCACACACACAGGCATGCACACGTGCTCACACACACATGCTCTCTCTCACACACATACAGTTTGAAAACTCCCTGATGAATTCCATCTTCTGTTTTAGCCCTCTTTGGGGGAAGTTCTGGCACTACCCCAGTGGTTCTAGTCCACTGAGGAAGACTGCCAGAGGTCCTAGAATTCAGCAGGTTGAGTGGTGAGGCAATATGACAAAATGAAAATCACTGAGCTGTTGTCTCATCTCCCAGGGAGTCGCTAAAATGATATGGTACCTTTGAAAAGATCCTTTTGAAAGCGCATCTGTGATTTTTCCAGACAAGTATTCTTCCCTCCCGTGAAGTGAAGTGAGGGGCAACATTTCATCCAGCTGTGAGAGCAGTTTGAGTTAAAGAGTAAGTTTGTTCGTAAGTTTGTTCCCCAAGCCACATTCCTTCAGATACACAATATAAGAGCAGCAAAAGCCATTCCTTCCCAGATTTGACTTCATTTCTTGTCTTGGGAGGTTTGGAAGGTTTCTGTGGCTTTGTGCATAATGTAATTTCTGATAAATAGGTCCCTAAGAGGCTAAAAATCTTTTAGCATATTAAATGCCCTGCCAATTACCTGAAGATAATAATTTATCATTGCCTTTAATAAAAGTATACATTTTCAGATTTCACTCACCATCTATACATTTTAGTGCTTATGGTTATTTACATATATTTATATTGATTATAGTGAACACCAACTGCTATAATTTCCTTTGACCTGTTGCATTTGGTTATATTATTTGATCAGACCTTGTAATGAGTCATTTTGTCCACACATATTAATTAGTTAGTTGTTTTGGGGTTTGTTTTTTTTCCTCATGCCAGTGTTTATATATCTAGATGGGAAAGGAAATCTGACTGCTTGCAGCTGAGTCTGGTAAAAGGGCAGTTAGGGTCTATCAGAAGCAACAGCTGTCCAAAATGAATTCTGAATGAAAATTACTAGTGAAGAAAAGAATCTGAGCATCTGCAGGAAATATGAAAATATTTTTATAACCTAACAGAGATCTGAACAGAGGTATCAGTGAGTTTTCCCAGCTGTACCTACACGATTTTCCCAGCTATTCATGGACAAAAAGTGTACTGGGACACATTGCATCAACTTGGCAACGTTTTTTTTTTTTAATGTTGGCTGCCTTTTTGAACAGGGTGTATTTTCATCTAAAGTAATCAGCATGAAAACACTTTATTTTCCAACTATTTTTCTGTGCCCCCTGGACATAAAATGAAGCTTAAAAATAGTCCTGTTATCTTTGCATTGTCTTTCCAATCTGGGTTCTTTCACTTGAGTTATTTTTCCTTTATGTCTCTGGAAAAATATTTTTAGTTCTTGTTACACGGTTTCAAATTTTTTCATTTCTGTAATTGTTTTCTTGTGACTGAAACTTACAAGGTGGGCTTCTGGCATCTGAGTTTTATTTCCTGATAATTCCATTCATTTTGCCGTTTTCCAGAGATTAAAATATTGGCCCTTAGTAGAGAAAGGAAAGGAAACCTTTATACTTTTTAAAGGCACCCTTTATCTCTCTCCTTATTGAAGTCTTAGCTGTTAGAACAAGAAAATCTTACCACAAAAAAAGAAAGAGGGTTGTTGTTGTTGGTTTTTTGTTTTTGTTTTTTTAATTAAACAGTTTTGACTCTTTCGTGCACCTTTTTCCTCATTCTTGCCACCCTGGTTCAGGCCTTTTTACTCATTCAGTAGCTTCTCATTTCCAGGTTTCCAGTCAATAGTGCATGGTTCTTATCATGTCTTTGCAGTTATTGAAATCCCTAAATTCCTCCCACACACCCCATCACCCCCAGGCATTAATTAATCAGGAATATCCAAAATCCGGGTCTTTAAACTTAATAACTTCTCCACTTTTTCTCACATGTTTCTTTTTCCTATATACCAACCCAAACTGGGTTATTCCCTATTCACCTGTTCCCTGAATCTGCAATGCCTTCCCATTATAAAAATGATGGCTATTCTACTCCATCTCTGCCTATTGAAATCATATCCATTCTTCAGGACTTAACTCAAATGCACTTAATCTTTGCCAGGAAAACTTCCTTGATTTACACACACAAACACACATGCGCACACACACACACACACACACACACACACACATACAAACACACCCCTTAAATAAGATTTTTCTTTTCTTCCTATACCTCTCTCATGTACTTACACTCTCCCGTTCTCTTGTGCATTTTTATCATTTGTGTAAATGTTGCATTCCCCTTTGAAGCTTACAAGGTTCTTGAAGGCAGCAGTTATTTTTTGTATCCATCCAACACTACCACCTCCAAATATCACTAGCATAGTGTATTGATTACAGTTAATGCTTAATATATCTTTGCTTTGTCAATGAACAGATGACAGGATTGGATCTTAAAATTCTCTATAAACAATTAACTCACTTTCATATGGTATAAGGACTTATGATAGAGTCCTAATGCACTTTGCTATTGGTGTGATAGTCTTGAATCAACAGCAAGAAGAAAAAAAGCTTAGGGTAGCTGTGTTCCTGAAATTAGGCCTCAGAGACACTCATCTCTCTCAACAGGAAAGGAGTTTACACATTAAAAGAACGGAGATAGGGAAATCTAGGGAAGATATCATGTACTGGCTTTCCCAGTTCCACTAAGGGATACCACATGGAAACAAATGGAAGGCAGTATTGGACAGAGCTCTCTGCATTGGAAATGACAAGTACAGGGTGTCAGTAATAGATCTTCTTTCTACTAACAAGCTGTGTTTCTTTGAGTGAGCTACTTCTCCAGTTTTATTTAATCATCTGCAAAATAAATGGGTTAGATTGTGTGAGTTATAAGGTTGTATCTGTTAAGGATATTTTCTGTTCAAGACACTGCAGTGGGGAAGTTACTATACAAGAAGTGATCTCAAATCTCAAGAATCTTATCTACTAAAGATGTTATGGTCAGCCAAATTGGCCTACCTACTCTTACCCCAACTAGGTCAGTCCATCTCCTCCTATGCCTTTGCCTTCTTCCATACCTGGAATGTACTCCTTTATTAGAATACTGGGTTCCACTTGGGTACCACCTCCCAGAAGAAAGCTTTCCTTGAGCCCTCTAGTGTTCTCTCCTTCCTCAAATTATCTTGCCCTAATCATATACACATTAATGTATTCCCCTCACCAAGTAGATTGTAAGGTTTTTGAGAACAAGGATAGGTTTTGTTGGGGACTTTTGAGTTTGTATCCCCAGTTCCTAACATAGTGCTTGGCATATAGTAGGCGTTGCAAAATATTTGTTGAATTCAATTGAATTAAATGGACTCTATTCTTTTTTCTTTAATGCCCATTTAAATGAGCGGATCACTCCTGAGGAAAAAAACCATTTGGCTTTATTAAAAACAACTAGAACTGTTAGCTCTAAATAAAATCGGTAACCCTTATTCATGTTAATACTAGTGTATCTGTCAGATTCTCAAGACTTAATTGTATTCCAAGTCCCTTCTAATAACTGACTACATTTCTTTGGCTTATTCTAATGTGTTCAAGCAAGCCATGATATTTTCATTATAACCTTCTTTCAATGTATATAGATACTTCATTTGTATTTTTTCAAAATGTATTGGTTTTTAAAAAAATATTCCTAATTTTAAATTAAATTATTATTAAATTAAGTATATTCTTAAAATTAATTCCTTATAAGTCATTTTCTAACATTCTTCCTCTCACCCCCAATTGAAGCCTCTTTTGTAACAAAGGAGTTTTCCTAAATGTTTAAGCAAAACAAACTGACACATAGACTGTGAATAATAGCATATGTATAATTCCCTAACTTTATTCCACCAACTCTCTGCAAAGAGGTGAGAGAGATGTTTTATCATAAGTCCTCTGAGATCAAGATAGGCCATTGCATTCATTGGTCAGAGTTTTGATTTCTTTTTGTATTGTTTTTCTTTACATTGTGTGTGTGTGTGTGTGTGTGTGTGTGTGTGTGTGTGTGTAGGTTATGTTTACTTTGCTCTATTTATATGAATCTTTTAAAATATCTCTGTATTCTTCATATTCCTTGCAGTTGTCCTAAATAGTTCATAGAATTTGGACAAGGTTGAGCTGGTCATTTGAAGGTGAATATACCACTGGAAATGGATAAATTTCTTATCTCCTCATGAGTTAGATGTCCCAGCCCTGTCTAGATTCCAGTCAACAAGTGATCATGACCAGATGGGGCAGATTCTAGCTGGGCCCCTACTAAATGTCCTTCAGAATCCATCTGCAGTATGAAACTTCTTGTGGCTAGATTCTTTTGGTGATCCTTATTCAAATTCATTTCCCCTCTGATTTTTTCTGAGCTTTGCATTACAAAAGAATATGAGCTGAATATGTTTGGCAGATGAGTTAGGGAGAACGCCAAGATCATGAAGTCCATATTAAGCTTCAGCATAAAGGGCCAGCCAGGTTTAGACACTTTTATTTGTTTGTCTTTCAGTCTCTGTTTAAAGATTCCTAGTGGAAATATATCCAGAGTGTACATTAAAAAACAGCTACCAGGTCTCCCCTGGCTGCTAAGTAGTTCATTCTCAATTTTTTTTATCAACTCAATTTGCCCAATTTGCTCTCTGCTTTACTTTGCCTTGGTAAAGTATAAAATGGTTTTTACCTCTATCAAAGATATTATGTAGGAAGTTATCTCTTCCAGTGACCCAAGGTTAAACCTGCAGATTTAGTTTTGTCTTTTCCTTCTCCTAATCCTCTTCCAATAGATGCAGGCAGTTACTTCATCTTGTCTTTTTGACTGCTAAAACATATCACCTGTCTACTCTTCCTTATTCTCATTACCCAGCTTAGGTCCTCCTAACTTTTTGCCTAGACTATTAAAATATCAACCTATTCCATACCCCTCTCGCCAGTTTCCTACCAATCTTCCTAAGGCACAACTGCTCTAAGTCTTCCCTGGAAGTTTTCACTAAGCCTCTCCTCAGAAATCTTTGAATAACCTTTAAATTTTTAATGGTTTCCATTGCCTCCTGAATGAAGGCCAAAGTTCTTAGCTTGGCTATCAAGGCTAATTACAGTCTGGCTTCAATCTACCTTTACAGCTTTATCTCATACTATTCCCTTTCCCATTTTTCTTGCATTGCAGCCCAACCAGACCCCAAACACTTTCCAACATTCCTTTGCTAATGTAATTTCCCATGCCTGTGATGCCATTATCCTATAATTCTGCTGGTTCAAATCTTCCATTATTTAAAGCCTTGTTGAAATGCCAACTCTACCATTTAGCCTTTGAATACCCCCATCCCAGTAAGAATGATTCTTTCTCCTCCTTTGTACTCTTCTTATACGTGTTCTTTGTGTTAGAGTTACTTGTAGCTTATCTCTTTTACTGGGTTTCAAGACTCCTTAGGGGAAAGTGGTCTTAGGCAACTTTGTATTTCCCTCAACACCTAACTCAGTGCTTTACACATATTAGGCATTTAATAAGTTTGTTGAGTTGAACCGAATTAAATGGAATACAAATTTTAGAAAGGGGGTACCTTCTAGTGGGATAAACACATTTGGAGATATTCATCTCATTTACATACTCTCGTTCCCCACCCAAGGGCTCAATCTGGGCTCTTATTCCTTCTCACCCTGGCCCACAGGAAAGGATAGAATAGTCAAAGGATATAAGTGAAAAAGAGGTAGAATGAGCTTCCTCATCTAAACAGCTTCCAGTCTCTAACCTACACACACACACATACATGCACACACACACATGCACACACACACACACACACCTCAGACTTCCCTCCAGTATTTTTATAAAAATTGCTTTCCAATTTAGAGATTGCTTCATAGATTATTAGAATTGAAAAGGACCCTATGAAGCACCTAGTCCAGTTCACTCATTTTATGTGGGAGGAAACTGGGACAGAGAGAGGAGAAGTAACTTACCTAAGATCCCACAGTTAGTAGCAGGGATGGGTTCCTAATCCAGATTCTGTATCCTGAGACCTCTTCTTCCCACTCCAATGCCTTAGGTGCTACAATGTCATTCCTCTCCCCACACACACATTCCTTGAATTATTTATTGAATTATTTTAACTATACATTCCACTCCCCATTCTTACAATCATTTTTGTTGCATATGGCAGTCTAAAACTAGGAGAAATTTTCAAATACAGTGCTTCATATTACCCCAACTCATCTCCTTTTCTTCACTCCTTCTCTCCTTTCCTTCCTTTATCTCTTTCTCCTTCTCTTCATCTCCCCACCCCAAAGTCCACCAGTTCCTATTGTCAAGTTGTCTTTCTGATACTATACCAAATCTCCCTGAGGCTTCCATCTACTCAAGTCATTCAGTCAGGGTTTCTTGAATACCTACCATGTGTAAGACTATTCTATATATCATAAACGTACAATTATGTAAAAGATATGCCAGCAGCTTCAAAGAGTTTACAATTTAGTAAGAGATAACCACAGATAGTTGTCATGCAAGGTATGTACTCTGGCCCCCACCTTTGGAATATAGACATGTATATTCTTCCCAAACCAAACCTTTTGCTTACCACCAGGCAATCCTACTCTCTAGCTACTGGTCTAGTCCATTTAACATATCTGATGAAAAAAACAATGACAAAGAAATAACACATCTCTCCATAACTGCTATACATGTGATTTTAGCCTAGGAGAAAGCAGAGACTCAAATCTCCAGGTTTAGTCTTTGCTATTGGGAAGCTTATAAGAGTTATTAATGAAATCTAAAATGTAAGAGTCTCTATTTTATTTCTCCAATCCCTGATATGTAAAGGAAGAAAAGAATTCCTTCCCCCCATAATATTCAGGCAGAAGATGTTTTCTGTTCTTTAGCTGTCTCTTTATCTCTGTGTATCACAAGCCATTTAGTGTTTTTTTCTTTTGCCTTTTTTTGTTCATCCACAAATAAAAACATATACAAGTTACAAAGAAGTTATGTCCAATCATGATTTTATGTCAACAGTAAGACAGATTTAAAGGGAATGTGAAAATCAGAAATTACGAGAATCTTAATAAAGAAACCTTAAAGTCAGTGTCTGCTGTCTGCATAGTAGAGAGGGGGAAGGAGATTTAAGCACTTCACCTTTTTGAAGATTTGAGCTCCAATCCATTTCAACCATACCCCTTCTCGTTGGTTTTAATTGGTAGAACTATCAAGCTCTCTCTCAAGCCACCTCAGCACTCTCAGTCTTAGGCCATATTCGGAACCTCTGCTCAAGCATCTTTCTCTTTCACCTGCCCCCTTTATAACCACCAGTTTCCAGTCTGTCATCATAGTGCTGCTGCCTTCTTTGTTCCTTCCCCAATTCTCAGGATCCTTCCTTTATAGGTGAGGAAAATGTATGGTATCACTATGGACACAATTCCCAGAAATACATGAGGCTAGTCTCTGGAAACCTTACCCCCACCTGCAAAGGCATAGTTCATCTCAAAAACCTGGTAACACAAGCCAACTACAGATGGGCCTTCCCAGGATGTTAGGGCCTAGAGCTGAAAATGGTCTTAGAGAATAATCCCACTTGAGTGTCTCTGATGTCTCTACTAGTAAAGAACCTTCTCTTTAGTCCTTGCTTTATAATAACATCTGATACATATCATCACTTCACTTTGGGACAAAGGTCTAGTACGAAGTTGGAGGAAAGGGAAGAAAGGAAATATTACTTTCCTTTTGCTGAAATCTGAAAAAAAAATGATCACGTATCACATGTCTATACTAAATTTGGTTGATGACCTATTTTTAAAGTATACTTTTCAAGTCTTGGATCAGAGGATCCCTTCCCAGGAGAGAATGGGAACTAACAACATTTTGAGATGCATTCTTGTCCTGTGGGCCTTTTTGCTCTGCGAACAAAAGTACCTTAAGCTGCTAGCTCTGCCTTTTTAAACAGTCAAGTGTATTTGCTTACCTAAACCTGTTATTTCTGCTGTAGTGGATATTTATATATGACAGCTGGTAAGATCACTAGAATATTGGTGTCCAGGAGGATGTTAGCTTTTGATTTCATACCCACCATCTAGTAATCCCAAACTGCATGCAGATATCTGTTAGACAAGAAATGTTGAGGCATTTTCCACATGCCTCTCGTGTATCTCCATGAAAGTCCCCACTCTGATGCAATCACTTGCCAAGTCCTGTTGTTTCTACCTTTGTAAAATCTCTAGTATATACCCCTATCTCTCCTTTTACATTGCCACCATGCTGGTACAGGTGATAAAGTATCACTTTATTCCTGGACTATTATACTAGCTTGCTAACTAATCTGCTTGTCTCCCCACTCCCATCCATCCTCTCCTCAGCTGTAAATTGATGTTTCTCAAGTGCAAGTCTGACCATGTAAGCCCTTCCCCTCCCTTCCAGTAGCTCCTTCTTACCTTCAGAATCAAATATAAAATCCTTTGTTTGACTTTTAAAGTCCTTCATAACCTGACTCCTTCCTACCTTTCCAGTTTCCTTACCCTTATTCAGTCCCCTCTGTGTACACTGTGGTCTGGTGACTTTCTGTTTCTTGAGCAAGGAACTCTATCTGCTGACTATAGGTAGTTTCGTTGGTGTCCTCCATACCAAGTTCAAACTAAAGTCTCACTTTCTATAATAAGCCTCTTCCAGCCCTCATTAATCTTACTGCTTTCCCTCTCAGATTATCTCCAGTCTATCCTGTATGTCTTGTTTGTGGTTTCCATATTGTCTCCCACATTAGACTATGAGCTCCTTGAGGGCAGGGAGAGTTTGCCTCCCCCCCTTCTTTGTATCCCTAGCTTGTAGTACAGTGCCTTGAATATAGTAGATATTTAATAGATGCTTGTTGATTTGATATGGCTTCATGATTTGGAAGCTAGCCCTAGGTTCTCCCAGGTTGTCCTTGCTGAGGACAAATTCTGTTAACTTCTTCAAAGCTAGAAAGACTTTGAGAAGAGTTCTAGGGACAGAACTTATGTCAGTCATCTGTGGGACTAGATTCATTTTGGAGAGGTCTGTCTCTAGAACACTGGTCCCTAGGTGACCAGTTAATGAAGAGCTTGGGCCACAGCAATCCAAAAATCATTTATCAAGGTTCTGAAGGACTATAATCTGTGGTGATGGGGGAAGACCCAATCTGAACACATCAGAAATGCTTGAAATTCTCTTGTGACTCAGCCTCAGAAACAATTTCATTTAATGCCCAAGGTTTTCTACAAATTTCCAATATCTCTTGCATATTTTTGTATTGCATTCTCATAAGGTAATGGAAAGTATATATTGTCAAAATGACTCCCTTAACAGAGTCATTTTACTGCTTTATTGAGGTTGTCACCTGATTAATCATATAAACTTCTCCCATAAAAATCCAGTCCTTTTTTATAGTTTTTTCTTATCTCATTCAGTTTTATATACTTGCAGCTCATAAATGCCAATCTTGTTATATCTGAAATGGCAATATCCAATCAAATTATCCTCTGATGTATGTCCAAAATGTCCTCAATGATTTTTTTTGGTCCATTTTTTACTATCTTTACTTCCAATGAAATGATCTGTGAAATCCAGTAATTATATTGTCTTTCTATGCCAGATCATTGAAATATCAATAAAGGGTCAACATTAAAACAGCAACAAATTAATCAGAAAAGCCAACCTTTAAACACATCAGTGGGATGATTTTAGCGCAAAATAGCCCCCTCATGCCTCTTAATTTTCCTTTCTGCACATTATTGCTATATCGCATCACGGGATATTAAGCATATTTCAACTCATGGGACCGACTCAATCATGTTTTTAGAAATTGAAAACAAATGTTGTAGCTGGATGAATGATAATATTGGAGTAATAACAATTTCCTAGTAGGCGTGCTTGGTTAATGACTTGCATAGACTTTCAGCTTGTAAACACTGGAATGTCTATCACTAACTGAAATTGGATTTTTTTTTTAACCATAAAGTTTGGCAGTAATTTGGTTTGATACAGATGAGCCAAAGAAGTCATAACCAATGGAAAGTTCATTAGTGGTCTGATTCTCATTAACTGAATCACTGTCCTCTGTGGAAGGTAGCTTTAAAAGTTGATTTTTGCTTCAGGGGATAATGGGAACCATCTTCTTGCAGAACTTAATTTGAAACTGCTTCCCCTCTTCTCCTTTGCCTGGGCTCTTTGTTATATAATAAATGTATTGAACCGTTTCAGACTTGGCCTCAAACAGAAGGGTTATGCGCTCCCTTTTGTAAAGGATATTTAGAAAATCTTTCTCTGGACCTGGCAACCTCTGCTACAGAAAATAGATAAAATATGGATGGTTTATCAGTTGCCCTGTTCTTATCATGTTTAGGGTTTGAAGGTTGCTGAAATGATGAAAAACACACAGCACAAATAGGGTTCTATCATTATCATCCATATGTGGAGCTTTGTTCTTTAAGATCAGAGAAAAATGCATTTGGTTTAGAACTCTAATCCTTCATTCTGAGAGGCAGAACAATACTTAGATACTGATGGTTGGGAGAAAAGAAATTAGGGAGTGAAATGAAATATGGACTGCGCTGGGAACGTGAAGATCCAGACAAAAGAATACTCCAACAATTTGCAGAGATCTTAAATGTAAGGAGTTCAATTCCTTAACAAATAATAGTAACTAATATCACTTGTGTGTAATTGTAGTAAAGCATAAATGTCAGTCAGTTATGTTATATCTAATTAAAAGAAATCTCTTTATCTTTGACTTGGTTTGAGCAAGGATTTCCCATGCTGGGTTTTGCCAGGAAAGGTCTCCTTATGTCATTGAGTTAGTAAGAAAGGTTTTAAGATATGTTTTTGATGTTTTATTCGAGAAACCCATGCCATAATTATCTTTCTTTTCTAAGAAAATCCTTGATTTTGAGTTTCAACTTCAATCCTAGCATTTGAAAATTGTTCCTGCCTGCCAAGTAGCCATAATTTGTTCTCAGGCTTCCTGAAGTACTTGTTGCTTTCTTTAGTTGTGTCCAACTCTTCATGACCCGACCCTGTAGACCATACTGTCCATGGGGTTTTCTTGGCAAAGATACTGGAATGGTTTGCCATTTCCTTCTCCAGAGGATTAAGGCAAACAGAGGTTAAGTGACTTGCCCAGGGTAACACAGCTAGTAATTACCTGAGGCCAGCTTTATATCTTGATTTTTCTGACTCGGGACCCAGTAATTTATCCACTGAGCTACCTAGATGTGTCCATTCTGAAGGACTTAGTAATCCCTAAAACTCTCAGCCCCCATCACTTTTTAAAAACAGGGAAATATAGATGATAAATAACTTGCTCAGGGTTCCACAGTCAGCTAGTAGGAGTTTCATGAATGGACGAAAGGGATTATTGAATTTCATTTTCCTATTCCAGCTATATGATAATATCTTTTCCCAAAGCAACTAGGGCATAAAAACAATTAACGGCAGGTAGCTCTCAGTAGCAAGTCCATTGTCTGGACTTGACCGAAGGCTGGATTAGAAAAAGGACTGCTATTGCAGGTTTCCTGGGACAGACGTATTTTTCCTTATGTTCATAGTCTTTCACATCTGATTTTTCTTCTCATTAATTCTTGTGTTAGTCCAGGCTTATAAGTATTTTTTCTTTACTACCTTTTAGGGTAGAAGCATGCTAATGTCATGAAGTTTATCTTGTTTTGAATAATTTGGTTTTTTCTTTTAAAAAAAATATTCCATATCTATACTTGAGAAAGAGTACTGAGTTACTAAATAGTCCCAGGTTCTCTATACCAGTAGTGTCAAACTCAATTAGAAATGGGACCACTAATCAATATATGTGAATTCCTGTGGGCTACATATTGACTTACTTTTGAAATGTAATGTTATCCATGTTTTATGGTATTTTATTTACTTTATTAAATATTCCCCAATTACCTTTTAATCTGGTTCTAGGTTCATGCTGCCCTGTACTACATCACATATTATATGGTCCCAGAGGGTTATTTCCAGATGCTTTTATGAAAACTTTGGTTGCCATGGTGGGATTAAGTTCTTAATTTCTAGCAAATTGGTATTTGTATTTAGAGAGTTCTTTGGACAAGGAATAAAAAAAACTGCACATATGCATTTCTGTACTTCAAAAACATCTGTGATTTCATCATCATGGGTAGCCTTTCCATCAACACACACTTCTACATCCCCAAACCTTAGGATATAGTTTAATGAGTTTACCATGGTTCAAAATTCATCACCTGCTGCCCATCTTCTGGTAATGAACCTCTCTGACCTTCCCCAGTCTGGTCCTTGGACCATTGTGATCTGTTACTCAAAACTTTTCAGCTTGGCAGGATCTTTCAGAGCTTTGGGTCTGTTGGCATAATCTTTGAGAATTCAAGTTCCCCTTCACACCACAATTAGTGTTCAAAATTATTGCAGAAAAGACCTTGGTTAGGCCAATCCCCTGATAGTTTAGTTTCAGGATGAAAATTAAATGATACCCATAGTATATCTAGTAGTTAACAAAAGGATATTTGCTTATACATAACATAGTACATCAATAAGTATATTCAGACTGTTTTCTTTTAACTGCACTTAATTCCCCAGGCTTTCTATTTCTATGATTATCTACAAGTCAAGTATCAGGGCCCATCTGCAATTTCTTGTGACTTTTTCAACTCCGGTGACTAGGAAGCCATGTCAATGACCGGAATCTTAGTCCCTTGAGCCAATATAATCTTAGGGACAACCTTTTAAGGAAAAACTAGCCCATCATGCGTGGGATAGGGGCTTAAGACATTGCTCCCACCAAAAGAGTATATAGGCAAATAATAAATAGTGGACAGGTTTTCAGGTGATCAAAATTCCCAACCAATTCACCACGGGTCTTTTAATGGAGCAAGTGAATGCTAAAATGTAAGCTCCTTGAAGGCAGGAACTACTTTTCTTTCTCCTTTTCTGTTTGTACCTAACAAGAACTTACTAAAGGTTTATTACATTGAATTTCATTAGCACTATGTGGTTTATTCATTAAAGCAAACACTCCAATAAGTAGTGTTCTTTCAGTCCTTTTCAGGCACATGACATTGAAGATTACTTGAGTTTTTTGATATTATACTAGAAGTTGACATCTGATGATGTATTTATGTATAGAACTTGGGCTTATCATACATTTGATTGACTAAGTCTGGTGTGTGCTAAAGTGTTTGACCTCAGAGCAGATCAGAGTCTTTGAATCTGAATTTAGTACTGAGGCCATAAGGGCCTTCAGAGTGGTGACCATTTAGAGGTCTGTACAAAATACTGTTTATGTCTTGGTCATCTGTACCAGCCAGACCAGCAGTCACATAAAGAAATCTGTATAGTTTGGTGGAAAAGTCAGAAACCCTGGTTTCAAGTATCACTATGTAACTCGAATTTCAGTTGTCTCATTTGCAAAATGAAAATAAAATACCTCATCTGCTCCCACAAAGGATTGTCAGGTAGAAATGCCGGGTGGTACCATGCAGCATTTCAGTAAAGGAGATATTTTGTCAAGAAGCATCAAGAAGATTAAATGAGAATATTTGTACAGCACTTCTGGTATTATTAATATTATCAACAATTATAACAAAGATAATAATAGCTCACATTTATTTAGTGCTTTAAGGTTTACAAAGTACATCACATATATCATTTAATTTGATATTTACAGCTACCTCTAAGGGCAGATGCTGTTATCCTCATTTTACTGATGAGGAAACTGAAATTCACAGGGATTTAGGGAGTTGCCCAGAAATATCAGATAGCATTTGAGCCAGGATTTGAAACTAGGTTTTCCTGACTCTGAGTCCAAAGCACTTTATGATATACCATGTGGCCTCTCAAGTGAAATCATCTATATAAAATGCTCAACAATTTTAAAGCATTCTGTAAGTGGAATCTATCACTATCATCAAATGGACCTATGTATTTTAGAGTCTTGGTATTTTAAAAAGTTTATACATGCATACATACATATTTAATGTATATGTGTATACATTCATATGCAAAACCACATATAGTTTTATAAATATAATATGATTAAATATATTAATGATAGCCTATATTGATTATATTAATGTTATATTGATATGATTAATGTACCAATTATATCAATATGATATATTAATAATATATGATATAATATTATATTAAATATAAATATACCTGACTATATGCATATGTAGAAAGAAAGAAAAAGAGAGAAAGGAAAGAGGAAAAGAAGGAGGGAAAAGAGGAAGAAAGAAGAGAAGGAAAGAAGAAAGAGACAAGGAAAGAAAGAAAGAAAGAAAGAATGAATTCTTTTATAGGTTCACATGCAATATAAGCAATCATTGTAGAATTATGGTAAAATTAGAAATACCATGCACTTGGTCTTAGTTATAGAGTGTTATGCAAATATTAAGTATGCCTTTATAACCTGTAACATGTAGGATGACAAATGTGCTTTTTTTTTAGTATTCTATTCATCATCCGGATCACCCAAGGAAATTTGTTTTTCCAATGTATGAACCATCTAATAATCTTATCCAGTTCAGCAAAATTTGCCTTTTCAGCACTAGGAATTCTGTCTAGTTTTGTGCTTTGCCAACTTTCCCAACCACCTTTGAATATATTTTCAGCAACTGGAAAATTGCCTAACAGTTTATCAGTAATGGCATTTAAGGAACCCCCCAGAGCATTTTTAGTAACAAAGAGTAAAAGTTTAAATTTCTCATCCAGAGTTCTTGAATTTCACCTGGAATTATGAAATATATTCTGCAGTGTTTCTCAAAAACATAGGGGAGAAAAACAGCAGGAAGCATATCCCCAGTCTTTCATGATTGCATAAGTTGCTTCTATCAAGTATCATTTTCATTCATTTTTAGTAAAGGATAAAAATTAAAAATCTTAATTATGGCTATGTGAATTTCAATAATTAAGATGTTAAATTTTTTGTTGTAAGCAAAAATTGGCTTTTTCCCACTACTGAGCTTTTAAAACTACCTCCTTGAGGTTTTACTACATGAAATCCTTCCCACTGAAATTTTTATTCGTTTGCATTTTTTTTAACTAAAATCACCTGAATTATTTTTCAAAATGAGACCTGGTAAAAGTTTCCCAAGTTCCTTACCCAATTTGCAAATATAAACATGGCCATGGGAAGAGATCTGTGTTTTGGATTTTGTAATAGTCAAGCAAAGTATTTTTTAGAGGCTTCACACAAAGAACTCTTTATTTATGAATCGTTTCATAGGCTGCCATAGCCAAAAGCATTTATCCTCTGGAATGATCCTCTTCACACTTAGGTAGACTGGTGAGTGGATAGCAGAAAACTTTGATTCCACTTTGCTCTTACTGCTTTTGACACCTTAGTGCACTGAGATCACAAAAAGTTTAGGAATTTTTTAAACAGATAATTAAGTAAAATTGATGGGTATCAAAGGTAATTCTACATGATTATGCTTGTAAAGACATCATTTACCTATTACTCCCTTAGTTTTTTTTATTGAAGAAGCTTATTTGTTTTTTGTCTTCCCTTCTCTTACAGTGCGGGAGTCGGCAGGACTGGCTGTTTCATCGTGATAGATGCCATGTTAGAGAGAATAAAGCACGAAAAAACTGTAGACATTTATGGTCACGTAACTTTAATGAGAGCCCAGAGGAATTACATGGTTCAAACGGAGGACCAATACATCTTTATCCATGATGCACTGTTAGAAGCGGTGACATGTGGAAATACCGAAGTGCCAGCTAGAAACTTATATGCATATATTCAGAAGCTGACACAAATAGAGACAGGAGAGAATGTCACAGGAATGGAACTGGAATTTAAGGTATGGTGTTGTGCATGACACACTAGGCCTGGGTAACTGTTTGAAATTACCTTTAAATTGTGTTTAGAAGCATCCTTTCTCAAGGTAGGAAGTGAAATGTACACATTCTAATTGGCATATTCTATTGAGCGGTGTGTGACTTGTTGGAATTTGTTTTTCTGCTTCTACCTACCCATAATTTTATTCATCCAGACAAAAGGTTGATCATTTTTTTTTGTAACATTAATTTGAGAACTGAGAGCTTAAGAATCATCATAGCTAAAAAATATTCAGCAAATTTTAGGGACTTGTCATCTCTGAATAAGTGAAACATAATGCGGTCTGAACAGATAGGTATTCTAAAGTAGAAAGAAGGCTTAACTGTTCCAAAATGAAGTCTTGGGTTCATGGCAATCAAACCACATGCTAAAATCGTTGTAGTCACATTTTCCTTGTTCTCTCTTCAACAGCGTCTAGCTAGTTCTAAAGCTCACACTTCAAGATTCATCAGTGCCAATCTTCCATGTAATAAATTCAAAAATCGCCTTGTTAATATTATGCCATATGAATCCACAAGGGTATGTCTGCAGCCAATCCGAGGGGTGGAAGGATCTGATTACATCAATGCCAGCTTTATTGATGGATACAGGTACTTACAGTTACTCTCCTGATGCACTGAAGCTTTTGATATTTGCATGTGCCCTAGTTTCAGAGCTAGGATAAATTTAAAGAAGTAGTAGCACCACATTATTTCTGCTGAGGTCAGCATCCCATTTCTAGAGATCAGTTTTTTCATTGACTTTACTAAAGTTAAGAAGAATGCAACCATGGATTTTCCCTTGTAGCCTCCCACTGCCTCTTTGCTGAAGCTTGTAAAAGGGATTAATAAAGAAATCGTTTGGTACTATAATTCATAAACTTAATAGATTGTATGACAGTCATTTCTAGATAAGAAGCAGCACAACTAAGTGTTTCTTAAGTGCTTTGTATGACACACAAAATTGAGCTATTAGAGTTGCATTAAAATTTAAATAATAATGATAAAGACATACATCATAATATTAACAAAGCAATTTTCTTTGCCAAGTACTAAAAATTAAAACAGCTATTGTTTGATTAAACAATTTTAATAGGAATTTAATGTGTTTGCCATTAATATGCCTTTCATTTTTATTATAAGCAGGTTTCAGAGTAATGTTTACATACAAAAAGTGAGCCTTTACACGTTCTCCTGTGTTTTAATCATCTTTTATCATTCCTTTTTTTTTTTTAATGTAGGCAACAAAAAGCTTACATAGCAACACAGGGACCTTTGGCAGAGACAACTGAAGATTTCTGGCGGATGCTGTGGGAACACAACTCCACAATTGTTGTAATGCTCACCAAACTCAGAGAAATGGGTAGAGTAAGTATATTGCACCTAAAAATAAGTTCCTTCCTGAGAATACTACCTCAAGGCGAGAAAGTGAGATCTAAACAGCACAATCTGAGGGCTAGGTTATCTTCCTTTTGTTGTTCTTGTTGTTCTCCACTCTAGTCACATGTTGTCTTTGGGGTACAACATAATTTAGTAAGAAAAAAACATTGGATTTGAAATCAAAGAATTAAGATTTGAGTCCTTGCTCTGCTACTTACTTGCCATATGGCCCTAGGAAAAGTCGTGTTCCTCTCTCCGGACTTCACTTTTGTCATCTGTAAAAAGAAGAGTTTATATTAGATCCCTTATACTGAGGTCCCTTATACTACTGAACCCTTTGAAAAGTAGAGTGCTCGAAGATGGCAGAATAGAAGCACAACCTCTGCACAGCTCTGGCTTCCACCTTCCCCAATCAATGTAAAAAGGGGACTCTGAACAAACTTTGGAGCTGCAGAACCTACAAAATGACACAGAGAAGCTAACCTCCCGCTAAGGACAGCCCAGCAGGCCGGCAAGAATCTGTCAGCGCAGTGCTGTGCTCTGGAAGCCGGGCCCAGGCCCTCGAGCTGGAGGTTTTAGCCCCAGGACGGGTCTGACCAGCCACCGGCCAGAGGGACTCCAGATCAGCAGCAGCTGTGGCCGTTTCCAGAATTATCAACACATAGACGCTAAGGACAAAGTGAAAGATCAGTGCAGTCTGGACTTTGTGATCCAGTAAGTGGGAGTGTGTGGCCTGTGCCCCTGGGGCGAGAAGCCCCTGAGACACCAGCACAGCCAGCCAGCTTCAGGAGGCAGCTTCAGCTCCTGGCCTTCAGAGTGTAGGACCAAGCACCAGTCTGAGGGGTATTCACTCTTGCTTTAACCTGTTGGATCTGGATTGCAATCTAGGGTGGAGGTCCTGGGGCATGTGTCCAGCCTGCCAGAGCATGTGGAGGCCTCAGAGAGGGCACCCATCTGATACCTCCAGCAGCTGAGAAAACCCCAGCGTTTGGGACGAAAGCTCCCCTGTCTGGTGGCAGAGACCTACTGTGGCAAAAAGCCCAGGGGTCAAGTGACTGAGGGGTGACATGACCAGGAAAAGGAAACAAAGCAGACAGAAGATTCCAACATTAATCTCCTATTTGGGGGACAAAAAGGATGAAAGCATGGAACAAGAGGAAGTCAGAACTCCTTCACCAAAAGCTTCAAAGGAAAATACGAGCTGGTTACAGGCCATAGAGGACCTTAAGAAGCACATAAGAGAGGTGGAGGAAATGAGAACAATGCCAGAAAATTACGAAATGAGAGTCTCAGCCTGACTGAGGAAAATAACACCTTAAAAAATAGACTAACTCAAATGGCAAAAGAGGCTCAAAAAGACAATGAGGAGAAGAATGCCTTAAAAAGCCAAATTTGCCAGAGGGAAAAAGAATCTCAAAAGCTCAAAGAGGAGAATCATTCCTTCAGAATTAGATTGGAGCAAATGGAAGCTAATGACTTAATGAGAAATCAAGATGCTGTTAAACAGATACAAACAAATGAAAGAATAGAAGGCAATGTGAAATATCTCATGGGAAAAACCACTGACCTGGAAAATAGATACAGGAGAGATAATTTAAAAATTATTGGGCTACCTGAAAGCCATGATCAAAGTAAGAACCTAGAAATCATCCTTCAGGAAGTTCTCAAAGAAAACTGCCCTGATGTTTTAGAACCAGAGGGCAAAATAGAGGTTGAAAGAATCCACCAATCACCTCCTGAAAAAGATCCCAAAAAGAAAACTCCTGTGGTGGCCAGGTAGCACAGCGAGTAAGTGCACCAGCCCCAGTGTCGGGATGACCTAGGTATCGAATCTGGGCTCAGACACTTAGCACCCACCCAGAAACACCTGGCCACGTAACCTTGAGCAAGTTACTTAATCACAGTTGCTTAGGGGCGGTCAGGTAGCACAGCGAGTAAGAGCACCAGCTCCAGTGTGGGGATGACCTGGGGATCAAATCCGGGCTCAGATATTTAGCACCACACCCAGAAATAACTGGCCGTGTAACCTTGAGCAAGTTACTTAACCCCAATTACTTTAAGAAAAGAAAAAGGAAACTCCTAGGAATATTATAGCCAGGTTCCGGAATTCCCAGATTAAGGAGAGAATATTACAAGCAGCCAGGAAGAAACAATTTGAATATTGTGGAAACACAATCAGGATAACACAGGATCTGGAAGCTTCTACACTGAGGGATCGAAGGGCTTGGAATATGATATTCTGGAGGGCATAGGAGCTGGGATTAAAACCAAGAGTCACCTACCCAGCAAAACTGAGTATCATGTTTCAGGGGAAAATATGGTCATTCAGTGGAATAGAGGACTTTCAAGCATTCTTGATGAAAAAAACCAGAGTTGAATAGAAAATTTCACATTCAGATACAAGAAGCAAGAGAAGCTTGAGAAGGTAAACAGGGAAAAGAAATCATAAGTAACTTATCAAAGTTGAACTATTAACATTCCTACATGGAAAAACAATAATTATAACTGATGAAACTTTTGTCAGTATGAAAATAGTTGAAGGAAATAGAAATATATATATATTTCTGGAGAGCAATCTGGAATTGGCTATAAAGGGCTATAAATATTTTCATACCCTTTGATCCAGCAATACCACTCCTAGGGTTATATCCCAAAGAGATCATAGAAATGGGAGAAAGACCCATATGTACAAAAATGTTTATAGCAGCTCTTTTTGTGGTAGCAAAGAATTGGAAATTAAGGGGGTGCCCATCAATTGGGGAATGGCTGAACAAGTTGTGGTATATGCATGTTATGGAATACTATTGTGCTATAAGAAATGAGGAGCAGACGGTCTTCATATTTACCTGGAGAGGCTTAAAAGAACTGATGTTGAGTGAGAAGAGTAGAACCAGGAGAAATGTATACACAATTACAGATAAAACGTATGTGCGATGACCAACTTTGATAGACTGGACTCTTCTCAGCAATGCAGTGGTATAAATCAATCCCAAAAGACTCATGATGGAGAGAAATATGTGCATCCAGAGAAAGAACTAGAAAGAACTAAGTTTATATCCAGGTGGAAGCAAAATACCTGATCTTTTTCCTTCTCTTATTTGGTTTTATGTACTCTTTACAATTTTTCATTCCAGCTGGTACAATCCGTCCTTATAACCTGACTAATGTATAATGTGAAAGTATTTACAGATTCTGTACTTGACTATAAGCCACCATGGGGGGGAGGGGGGAGGGAGGGGGACAAAATGTGAAATTCAAGGAATTGTGGAATTGAATCCTGTAAACTAAAAGGAAACAAACAAATTAATAAAAAAAAAAAGATTAAAAAAAAGAAAATAGTTGAAGGCAATAGAAATATATATATATGTCTATATATGAGGGTTTATGGGCATATGAATACATATGTGAATGCGTTTATATACGTTTACAGGTATACATAGATAGAGGGCACAGGAAATACACACTAAATAGGGTATCTCACCCTACAGGAGAGTAGAGGGGAAGGGGATCAGAGCGGGGATGATGGAAGGGAAGGTAGGCTGGGGAGGAGGGAAGTTGGAAGCATCCACTTTTGAAAAGGGATGGGATCAAAGTAGAGAATAGTTGACAAGTGGGAGGTGGGATAGGAGAGAGGGAAATATAGTCAGTCTTTTACAATATATCTACTAAGTTACTGTTTTGCGTTAGCTACACATGTACAACCTATACTGAACTGCCTATCTTCCCAGTAAGGGTGAGTGACAAAGGAGGAAGGGAATGAATCTTTAATTCAAAGTTTTAAAATCAAATGTTTAAATGTGTGTGTGTGTGTGTGTGTGTGTGTGTGTGTGTGTGTGTGTGTGTGTGTGTATATATATATATACTATTATTAATGCTATTTTACATGCAATTGGGAAAAAAGATATATGGGCACTGGGGCATAGAGATCCACCATGCCCTACTAGAAAAGTAGAAAGGGGTATGGGAGAAAATATGGGAGAGAGCAGATTGGAGGACGGGATATCCTGTGGGACTGCTATTTTGAGGCGGTGGGTAGTGGAAAAACAGGGAGGAAATTTGTAACTCAAAATCTGGCGGAAATAGTTAAAAAAAATGAAGGAAAAAAAAAGAAAAGTAGTGTGCTCAAAAACTCATCTGGGCCATTTAACCATGTGGATTTGTGATTGACAAAAGTCATCAGTTTCCTTGGTGTTTGATTTCCTTTGAAACAGAACAAAAACAGATGATTAGTTGGTCAGTGGACTCTTTTTGTTGTTATTGTCCCCACATTTCTAGTGTCATTATAAATCTGGCATTTGGACAAGCTGAGAATATTTGGTGATATTAAATTGTATAATCGTGTGGTCTTGAAAGAAAGGGAGATAAATTTTAAAAATTAAGATTCCTATGTGGAGAACTTGAAGACTTGGTATCATCAGTGCATCCATTAAATCAAGCCTTTCCTCAGCCTACTCATTAAATCAAGCCTACTCCTTCCTTCCCCTCTCAAATTTGTTAGGTAGTGCAAAAGGAACACAGTTTTCTTTGGCATGTAATCTGGTAGATGTGGGTCTTGTTTTTTATCATTTTTCAGTCATGCCCATTCCTCCGTGGCCCCCTTTGGGGTTTTCTTGGCGAAGATACTGAAATGGTTTGCCTTGTTCTTCTCCAGCTCATTTTACAGATAAGGAAACTGAGGCAAACAGGGTTAAGTGACTTGCCTAGGGTCATACAGCTAGTAAGAGTCTGAGCCTAGATTTGAACTCAGTAAAAGTAGTTTTCTTAACTCCAGGTTTGGCACACTATCCCATCTAGCTGCCTGGATATTGTTCTGCTTTATGCAAAAATCAGTGTAGTGAAAGGAACACTAGACAGTGAGGACCAATCTCTCTTTCCTTATCTCACTTCCTGGCTTCCTCCAGTTCTCAAGAAAAATCCCACCTTCTGCAGGAAGTGTTTCTCAACCTCTCTTAATTCTGTTGCCTTCCCTCTGCCAGACATTTCTAACTTCTTCTGTCTGTGCCTTATTTGTACGCAGTTGTTTACATGTATTCTCCCCATTAGATTGTGAGCTCTTTTAGGTCAAGGACTGCCTTTTGGCTTTCTTTGTATTCTTAGTACTCAGCAGTACAGGCCACATAGTAGGTACTTAATAAACTTGTTTATTATTTATTTATCAAGGTATTTATTATTTTATTAATATATCATTTTATTATTATATTATATTGATTAATATGATATTAACATAGTATTAAGGTATTTATTATTTATTAAGGTACTTAATAAACATTTATTGACATTCTGACTGACCACTAAACTCTGTTTGAACTTGAGCCAACCACAGTCTCCCTGAATTTACTCAACTATGTCAGTTGAGTAAATACAGTTGAGTCAGTATGGTATATAAGTTAGAACTTGGAGACATATGGAACTGGGTTCGTTTTCCATTGCCACCAAGTGCTATCTCTATAACATAGGACTAATCATTTAATTGATTAGTGATGTGATCTGAACATCAGTGTGTGTAAAGTGACAATAATAATACCTGTAGTACCTATTTCATAGGGATCATATGAGGTTCCAATGAAAATGTATAAATGTCTATACTTGTCATCTATCAGATGAGAGAATTGGATTAGATGAGTTCCAGAACCCTTTGTAGCTTTAGCATTTGATGATATCTAGGTGACTGATAGAGCACTGGGCCTGAAGTCAGGAAGACCTGAGTTCAAATTCAGCCTCAGGTACTTGCTAGCTGTGTGACCTTGGGAAAGTCATTCAACCTCTGTTTGCCTCAGTTTCTGCAACTATAAAATGGGGATAATAATAGCTCCTACCTGCCAGGGTTATTGTAAGAATCAATTGAAATAATATTTGTAAAGCTCCCAGTGCCTAGTACATAAAAGGTACTATATAAATGCTGATTCCTTTTTCCCCCTTATGACAACATTTGGTCTGAATTGTAACTCCAAGCTGTAAAATTCAACAATCATTTTGCTGGTCATTTTGTTAGATCCTGGGGATAAAAACATAAAAATGAAATTTCACAGTCCCTGTCCTCAAGAACCTTCTATTCCATGGGAGGAAATGAGTATATACAGATAAGTAGATGCCTGATATAGAAGGGGGTACTGGAGCTGAGCACAGGAGGGGGTCTTGTTTTTCCCAGCTTTGTCAAGGAATTTGTTACTTGGTCTTTAAAAAATCACATTTGTTTCAAGTTCTAGCCCAATGAGTTGTCCTTTTGAGGGAATGGAAGTAGTTCCTTTTCCTTGCTGTACCTTGCCCATGTCTGCACACTCTAAATTTACTTTAAGGAGGTAGGATTATAAAAATGCCTTTCAGTGACCATTTTGTATATTTATGATTATCTAAATAACCTCTCTCTCTTTTAGGAAAAATGTCACCAGTACTGGCCTGCAGAACGTTCAGCAAGGTATCAGTACTTTGTGGTAGATCCAATGGCTGAGTACAATATGCCACAGTATATCCTAAGGGAATTCAAGGTCACAGATGCCCGGGTAAGTTAGCAGGGTCTCATCTGGTTAGCTCTCCCCTTTTCTTCCCTTCCATTCTCATATTTTCTCTCTCTCTCTCTCTCTCTCTCTCTCTCTCTCTCTCTCTCTCTCT
>NW_027185799.1:23175073-23252873 GCF_028583685.1 Petaurus breviceps papuanus
TCTCTCTCTCTCTCTCTCTCTCTCTCTCTCTCTCTCTCTCTCTCTCTTCCTCTTTCTCTTTCTCTTTCTCTCTTCCTCTCCCTCTCTTCCTCTCTCTCTCTCTTTCTCTCTTCCTCTCTCTCTCTCCCTCTCTCTCTCCTTCTCTTCCTCTCTCTCACTCTGTTCCTCTCTCTCTCACTCTCTCTCTCTTTCTCTCTCTCTCCCTCTTCCTCTCCTCTCTCTCTTCCCTCCATCTTTTTTTCTTTCTTCATTTCTTTCCTTCCTTCCTTCTTTCTTTTTATGATAACTTGTCCTCTCTTTGGCAAACTCAATACAAAAACCAGGAATTGGCTTTATTTCAGACTTAACATCTGGCAGCACAAGTTTAGGATTGCACTTTGTAAGTGTTTGTGCTGCAAAACGTTTACTGATTGCAAGGTTATACTTCCATTCACCTTCTCTTGCTCTCTTTGGAGCTTTCTTTGCCTTTTTCATCACTTACGGCTATAAATCTGTTGTTGTTTTGTAAAACCTTGTAGGTCATGTGAGCAGGAAGGTTAATTTGGTCAGATTTTAAAACTTCAAAGCAAATAGCATTCTTTTAAAAGCTGACGGTCTTTGCACATTCTAATTTGCTCCCTGGCATGGTTTATTCCTCAGTGCTCTAATGTGTCTATCCACAAGAACTATGTACCCATACATGACCCTTGCTGGCTAATTTTTATTTTACATTTCTTATCTTAGGCTGACTCTAAGACTCCACTCTTGGTGAGATGTTCTGTATGGCCACTTCCAAATCATGATTTCAAAGTGGCATTATAGGGTAGCAGAATCACTCCAAAACTTTGCTATGTCTTTGGAAAAATTACAGTGGGATGGTGAACTAGAACACCAGGTTATAGTGCTTTATTTAATGTTTATTTGTTTCTTTGTTTTCCTAGAAAGCAAATCTCTTAACCAATCATGTTTGAACATTATCTCCTAATCCCCCAGACTGGACGCTGAGACTGACCCAAAGTTGTTTCTGTTTTTGTTTTATTTGTTTGTTTTTTGCTTTTGTTTTTCTCTTGTTCATTTTTTCCTTCTGTTTTTGATACCGGTCCCCCCTATCTTACTCGGGATGAAAGTGCAATGCCACTCAGATTCCCAGTCCCACCACTGACTGGCAAGGATACTTTGACCTACTCCATTTCAGACTTAAGCCAGTTCTCTGCTCAGGCAGCTTTTGGTTACCCCCCTCCCAGGGACCCGCCATATTGATGCCAGACTTGGTACAGACACCTTCCTGCAGCTCAGAACTCCCACGGTGAAGTGGCCTATCAGCCTCAGCCTCCCCCAGGAACAGGCATTTCCAACATGCTCACATGACCTGATAAAAATTTTATAATTTTTTTTTTAATGTTCAAAAGTTTTGTTGGCCTAAGTTAACAAACTCATTGAGTCAGAAAGTTTAAAATCTTAACTGTGCTGAAATTGACTGTATTTGAATCAGCTACTGCATCTGCTTTGGTCTGAGAAAACTCATCTGATACAATGAAATAGTCACTGGATTTGGATTCAGAAGAACTGAGTTTGAGTTCCAACTCTGCCACTACCTATATGATCATAGTCCAGTCTTTTAACTTCTCAAAGTCTTCATTTCCCCATCTGTAAAAATGTTGATGATAACATCTGCTCAACAAGTCTATTGTGGGAATCAAATTTTATAGATATACATATATGTGTGTAAGGGTATATACATACATATATACATGCATACATATATAAAGATATATAGATATAGATATAAACTTCAAAGTTGTAGAAGTATTCATTGTTAATCTTTGCTCAAAGTCCTGATAACCCTTCAACACTATTATAAAATTTCCATGCTTCCTTTCAAAATTAGAAAATGTTTGTAAGTGCAAGTCATTTAGAGGTGGAATATATTTAGAGGTGCTAATCAACAAAGGAATATGAACCAAAACCCCAAACATAAAAAATATTTATCTATTCCCCTTAATCACAAATCTAGTCATACTCAAAGCAAACCCAGGTGAAATCAGTAAAAGAGATTGAATTGAAATTTCTTCACTGATAACTTTCTCATATATTTAAAAGGAATGGCAAGTTGTACATAATAGATTTGCAGTTTCATAAGCAATCATCTATTTTATTATACTATGTTATGGAAATGCTTGTTTTGTTCCATAAATAAATTTTTTTAAAATAATAATAAAGAAGAAAAAAATTCACTCACATTTCAAAAAGAGATTCCCAGGATTTTATATCTATCATAGCTACTTTAGTACTCTCTGATTTTTATTCCTGCTATTTCTAATTTGAACTTACCTATTTAGAAAGCATGTTGGCTTTCAAAGCTACAGTGTTATTAAAAAGGTAACCTTTAAATGTGATTTCATTCAATCATGTGATTTCTCCTTCATACTGTAAAGATTTACTCATATGGTTCCTGTAGCTATTAGTAAAAACAGTAGTCAGAAACTAAATCCCAAGGATGTCCAAGAGAGAAAAAATATCATCATATATTGCCTAGCCTCCTTTCTTGTGCTTTCAAGCCCTTTTGTAAATTTAATGTTATGATCAAAGGAACCAGAGCATTTGCTACTCCTGAAACAATAAAGGGGAAATTGGGCTCCTGCAGGAACTCACCATCAGTTGGTATTAGGCCAAATGGTTAGTTCCCTACGTCTTGGTTTTGTTACCTAGTTGATGGAACCTCCCTAATTACTCCAGGCAGCTACTGAAGCATGCATCACATCTGGTTCCTGTGGAAATTGTCAACTTTGCTGATCCATCGCCATCTCTCTCCAAGTTACCCTCCTTGCACTGAGGCCAAAAGAAAAATGTTTATCAGCATTGTATCTTGCTTACATCCTGGGAAAGCTACACATACCTGGGCCCCAAAATTAGGATGACCCTCATAAATGAAATTTCACTCATTTGCACAGATTTTGAAAGGCATTCCCTTCCCTCTCAATCTCCAGACAGTGGTAGTGAGAAGGCTACAAATATATTTCTTTTTCCTTCCAATGCAAAAGCAGATAGGTTTCCTGTGAAGTAGTCAGTTCTGTTACTACCTCTTAAGGTTCGAAGGCAGTAGCTTTAAGAGACAAAGAGAAAGAGAGAGAAGAAGAAAAAAAAAAGGAGGAGAAGAAGAAAAATCTCCAGAAAGAAACAGTAGAGATCTTTTTTTCTTATCTTTAAAGTGACCTATATTTCACATGTCAGAGCAATCATGCTTAATCATTTTGGAAAAGAAAGAATCTTTTTGCCTCAAGCTTTCATTCTGCCTTTGTTTATTTGTTCGTTCATTTGTTTGGCTGTTTTCTTCCACATTCTTTATCCAATGAGCACTGGGTGATTTAAGAGGTCAACCCTGCAGAAGTCCATTTTCAGGATAGAGCATTTAGTTGCTAATGCTCTCTTTTCTCTCTTTGAAAGATGCCTCACTTCCTGCTTAAAGGCACAGTGACGTAGCATATGCTTTTTACTCTGTCATGGCTAGAAACAGGATGCCTTCAAGATGAGTGGGTTGTCCAGGAGGCATGAAGGTTAACAGCGGCTACTCAATTTGTGTCAGATCCTTTAAACGTTACCATTTGCAGTTCGATGATACTAGAAAATGAGCAAGCCCAGCTTATTTGGGATTACAGTGACATCAATGAAATCTTTGGTCTGGGGTGTGTGTTCTTCTAGTTATAAATATATGATACACCTGGACTCACCACTTAGATTTTGACACATTTTAGTGGTGTGCATGCTTAGGGAAACATGGATGCATGTTTTGTTTCAGAAGGAGTATACAGAACCTGCATTCTTTAGGGTTCCAGCCAAGTGGTTGACTGATTTCAGTTAGAAAGGGAAAGTCACAAAGCTAAATGAAAACCTCCATGTTTAATGGGAGTTGAACATGTGTAAGTAGAAATGATAGTGGTTAATGAAATTGCATCTTTACATGTGTGAGCCAGGTATGTATGTCATTGGTTGTTTGAGCAAAAGCTCAACTCATTAGGAATTGTGATTAGAAGCTTCTGATTAACTATGATCCTAACTCTCTCTTCCTTTCTCCTCCCACCCTTTGTCCTTTACAAAATAATTAACCTTTTGTGACTGCTGCCATGTCATGGAATGATCTTGGACCCTTCTTCTAACATGTGGTCCCTCTAAAGGATGGTCAGTCCCGAACAGTGAGGCAATTCCAATTCACTGACTGGCCAGAGCAAGGGGTGCCAAAATCTGGAGAAGGTTTCATTGACTTCATTGGCCAAGTACATAAAACAAAAGAACAGTTTGGACAAGATGGGCCTATCTCAGTCCATTGCAGGTAAGTTGAGAATCAGTGCTAAATTAATTTTCTTTTAAAAGCATGATTATCTTTGAAAAGAGGTCTGTGGGGCAGCCAGGTGGCTCAGCGAGTGGGAGCACCGGCTCCAGTGTTGGGATGACCTGGATCAAATCCAGGCTCAGATGCTCAGCACCACACCCAGAAATAACTGGCCATGTAACCTTGAGCAAGTTACTTAACCCCAATTGCTTAAAAAAAAAAGAGAGATCTGTGCCCAATAAGTGTGAATATTAAGTAGATTGTTATAGTGAATTTACAATTAAACTCTTGAAAATGTATTATGTATTTAAAAAGTAAAAGCAATGACTTATTCCTCTATCTTCTGGTGAAACTGGAAAATTCCTGAAAAGTACTTATTTTCTCTGAGAAGACTATACATAAAACAGGAAGTGGGGTTAGATTTTTTCCTTGAAAGCTCTACTGGTTTCTATTTTGAGAATTTTTTTTTCTTCCACATAGTCATATACTCCTTCATCCTAATATAGTATTACTAACAAATACTCATAAAAAGCAGTCACTCCACAATTGCTACTCCATTTCTTGCCCATTAATAGACTGGTTGTACAATGAATCTGAATACTATCTATACCAGTTATATTGACTATCAAATTGAAAACTGTTACTATATCAGAAAATGGAGTCTCTCCTAGTTAATTATTTCCAGTAGTTTCCATAGCGTCTTCTAATTTGAGTTATCAGAATTAATGAAAAAAAGGGAAGGAAGTTATTTGGAAAGGATATTCATGGTACTTTTTTTTAGATTTGTGCACTAAAACATTGTATCAAAGGAATATCTAATTTTATTCAATTTATTTTATATTTTAAGTTTTCATTACCATGGAATTTTAATTTTTAATCTCTAACCTTTTTTTCTTAGATTCAATCAATATTTAAATATTAGTACTGTTCTGTAAAGGTATAGTTCTTAGCAGAATAAATGTAATGTATCATAAGAACAAACCCACTTTATTGCAGTATTTTGCTTCCTAGTCCAATAATTCAAAAACCTTTTGTTTCTCTCTACACCATCAAAAGGATAAGAAGAACTAGATAATTTTACACTGGATTTAATCAAAACAGGAAAACTGGCCAGTTCAGTTTTTTTTTGTCTGGATAATTGCCTCAACATTCTATTGTCATTTTAACCCTTGACTCTGTTATCTAATCTATTTTTGATATCACCAAGTTTGATGATTTTGGTATTATTATTGAAAAGCTCTTATTTGACCAATACTTGATTCTTAAAGATGTTCAGTAGCTTCAGACTAATGTATTCTTTAGTTTCTTAGGTACTGTAATTATCATTTATGCTTTTACACTGTAATATGGATATGTCTTAGGGACTGAGGCTGTGTCTTAGAGACACAGGAATTCCAGGACCATTCAATCCAATAAGCATTTGTTTTTTAAGTATATTTATCTTTTATGGTTATTAATATAATTTGGGTTTTTTTTATTTTACCTTTATTTCTTAATATATTCATCCTCTTCTTTTACTCAGCATACTTTCTCTTGAAATTAAGATTTTAAAAGAGAAAGAGAAAAAGTCACTTCTACAAAACTCAAACAACACATTAACCACATGTGACAGTATAATTGGTGTCCCATATCCATAGTCCCCCACTCTGTGAGAGAGGAGAGACTTCTTGAACCCCTCCTAATGCCAACCTTGGCCGTTCTAATTAGGCAATTTTCCATTCTGCTTTTTGTTGTTGGTGGTGTTGTCCTTCCTATAATGTTGTACATATTCTTTTTTTTTTTGTATTGCTCACTTCATACTGCATCCGTTCATATAACTTTTCACTTATTTCTCTGGATTCCTTATTTCTTATAGTTCACTCAATATTCCGTTACACTCATGGAGCACAATTTGTTTAACCATTCCCTAAAGCTTACTTTCAACTAACACCCATTAAGTACTAATTACTGTATGTCTGGGGAAACTGTACTAGGGACTAAGGATACAAAGAAAAATAAAACCAGTTCCAGCCTTCAAGGAACTGTATAGTCCCAGAAACCACCACTAAGTTTTTGTTATTTATACCTAATTTTAACGTACAAATTAACTAGTCAATTAACTGGGTCACTCAATGCTTAGGAGGAAAGCCTGAAATACTACAATTAGGTCTGCACAACCAAAATTCAGGTGAGGGTTGCTCAGTTGTAGGACCATCCTCTTACCCCATCTGGATTATTTAGGAAGTGATCAATTAGCCTTTCTTAACAGAAAAGCCCCATCTACCAGTCAGCAGAGCAGGCTACTTTTGAAAGAATGCCAGAAAGATTAGAAGCATCACTTAACATTTCTGTTTTGACTCTTTAGAAAGATCTTGCACAAAGAGATGGCACACTATTTGTATATGCTCGTCAGCTACAACCCAAAGTAAATGAATCCATCCGTTTTCTACAGACTGTACCCAAGCGTTACACAGGCTGCTTAATTAGTATCTGAAAGTGTAGAGATTTTTCATATTATTCACTGTTTTCCTCATTACCTAAGCCTCCAGATGCTTCCTTGCTTCTTAAGAGTACAGCTATGAATTAATTTCCTTCTCTTGCTGCTGGAAAGATTCTGAAGAGTTGTCTTAAAGTAATAAAGAAAAAAGGAGGAGTGGGTAAAGTGGAAAATACCCCCAAAATGTTGCATATACAACAAAGAGAATTCTGGTATTTTAACTGCTGTGAAATGCCCCTTCCTCCTCAAAATCAGAAGTGAATTTTGTTCAGTCTGTGTCCTTGGCTATTTTTTTCATATGATGGGTATGTATATTATGTAGATATGTGTGTTTGTGTGTGTGTGTGTGTGTCCTGCCTCATATAAAAAAGTAGATTCCCCCAAGAGATTAAGTACTAACAAAGATGTCCAAAAGGTAGTCATCATCCTTGTGTCCTTATTTGAACTCACTTGAACCACCAACAGTTCAAGTTTTTAAACACTGAATATTCAAGTTAATTTCAGGGCCCACAGATACAGCCTATAAGAATGACATTTTATGTATGCTAGCTGCCATCCAACTCTATTGCAGTTTTTTGAAATTGCTGAGTTATTTCAGAATGACCCAATGTGGCTTTCATAGGATTGCTGTATTTTGGAGCATTTAATCACTGTTATTTACCCCATATAAAAGGCAGTGTGGGGTATTGGATGGCCTGTGAGGCATAGAGTCAGTAAGATCTTGATTCAGATCCAGGCTTTGACGCTTGTTAGATATCTGACCCCTGGGCAAGTTACCTCTATATGCCTTAAGTAACTAAAAAGACCTATCTATTAAATCATAGACAGATTGAGATATATGTTTTTGGAAATTGTTCTTATATAGTTTCCTATGCTGATGAAATCACATTCCTTTATTCTTACATGTAGTATAATTTTGCATTTGCCCAAGAATAGTCCGTATTGTTTTGTTTTAAATTTGGGTGAGGCCCTATCTAATTTCATGCGAAGTGTTCATACCTTTCAGGCCTTTGTGTGAAGACTTCCTTCTCTGGTTTGAGGACACTGTTGTGATAAGTGTTATATCTACCTCTAAAGTAAGTGACAACATCTAAGAGTCTCCCATTGATTAACCTTGTACTCTATTCCCGTTATAGTGCGGGTGTTGGAAGAACAGGTGTCTTTATAACACTGAGCATTGTATTGGAAAGAATGAGATATGAAGGTGTTGTAGATATCTTCCAGACTGTCAAAATGCTAAGGACACAACGGCCAGCCATGGTACAGACAGAGGTGAGTTAAGCCATCTGCATTTGTGGGGGACAGGTGGTATCAAATCTCACAAGAAACAAGCTCTTGTTTTCCCTTTTAAAAAGCCAGTGATACCTAGAAGAAATTTGCAACAGACACCCACCCAGTGGCATTCTGGTAGACCTAGGTCATTTTGGATTCTCCATGGAATATCTGACACATTTTTAAAAATAATAATAAAGTGATTTTTTTATCTCAAACTCACTGAAAAAGATGAGAAGGACGAAGATAAATGAAACTTAAAAGTGACTTACTTCTATATAGAACCTGTGAAATGTCTAAGATCTGAGAATGGAATCGAAAGACACCCTTCCCCCCTGCCATGCTTGATATCTGCACAAATGAACAGAATCAATTATATTTCAACAGAAAAGCTTCAAAGCAATGGATAAGTCATCTGAACTTGTTTATGAAAGCATAGATTTTTTTTCCATGACAATTCAGTGCCAGGTCATTGCCACCAGCAATTACAAAAGGGTTGTCCTGAGGAAGAAAAAAAAGAAACATGCAAAGAAACTGTAGAAACTGCAACATGCCACTGAAGGCTGTAATAAAAATGTAGCACCTGTCAGATACCAACAACACATGATCTAGTACTGAAATTATACATCAGAAGTTCACTATGTCTTATGCACTGATAGGTGAGAGATCTCCATTATACAAATCCAGACCTGAAAATATCCAGGAGAGTTACACCGCTAAATTGCCCTGAAAATAGGACATTATCAGAGATGGAACTATTTCTCACAGTCACAAGAACAGTGGAGTTTTTTGGAGGGAGGGGGTTGCTTTTTTTTTCTTTGGAAGGGGGAAGGTAGGGCAACTGGGGCTAAGTGACTTGCCCAAAGTCACACGGCTAGTTGTGTGTGTGTGTGTGTGTTAAATGTCTGAGGCTGGATTTGAACTCAAGTCCTCCTGATTCTAGGGCCAGTAGTCTATTCACCGCACCACCTAGCACTCCAAGAACAGTGGTTTTAATAGATATGGTTATACCAGATGGTCATAATCTCCAAACTAAATGGAATAAAAAGCTTTCAAACTATAAAGATCTAGAAGAAGAAACCCATCATCCTATGGGTATAACACACACACACACACAAAAAAAAACTAGACGTGTGACCTTGGGCAAGTCACTTAACCCCAATTGCCCTCCAAAAAAACAAACAAAAAAAAAAGAACAGAAACTGACATTTTATAGCATTTCAAACTTTAAAAAGCATTTTGGTTACATTGTCTCATTTAAGCATCAGCCCTGTGAAGGACGTTTATTTTCTCCATTTCCCATCTTTGATACCTTCATTGTCATGCTTTGTGCTGGGTAAACCCCTGAATTTTCTAATTCCCCCCATTTTCCAGTCTACTAGTATATATGCAGATGATCTGAAGATTCATAGAATGGCATTAAATGGTGTTTTAGTCAGCCAGATCTACTGGCCCTACTACCTCAAAAGATGATGTGAGGAAAAATGCTTGGAAGGAAGAAAATGTCTCATTATAATTGTCTGGAGAATATTCACCAGATAGTCTCTCATACAGGATGCAATAGTAGTACCAGAATTTGGCTTGAGAAATGAAAAATTATTAAAATTGCCTAAGGAATTTAAGGGAAAAAAAAGAAATTAGAACACTCAAAAGTCCACTTAACCAAATACTCACTGTGACAAAATTGAAAAGTGAATTCCATTTATTTTGCATGACCATTTTTATTGTACCAAATAAAAGCACATTTAAACAAATGAACGATACTCACTTCAGCCCCATTGGTTCCTGGAAATATGTTTTAAGTTCATTGGAAAAATCTTGCTTTTATTATTTCATTTATTTATTTTTCTCTTGCCATGCCTGCAGCAGGAGTCTTTGTTGTCTATTCTTTGTCCCCTCTCTGCTATAATGCATTGACCCTCCCTGAAATAACAGTTTTCTTCCTCATCAAAATCAAGATTATTTCATGCTCTGTGTTATTTTCATTCAGGTCTTTATGCTATAGACCTCTAGCAATCAAGTTGCATTATGTGAAATGAAGCAGATTGTTTGTGTCAGGGCAGCCGATCGCCTGAAGCCCTTTCATGGTGATCTAGATTGAATAAAATGAAATGCCTTTCCATGAGGGCATAGGAGGTCCAGGCCATAGTACAAACAATTCCCATGGCCTGCTGTCCCATGCTCACTGGTTTCCAACAGCCTCATTCACTTATTTATATGCATCAAAAGGGAGACTGGAAATTTTGCTTATAGGCATCATGGTACCACTTTTCCAATAAGAATTTTATTTTGTGATATTAAGTCTGTTTCAAGTAACATAGAAGACAAATGAATCTAGTTCCCCCCCCCCCTCTGGACTTGAGGTTATAGAATCTCAGAGGTGATAGAATTATAGATTTAGAGCTAGAAGAAACTTTAAAGGACATCTACTCCATTGTATAACTGAGTAACTGAAGCCTAAAAGGTTAAAGGATTTGCCCAAGGTCATACAGGTAGTAAATAACAAAATTAGTGCTCAAGCACAGATCTCTGATCCCATATCTAGTCCTCTTTCCACTCTTCCACACTGACCAATCAAATGAACAGGAATGCCTTCTACAGTATCACTGACAACTAGACACCAGACCTTTGCTTGAAGACCTCCGGGGATGGAAAAACAACTGCCTCCTAAGACAGTCCGTTCCAATTTTAGATGCTCTAATGGTTAGGAAATTTTTCCTTTCATTGACCCTAAATCTATCTCTTTGCATCTTGTACCCACACATTGCCCCTACTTCTACCTTGTACAGAACCAAGTAGAATTAGGATCATGGAGTCATAGGTTGGCAGCTGGAAGGAAACCCCTCCCCCCCATTTCCAATCTGTTGCCAAGACCTGTCAATTTCACCTTTGCAGTTTCTCTCAAATATGCCCCCTTCTCTCCTCTGAGATTGTCAATACTCTGATGCAGACACTCATCTCCTCACACCTGGGTTATTGTAATAGTTGCTGGTGGGTCTGCCTGCCTCAGGGGTTTCACCACTCCAGTCCATCCTCCAATCAACCACTACACTGATTTTTCTAAAGCATAGGTCTAACTATTCCACAACTCACCCCTCTGCTCAGTTATTTCAAGTAGCTCCCAGTAGCCTCCAGAGTCAAATATAAAAAGCCTCTGCTTGGTGTTCAGGGGTAACCTACCCACCCACACACCTTTTCAGTCTTCTGACATCTTATTCCCTGACACATATTTTTTGACCCAGTGACACTGGCCTCCTTGCTGTTCCTTAAACAACACATTTCTGTCTCTCGGTCCTGAACATTTTATCAAGCTGTCTGTCCTCCATGCCTGAAATGCCTTCCCTTCTCATCATCCACCTGCTGGTTTCCCTGGCTTCCTCCAAGTACCTCCCCAAATCCCAGCTTCTAAATAACCCTCTCCTAGCACCTCTTATTCTAGTGCTTTCTCTCTTTTAATTACTTCCTATTTTTCCTGTGTATAGTTTCTACATAATTGTTTACTACTTGTCTCCCCCATTAGATTATGAGCTCCTTTAGAACAGAGGCTGTCTTCTACCTCTTTTTGTATCCCTAGTGCTCACCACAATACTTGTCACATAGTAGGTGCTTTTGTGTATTGATGATAGGCCGGGCATTCCAAATCCCTTGTTTTGCAAATGAGGAAATTGAGGCCCAGAAAGATTAAGATTCTTACCCAAGATCACACAGGTAGTAAGAAGCAGAGGGAGGATTTAAATGCAGTTGTTCTGGCTCCAAAGCCAGTTTTCTTTTCACTTCTATGCCTTAGCTAGCCTTCCAAATACAGCTGTCATGTCCTTACAATTCTTCAACTGAACATTTTGCATTTCTTTTGCTCATCTTCATACAACAAGATCTGTTGTCTCATCATCCCTTAAAATGATTAACATGGGTAAAGCATTTTGCAAACATGAAAGCTCTAACTTTTTTATTTCATTCTTATGTTATTATCTCATTCTTATCCTTTTCGTGGAGTTCAGACAAAAGAGGTTCTCAAAAAAGTCACTATCCTGCTGTTGTTTTACATTCAGTATTCTGTAGATTCTTAAATATAGAGCTAACATTACTTTTGTAATGAAATAGAAGAAGTATTAGAATGTACACCAATCTGTTCTAGGTTTGTGGAAAGCATCTTGGGGACCACTTCCATAGCATACAGGATGATAGATGTTTCACCCAATTCCCACATGATTTTAATTTCTTCTACTGGAATTGCAGGCTTTTCCTTATTCTGTACTTAGGTTAGAGATAACTTTAGCATTTTGTATGGGAAGTCTATTAAAAATGTAGTTCTTAAGTTTTGTGAAACAATGTTATGTCGCAGTAACAAAGATGCTGATGCTGTCTAAACCCTAAGCTTCCTTAGTATGGGGGAATTCCTAGTATGGAATCCTCTTTTACCTATGCAAAAAAATAACTTATCTGTACCTTAGAGTTGCTTGAGGGCTCTAAAAGGGGTAGGTAACTTGCCTTTGTCAACCCAATCAGTAAAAATCAGTGGCAAAATTTGAATCCTGATCTATCATGAGCCCCAAGACTTCTTGTCCACCATGGCACCCTGCCCCTCAAAGTTCTATGTAAACCTGCACTGTAAGTTATGGTTACCCCTATTTTATAGATGAGAAAACTGAGACTTAAAGTGGTAAAGCCACATGTTCAGGATCATTTGGTCACTAAGTGCTTTACTTGAACTAACTGCCTCTTTCAGGCCACAGAAGCTGACTTTATTTACTTACTTGATTGATTGTTTGCATTGATTGAATTGATTGCTTGTTTTGGCTTCATAAGGACCCGTGCTGCATCCTTTCTCCCCTCCATTAAAAAGCTCGGTTTTGATAAAAGAACAGAGCCTAATGCCTTCTTTACATTCTTGTTCTTCTCACCTTCTTCTTTCAGGATCAGTATCAGTTCTGCTACCGTGCCGCACTAGAATACCTGGGCAGCTTTGATCACTATGCAACGTAAAATCCCCTGCCCCTACCCGGATCTTTACTGCAGAGAGCCTCTTCTGAGCCATACACCGTGCTGGAGAAGGACTTTGTAACTTCTAGCTAAAGACCAATCAGTGGGAATACTAAAAACAAAACAAACAAAAACAAAGAAAAAAAAACGAATAAAAAACTATTCCATGTGGACCAAGAATTCACAGTTTAATAATCTAACCTGAAAAATAATAAAAGAATCCTGACTGGTGAGGCATCTGAAGGATTTCATTTACAGATACCTTAAGGATTCAACTTTGGTTGAAATTAAAGGGAAGAGGAAATTATTGCAAAGAACCATCATCTTGTCCAGGATTGCATGAAAGGGGAAATCTGGAGAGTCCTGCAATTCAGGGCAAGATGTTTGTTAAGCAGGCCACTTCCTGGCTCCTTAAAACTACAGCAACATCAACCACAACCACAAACACACCAATGGACTCTGCTTCAACATCACCCCTTCCCACCATACTGCTCATAATAACACTTTAGGGGAAAGGGGAGGGGGGAATGTTTAAAAAGAAAGTCCTTGATTTAGTTTTTTAGTATTGTAAAGATACTGCTGACCTGTGCTTCATTTTTAACTGTGTAAACTTGTTTCCTCTTTTTTTTTAACAAAAGGTTATTATTCAATGAAGTGAATTTAAAGACAAAAGTTGCATAACTTCATTTTTGATTTCAAAATCATAGATTTTTTTAAGCAGTAGAACTGTTATCTGTAATATCTTGCTGTAGAAATGTTAAATAATTTGAAAATTTGCACATTTTTGTGCAGTCCTATATTTATCTACAGTACCGCAGTCTTGTCAGATATTACTTTTATACTTACTTCTGTTCAGTTTCATTGTACAAGGAAGTACCCATTTTAATTGGATAATCCAAGTGAGGGGTTTGGGTTTTGCCTTTCTTTTTTTGTTTATTTGGGTTTTTTTTTTCTTTTGGAATCAACAGGGAGGCGCAAAGTATAAAGCTGCTGCTAACATATAGATATATATATATAGATAGATATGTATAGATCCATTCCTCATGGATGTATATGTATATATATATATATATATATAGTGTGTCCTCTCATGAATACAGAGATAGCTATTCTTCCACAATTTGATTTCTTTAAAGTGGTGGGCAAAGTATCTAGAACACCACGTTCAATTTTTTTTTTTTTACATTTTTACATTTCTGAATTTCAGAAAACTTTGGTTTTAAGGGAAATGAGGAATGCACATCAGTGGTCGTCAAACCTCACCCCTAAATCCCTACCCCACGCCCCCAAATTCATACTCATACCCAAGTAACATTTTGTTAGTGAGGCTTCCAATGAAGTTCAATATTTGTAACCCTCTAGTGCAATAAAAATCATATTATTAAATATTAAATAAGAGGTGTGCATGTGGGAAAGGTCAGTGCATATCCCTTTAGGAGGGGAGAATGTTGTAATATATCAACTATCAAGTTGTTTAAAAAAAAGTGTATTCAATCGTATATTGTCTATAGTATGTGCTACAAAATTTGCATTTATGATATGTAACAGGGGCAAAGCCAAACTCATGTTGCTCTGTTCAGTCAGAAACATTGTGTGGCATACAGCATTCCTAGAAAATGCTGGTTTTTATTTTAATTTTGCATTTAGAGTGCCTTATAATTGATGCCTATTTTAATAGCATTTCTTTTTCACTTTTTGTTTGTATTGATATTAGTTATTCGTATCTGTTAACCTTCCAATTAAAGCATTATATCTTTTTAGCACATGTACAAAAATACTTTGAGTAATAATGCATTCCTAGATTTCAGCTGAGTAGGGGATGTTAATGAGTGACTATACCAGCCCAAAGCATTTGGATAGTCAGGGCCCTATTTCCTTCCATAATTCCCTACAGCACGCAAAGCTACTAATTCCCTTCCAATAGTCCCTTCCAAATCTGCTCTCAGAAGTGAATCATGTAATGCCAGTATTGCTATCGGGAACATGTAGTACTGCACTAGATGTATTTGTTTTAAAGAAAAACACATCATTGGCAACCTTTAGAGCATCATCAACACTGCATTTGGATTTTTCAAGTAGGAGGAAAAGCCCGCCAAACATCATCAAGTATTTCCCAGAAAATATGTAGGAAGCCATGGAGGACAGTACTGGTTTTTGCCTTGTCCTGTACCATTTCGAGCAACTGTTTAAAAAAATTTTCCGAGGAACTCTGAAAGAGGTTTGGTATAACTATAATACCACAGTTTGGGTTTAATTGCATGTGTATTCCACATATAAGGCTATTTTTTTTCATATTTTCCCATTGCTAGCAGAAAGAAATCCAAGAGACCAAACACTTGCAAGCATTGTATTTGAGCACTTTTGTAAAAAATATATATAATAATAATAATAAAAAAAGTATCTAGAAGGCTACCTCAGAATGAGACTCTATAACCTACATCAGAACCAGAGAAAAATGTGCACTATGTGGTTTTATTGTTGTGTTTTCTTTTAATTTGTATCTTTTGAAGAGTTATTAAAAGTGCCAGATAACTTAGTGCAGTAATGTTCTTTTAGCCAAACATAGGGAGTCAGCCAGACATGCATCATGGAAACACACCATTTTGGAAATGTAGAATCAGAAGGACCATTGCCCACCAGAGCTGTCAGTCTAAGAGCAATGGCTCTCCAGAAAACTTCTGCCCATTTGTTAAAAACGAGTGACAAGAATAATTACAAGACCAAAAAGAACAAGGAAAGTACCACAGACAAAAGAGGCGGAGACTATTCCAGAAATCTTGCTGTTCGGGAAGTTGTCTTTAAAGACAGCACCCTAAATGCGTCATTGATGTGCATTCCATTTTCTGTACTTTTCTGTATAGCCATTCTCTCTCTTTTTCTTTTAATTTCCAAGGTAAATTTCTTTACCTACAGTTCTCATAGTTCTCCAAGATTCGAAATTAGTTTCATCACCATAATAAGTACGGTGCTATTATTTACCTATGTATGTGTAGTTATGTATAATTTTGTAATTAGTTACAATGGAAAAAAATCAAAATATATAAAAATGATTTGTACAGAACTTTATTTTATCTCTTTTTTAAAAATGATTTGCATGGTTAGACAATGGCGAGGACAGCCAGGGGAGGGAAAGGGCCTCTAGGGAGATTTGCACTTTCTATACCTTTGTACTATGCACTGCCCTATTGATTCTACACCCAATAATGTTATTACTTGAACCCATCTGTAAGAAACTGCTTCTGAAATTCACTTGTGTGTATGTAAATAACACAGAACATGGAAACAGGAGGGAAAAAAGTCTGCAGTGGTGATGTGGCTTTTTTTCCTTTCCTGTTTTCTTTTTTGTTTCATTTTATTTCTTTATCTCTCTAGATCTCTCTTTTTTTAATCTCTCCCCTCCCCCAACTCATTTTTCTCTTTCAAATTTTGGTTTTCTTTGGGTTTTTGGGTGCCCTGATACTCCAGCAGATATCAGAAGGCTGCAGATCCATCCTCTCCATCTGTCCCGTGGCTTTGCCATTCAAGCTTGGAGTGTCTTTACAAAGATAATAAAAATTGTGTTCTTTGCTCTCGTTTTGGATGCATAGACTGAAAAAATAAAAAAAATAACTTGTAAAATGGCTTGTTAAAAAATACAATTACCTCTAATTAGTAGTACGCGTAAATGTTTTACAGAATGAAAGGCGTGCTTTTTATTTTCTTACTTCGTTACATTGGTGGCGAAAGACGTCTGTATGAAAATCAGTTCTTTGCTGACACAAGTTCCATTTGTTACAAATGAATTCTAATAAAAATGTCAGTGTTATGCAGCCCTCGTTCTTTTTTCCCCTCCTCAAACACCTTGGCTTTGAAAGGAAAACCGTTTATTTCCTCCTGTTCTTCTTCTTTAGCCACTTTCCTTCTACATAAATGTGATGGTAACCTTGAAGCTATGACAGTACTTCTTATTGAGGCAGCTGTTTTAAAGGCCATCTTACAGGGGCCAGTATCCACTGCCTGGAATTATGCTTTTCAAGTAATTTCTTTTGAGAAAATGCCCAGACTAGGTTAAAGGAAGTTTGGGTCCAGTCCCTACTGATTCAGTAGTGTTTCCAAGTAAATCATTAATGGCTGGGTTCTTGGCTTAGAGTGAAATTAAGATTCATGAACTTAGAGATTCTTAAAGAAACTGTGCTTGAATTTATTTGGAAAACAGGATGCAATGTGGGGAGGAGAAATGGATTTGTTGATGGATGACCTGGCTTTGAACTCTAACTGGTTTTTTCAAAACTAGGTGCCAATCAAGGGGGTGAAGGAATAGAAGTTCAAGTTATATAAGGATTCATTGAAAGAGAAAGGTAATGCATACCCTGAAGAAAGAACAGCAAAGAACAAGTCCAACCTTGGACTAGTTTCTTCTCCTCTCAGACTCTATTTCTACAATTGTAAAATGGGGACAGGATAACGGGGAGAGCATTTCAATTAAATAATGCCTAAGTTCTCCATCTCTAAATTTAAGATGTGTTTATTTATCTCATGATAATATTGATGTAGGAAATTCTTGGTGCAATTTTTTTTCTAATATGCAAATTGGGCAACTTCTCTGGCTGTAATTTATGCTCTCAGAAAGTTGCCTAGAGCCCTGAGAGGTTAAGTATCTTGTCCAGCATCACACAACCAGTATGTTTTAATGGTAGGAACTGATTCCCAGGTCATCCAACCCCATGTTCTGCAATGCTGCCTTTTGTGATCATCTAGACTCTCCTCAAAATGATTATGATTCAAGAACTAGTTCAGTTGATGGAAAGAGTCATGGGAAAAGTCAGTGTCCTTTGATCCTAAACATTTACAAAACTAGTTTTGAGCTACTGAAGGAAGCCATCAACAAAATATAGATTTTGACTATTCCTCAGACCCAGTGAGAGAGCCCTGCCTATGTTTTAGATTAACCCCACATACATATTTCCTTGTTGGTATTTCATTGGTGAACCTCCCAGAACATGAACAATCTTTGAACCCTAGGGAAGATAGATACTCTAGAAGCAAATATATTATTTAAAGTACAATCACAATTTCTGAATGTATATAGATAAGCTTCCTAGCTCTTCCTGGCATTTCCAAGAATGAAGAGTACCAGGTTTAATGTAGAACATTTCTTGGGGAGATCAATACAGAATGTTCTGAAAAGTGTTCTATAGATTTAAGGCTCAGCTTAAATCATTTGTGTGATAAAATAAAAAGTCTACTTATTAAGTTATTATAGCCCATGGGTTTAAGGGCAGATGATAAAAGGAAATGAATGATGGTGCTAAGTCAAAAAAAATTGTAAGAAATAAATATAATGAAGATCCATAGGAGTAAACTCTAGAGAGTTCACCGGTGGTAAGTCTGTGTGACGATAGAGTGATTATTAAATGAGACATTCCATAAACCAAATGTGATTTTTGTTCTACCTGATGCCAAATTACAGATGGGACTGTTGTTGCTTTTCCCACTAAAATGACTAATTATCTGACTGACTTGATCACATCATTTGGTTACTGCAGGATGAACATTGAACTTAGAGTCAGTAAGGCCTGAGTTTAAATCTTGTTTTAGATTTAGACATGACCTAGCCTTGTGACTTTTTTTGTAAACTTGACTCTTTTTCGACCTCTGGATGCTATATAATGGGAGTGGCAATAACACCTACCTCACAGGGTTGTTGTGAGGGCCAAATGAGACAATATAGTTAAAGAGCTTTGTAAACCTTCAAGTGCTATGTAAAGATTTGTGGTTCTTGCTGTTGTTACTATTTGGGTGGGCAGGCATCTAATATAAATACAAAACAACTTTGACAAAAGAGATCCCAAGGTTGTATCGGACAACAAGCTGAAATTCTTTTTCCTCCTGCCGTGACTTAAATGGAAAAGGTCTCCCATTTGTCTCATCCTCCGGCCTCTTCTCCAACCTCATTTCTAAAGTAAGATTGAGTAGAGACCATATGATTCTTCCTATCTTTGTAACAATGAATCAACTAGAATTTATTAAATGCTTACTATGTGTAAAGCAATACATTAAGGGCTAGAAATACAAAGAAAAAGCAAAAACACATCTTCAAAAAGCATTCATTCTAATTAGGGAGACAAACATGTTCATAGATAGGAACATATAAATACAGAATAGATGGTAATTTTAGAGGGGAAGGCACTAACATCTATCTGGGAGTACTGGGAAAGTATTATTGAAGTATTGAAGATGGTACTTAAGGTGAGATTTAAAGAAGCCAAGAATTCCATAGGGTAAAGGTTAGGAGAGTCAGAGCAAAGGCAGATAAGAGAGGTAACATTGTATGTGAGGAACAGCAAGAATAATTGCAACCAAATAATGCATAAACAGAAGTTGTATGTTAGGGGTGGCTAGGTGACACAGTGAATAGACCACCAGCCCTGGAGTCAGCAGGACCTGCGTTCAAATCTGGCTTCAGACAAGTAACACTAGCCATGTGACCTTGGGCAAGTCACTTAACCCCAATTGCCCTGCCCTCCCCCCTCCAAAAAGCAAAAAAATAATTTTTTTTAAAAAGAAGTTATATGTTTTAAAAAAAAAAAAGACTAGAAAGATAGGAGGGGGCTATGTTGGGAAAAAAATTTAATTTCAAGCAAAGTGATTTATTTTTGATTACTGAAGTAATAAGTTCTTGGAATTTGCTGATCAAAGAATGTGATATGGTCAGAACTATAGTTCAGGAAAATAACTTTGGCAGCAATATGGAGGATGGAATGCAGTGGAAAGAGACTCTTGGAGCAAATTCAGATGATTATGAGTTGCTTTCCTAGAGTATTGTCTTTGTAAAAGGAGAAAAGGGCATGTATGGGAAATTTGTATAAAAAAATGAGAGTTGGTAACTGGTGATGTAGGGTGAGAGAGAACAGTCAAACGTGACACAATCCCAATTCCTGATCTTCAGCTATCATTTCCTTTTAATTGGCTGCCAAATCTCAGGACTGCCCTGACCTCTCTCCTAAACTCAAGTTGTTTATTTGTTTTAGTCATACCTGATTCTTCCTGGCAAACATACTGGAGTGTTTTGCCGTTTCCTTTAGCTCATTTGACAGAAGAGGAAACTGAAGCAGAGAAGGTTAAGTGACTGCCCAGGGTCACACAACTAGTGTCTGAGGTCAGATTTGAACTCATGAAGATGAGTCTTCTGACTCCAGGGCAAGCATTCTATCCATTTCACCATCTGGCTGTCCCCCCTTGAACTCACGACCAACTTTTATTTCCATTTGTCCCCTTTGTATACATTTCTACCTGATTGTGCTAAATCACTACAAATTCAACATATTCAAAATCAAGCTCATCTCTTCTAAGTCTGTTCCTCCTCCTAACTTCCCAAGTCTTTTAATGACATCATTGTTTGTCCATCCACACTCAAAACACAGGTCATTTTTGATTCTTGCCTTGACCCCTATATCCAATCAGGTACCACATCTTTTCATTTCTAATTTGGCAGCATCCTTCATGTCACCCCATTTGTTTCCACTTGCATTTCCACTACTTCTAGGTGAGGTACCTTTTGCCTTAACAGTTCTAAAACCTTGAAAACTAGTTTCTCGGGTTCTAATCTCTACAATGTTGCCAGGTAAATCTGCATGAAGAATAATTCTGATCATTTCCCAAGCTTCTTAAAGACCTTCACAGCCTTTTCCCTTTCTATCTTTCCTATGCTTTAGTCCCCTCCATATACTCCATATAAAATGGCCTTCTTTTGTTGTTCAGTCATCTCAGTTGTGTTCAACTCTTTGTGACCCCATTTGGGGTTTTCTTGGCAAAGATACTAGAGTGGTTTGCTATTTCTTTCTCCAGCTCACTTTATAGATGAGGAAACTAAGGCAACAGGGTTAAGTGACTTGCCCAGGGTCACACAAAGAGTAGGTGCCTGAGGCTAAATTAGAACTCAGGTCTTCCTGACTTCAGGCCCAGTGCTCTGCATACTGCAGTACTTAACTGCCTTACTGGACTTCTTACTGTTCCTCAAATACTTTACTTCCTCTTCCCAACTATCAATCTCTCAATTCCATGACTTTTTACTGGCCATCCCCCATTCCTGGAATGCTCTTCCACATCACTTCAGCTCCCTAGCTTCCTTCAAGACTCAACTTAAACCCTGCCTTCTATAAGAGGCCTTTCCAGTTACCCCTACTGCTGGATCCTCCTCTCTGAGACGACCTTTTAATTCTGTTGTTTGCCTATATTAGAATGTGAGTTGCTTGAGGGTAGTCACAGTGATGGCATTTCTTTGGCCTCTCTAAGCATAAACTTAGTCCAGTGCCTGGCACATGGTAAGTGCTTAATAAATGTTTGTTGACTTGTCTTAATCTCATCAGCCCTTTTCCTCCTCTCCCAGCTTAGAAAACTTAAAAACTTAGAAAATTCCCTCTCACCAAATAAAGTCCAAATTCTTTCACTTAGTTTTCAAGGGTATCTATAGGATTTAGTCCAATTATATCTTTCCAGTTTTATCTCCCACTAATCCCTTTCACTCTACCTTTGCTCATTCCCTAAAAAAGTCCCCTTTGCTTACACAATTCCTTCTCATTCTCTTGGAATGTTCTCCTTCCAAGTTCTGTCACTCGAATTACTCCCCATCCTGCCAGGCTTTGTCCACATGTCATCTTCTCTCTTAATCTTCCTTTAATCCTACTAGCTAGATGTGATCTTGGTCCTCTCAATGAAAGGTGAGTCAACACTTTCACATTTTATATTAGAACATATGTACATAGTGTTGAACATGCAAGGTAGTTTCATGGATAGAATGCTGAGCCTGGAATCAGGAAGATGCCTATTCAAATCTGGCCTCAAACACTTACCAGCTGTGTGACCCTGGGCAAGTCACTTAACCCTGTTTGCCTCCATTTTCTCATCTATAAAATAAGCTGGAAGAGGAAATGGTGAACCAGTGCACTATCTTTGCCAAGAGAACCCCAAATAGGGTCATGAAGAGTGACATGACTGAAAGGACAGAACACATGCCTTTATCTCCATGCTATATTATAAGAGGGCAGAGATTATTTCTTATTAATGTTTTTATCTTTCAGGGCACCTAACATCATACTATGCACATGATAGGTACACAGTATTTATTGAGTGAATGAGGTGTGTGTGTGTATGTATGTATGTGTGTATACAAATGTATGCATCACATTACTACCAGACTTGTGCTTTCACCGCTCTCCAATGGGAAAACTTCCCCCACCAACATATATATATATATATATATATATATAATTAGTTAATTTTTCTGCTACTTAGAGAATTAGAGAGTTCCTGGAGCATTTTAAGGTTAAGTGAATTGCCCATACAGTATGTGTCAAAGGCAAGGAATAAACCCAGTCCTTCTTGACCTTGAGTCTGGCTTTCTATCCACTATGCCAAACTGCCTCTCTTAAAAATAGTATGAGCATTATGTAGAAATATAAGAAAGATAAGATGTTTAACAATGCACACTGTATCAATAGTTAGGCCTTTATTATAATATGGCATCAGTTTCTAAGCTCAACAACTTAAGTGGGACTTGAAGAAAGTTTGGGGGTGGCGGGATGAGGGGTGGATTTTAGTAGACATAAAGTCAATAAGAAACAATAGTATGTCCTAGAATATTATTGTTGTTTGAGTCATTTTGGTTGTGTCCTACTCTTCATGATCCCATTGGAGGTTTTCTTGGCAGAGATACTGGAGTGGTTTACCATTTCCTTCTCTAGCTCATTTTACAGATGAAGAACTAAGGCAAACAGGATTAAGTGACTTGCCCAGCATCACACAGCTAGTGTCTAAGGCCAATGCCCTAGAATCCAAAGACACTAATATAATTTTAGACACCATTAAAGGCAGGAGAGGAAACAAGCATTTATTAAGTTCCTGCTATGTGCCAAGTGCTCTGCTAAATGCTTTAAAAATATCTCATTTGATCTTGTCCCTGTAAATCCTTCTCAAGGTGTCTACCCAATGGCCTTCCTTTAAATCTCCTAACTCTATTTGGATACCAATGTGAAATGCAGGCCATCCATTGGTTATCCCTAACTCTCACTCAATGGCTGTACTTCTTCCTCTTCTGGTCACTAATCTCTCTCATGACATCCTTTTAGTCATTTCTCCTATTAAAAGAGGTTTAGTGTTTAAAAATTGGGAAGCAGAAGAAATCCTCACCTTCAGTCCTGTTCACACCACACCTGGAGTATTATGCTTAGTTTTTAGTGTAACATTCAACATTCGAGGAGCATTTAAGAAGGACCTTCATGAACTGGAGATTATCTAGAGAAAGCTAACCAGGATGATGAAGGGGTTTTAGTTCACACCTTATAAGGATTGATTTACGAGACTCTGAAAAAAGCAAAACAAAGATATAAGAAGAACAGAGAGCTGGCTTCCAGTTTGACAGACTGTCACGTGTAAGAGGCTCCAGAGGACAGAAATGGTAGGAATGAGGGGAAGTTACCAAAAGGAAGGTTTCAGTTTCATGTAGTGAAAAGTATTCTAATAAGTAGATCTATCCAATAATGGAATGAACTGCTTTACAGGTTCACGAGCTCCCCTTCACTAAAGTCTTTTAAGGAAAAATTGGATGACTAATTGGGGAGCTCTTGTTCATGAATAGGTTGGGCCAAATGCTTTTGAGATAGTCTCTAATTCTGAGATGCTGTGATCTTAAAAATGTTCAAAAGAAAAGTCACAGTTTTGAAAAATAAAATCTAGGGGCGGTCAGGTGGCTCATAGAGTAAGAGCACCGGCTCCAGTGTCGGGATGACCTGGGGATCAAATCCGGGCTCGGATACTTAGCACCACACCCAGAAATAACTGGCCATGTAACCTTAAGCAAGTTACTTAACCCCGATTGCTTAAAAAAAAAAAAAGAAAAGAAAAATAAAATCTTCGGGAAAAAAACTTAAAGGAAAGGTCATGAAGACAATCTTTAAAGCTATGAAGGGCTAAACAGGAATGTGAATATTAGTTCTCCATTGTCACTGAGGCCAGAAGAAAAGAAAATACACTTACATGGTCAGCTTGGGAAATTTCATTGTTTCATACAGATAAATTAATGATCAGCAAACATTGCAAAACACTGGGATGAATTTCTAAGGTACTAGATTTCCTTTGCTGTTCTAGGCAGTTGGGATGAAAGTGATCATTGGACTTTGTATTGGTAGGAATTGCTGATGATGCTACAAAGGTTGCAATTCACCTCTATTGTCTAGATTACTAAATAAATGTGACTTATTAGGGTCATGAGTTTGATCTTCACATGTGACAGCTAGTTGCAATCTCCATCCTTAGTCTAGCCAACTATCTCATTACAATATACTAGCAGTCACAAGGAAAACATAATGAGACTGGAGAAAGATTAGTGCAAATCATTTGCCACTGATGAAAAAAATAATTAAATGCACAACTATAATTCACTGAAGGCATCTAAATACGATGGGTCAATTAATTTTGTAACAAGATTGAAGGATAATCCAAGAGATATTTTTGTGTAATAAATTGCTGAAATTCGAAAATGAGGTTTCCACTTCACAGAACAGATTCTACATGGGAGATATACATGGGGCAATATGGATAGAAATTAAACAGGATGGGGTTTTGGTCACTTTTGGAGGAAGAAGTTCCTGAAATGCTGAAATCAGTCATATTTCAAAACATTCCATTCATATCAATTCAACCAAATATTCATATAGTGCTTAGTATAATCCAGGTTATAAAGCCAGTCCTTGACCTCAAGGAGCTTACATTCAATGGGGATTAGAGGAACAATATGAACACAAGCAAATACAAATATATACAAGATAATTTTTTTTAATTGGGAGGCAGGGATTGAGATCAAGAAAGGCCTTGTTGGGGTGGCTAGGTGGCTCAGTGAATAGAGCACTGGCCCTGGAGTCAGGAGGACTTGAGTTCAAATCCAGCCTCAGACACTTGTCACACTTACTAGCCATGTGACTTTGGGCAAGTCACTTAACCCCAATTACCCTCCAAAAGCAAAAAAAAAAAAAAAGGCCTTGTTTAAGAAGTGGAACATGAGGTGAACTTTGAAGGGAGTGTGAGTTTTCACGAGGGGGAAGTGAGAAAGGGGAATTCCCTGCAAGGCTCATTGCATGGGGGGTAGGGATTGGAATGCCACATAAGAGAAGCTGCAAGTAGGCCTTAGGCCAGTTTGGCTAGCATCAAGAGTACATGAGGGGGCAGCCAGGTAGCACAGTGAGTAAGAGCACCGGCTCCAGTGTTGGGATGACCTGGATCAAATCTGGGCTCAGATACTCAGCACCACACCCAGAAATAACTGGCCGTGTAACCTTGAGCAAGTTACTTAACCCCGATTGCTTTAAAAAAAAAAAAAAGAATACATGAGGGGGAATATGTAAAACCAATCTCTCTTTGGCAGGCTGAGGCTAGATTTTGAAGGGCATTAAATGCCAAACAAGAATTTATATTTTTGGCTTCAAATTAATGAGGAACCAATGAATGTTCTAGAACAGAAGAGGGTCATGGTCCAACCTGTGCTTTAGGATTATCCTTTTGGCAGGTATGTGGAGAAAGATAACTTGGAAAGGGGAGAGATGAGAGTCAGGAAGACCAAGTCAAAGGACCAGTTACCTTAAAATGTCAGGATATTAGTAGGTTCATCTTCCTATTGAAATGACAGAAGTATATTATAAAGACTAAAGTTAAATGGGAAGAATTTAGGGGGAAGGTCAGCTGGCACATTAGGAGGGGAAGGGGTCAGAAGAGGAGATAACTCTATGACTGCCATGGGAGTAGAGGCTGAGGCCTGAGTGGATGTTGCCTCAGGGTGAGGGGCCACAGAGGGAGGCACTTCAGCCTGACCAGTGTCTGGGACCTGAGCGGGGTTCCTGAGAGGGGAGGAGCCATGCTGGGAGATGCAGAGTAGGAGATATGGATGGTGTAGGAAGCAGGAAATGAGGGGGTTTAGGCTAGAAGAAAAGGGAAGGCAAACCAAGGGGAAAGGGTTGGGGTACAGCAGAAGGGGCTGGGGGACCTGCCTCAGTGACCTGAGCAGGAGTTGTTGAGGGGGGAGGGGCTGGGGCTGAAGCCATAGGAAAGGGGTCATTTAATTGGTCCCCACTGCCCCTCTGTGGAGGGGCTCTAGCTTCAATCATCTCACAGTCTTTCCTGAGACTAGGCCAGTTCACTTTGATAGGCTCAAGGGTGGGAAGTCTAGTAACAGAGGCTTGGGCTCAGCCGAAATGTAGGGCTTATTGCCTCATACAGATGCCTCATCAAATGAGATGATTTAATCAGAGTTCAAGGGGATTCCCAGAGCCTGTACCTCATCACAAGTAGGTCCCAGAAAAAGAAATGGATTTTAACAGGCAAAGACAAAAGGGGATGTATTTTAATGGAGACAACCCTTTTTATGGATTAGGCTGAAAAATCATTCTGCTGATTTCTCTGAACATAGGATGCCGTGTTAATTACTGTGGAGGAAAAGAAAAGATACTTGGTTGTCTCTTCTTTAGTGTTCATTTAGTGCTGTGTAATACAGTGTTTTATGGTTATTAATTATTTGTCTTGCAGTGTCCTTGTGACTGAATCACTGCTCCCTTCTCTGAGTTACTAATTAGGAAAACTAGAACAGAGTTCTTATTATATCACGACTTGTTGAGGTCATGAAATGAGAAGATTCAGGTTTAGAAGTAAAAGTGAGAGTTCCTTAGTTCGTTGGCATGCTAACAGCATATAGGATGCAGGTTCAGGGTGAAGTATAACTTGTGGACAGCCTACATGTCCCACTGGTATGCACACCCTTCTTTAGATCATCAAAAGGAAGACACATGAATAGAAGCCATCTGGATTATGTTAAAAGATCTTATACTAAAAATGTTTTCCCAACTGTCCCATTTTGGTAAACATCTAGATCAGTCAAGAAATGTTAGTGTTAGTTTTCTTAAAAATTCAGAGGTAAAAACCAAAACAAACTAGAGCTTGGCGCTGTTTTTTTGGAGTCCAAGTAATCCATCAGAGGCAAAAGTACCTTTCAAAAGATAGGGGAATCAACCCACTTGCTAATTCCCCTTCTCACATCAACAAACTGCTGTGAAGCAAGAGATTTATTTAGGTCTTGTAATTATTGATGAGGTGACTAACCAAGCCATTGTTGTGCATGGAGTAAGTAGCAGAGTCAGGATTCAAACACCAATTCTTCAGCCCCAAATTCAGCACGTTTCTAATTCTCCTATGATTCCTCCTTGATTTCCTTGTCATCTAAATGAATAGATTAAGATAATCCCAAACTCTAGCTCAGTGATGTTCCAGCCATTGGAACATTATCTTATGTGTATAGTTGGAAGCAAATTGAAGTCCCAGCAGATTCCTGGGGGTTTGCCTCCTCTGTTTTAATCTTTTCAGGCAAAGGATAGAATGAAGACTGGTTTAGGTGATGAAAAGAATGTCATCCAGCACTGTTACAATGGTCTATGATAGCACTTCTGAAATATCCCTGTAGAAATGAAGGGTCAATATTTTCAAATTCCTTTGGAACTGATTAAAATCCAAATTTATCCCAGAGTTTTGTTTAAGGTTCTTTCCCTTCTTAGGCCTCAGTTTCTTCATATGTAAGATAAGGGAGATTAGATCTCTTCCCATTCTGAACACTGTGATTATATATTCTAAAAGAAACACATTTGTTTGACTTGGGAATTAGACTGACCCAGTGTTGAATTTGGAGTCAGGAAGAGCTGAGTCCAAATCCTGCTTTAAATACCTATTACCCACTTACTGCATAGGATTGCTGGAAAGCTTAAATATAATCATGTATATAGAGCACTTTGCAAACTTTAAAGATCTATATAAATGATAATTATAATTATTTTTCATCAAAGCCTTTCTGGAAACTGAGGTCTTACATATTCACTATTATTCTGCTCAGGGAGCATCTGTCATTGGACAATGTTGAGCTTAGAGTCTGGAAGACTTGAGTCAGAATCCTCCATTAGAAAGGCAAGTCACATTAACCCCTTAGCCTCAGTTTCCTCACCTGTAAAATAAGGACCATGACAACTCTTGCCTCACAGGGTTCTTGTGAGGCTCAAATAAAGAAAAATTTGTAAAGTGCTTTTGTAAAACTGAAAGTACTAGTACTTTATTAAGCAAAAAAATAGGGCCTCTACTGGTGGAAGGGGTAGGAACAAGCATTTATTAAATACCTATTGTGTGTCAGACACTAGGCTAATATTATCTCATTTCATCCTCGCAACAATTCTGTGATATAGGTGCTATTATTGACCCTATTTTACAGCTGAGGAAATGGGGGCAGATAGATCTTTGTGCCCCCCCAGCCCCCCAGAAGTTTTCCCTCCTTTTTTCAGTATGTAGACAGTAACACAGAGAGTCAGAAGATTTTTCTTTCCTGATGCAGTGAGTCATATCTGGTATAAACATCTGTGACTGGCTTTCATAGACGCGGAGATTGATAACCTGCATATAGGACATTGTAATGAATAGCGATCATTTTGCATTGGGGCTATAAATAGGATACTTTTGAACTCCAAATGCATTCTGCTTGCTTCTGTCAGCAGAATGTAAGAAAAAGGCCATTATTATAGCAGGAACAAGCAAATGGGCTTTCCTTGCCAGTAAAAGCAGTATGTAATATACTCAACATCCTTATTAGATCTGAAACATAAGTTCATTCACTGTCAGTTCAGAACCCCATAGAAAAATTGAAAGTATTTTCTCCCTTCTCAAGATCCTAAATGTCTAACTATGAGTACAAGTGGTTTTTCATGGGTGTAGGTGTGTATGGGGGTGGGGGGTGGGGGCACATTGAGGAAGGGATGAGTCATTTGGACAGCCTACAATTTTCCTGTGACAGTTTTATTCTGCAAACCCATTTGGCTCCACATTCATCAGCATACATAGTGATGTGAGTCACCCCAAAGCAGAAGGAATTGGGTAAATGGGCAAATCAAAGGTAGACTTGAGGAATAACCATTCTTGTTCTGAGGGGCTGAGCAGTTAAGCACTGTTAAGCATTTTGTTGCTCTGTAGCTTATTGGATTTAAATTGTTGGGGTGTGATGGAAAGAACCCTGAACTAGACATCAGGAAACTAGGGGCCAGGGACAGGTTCTAACAGGTAAAAGCTATGTGTCCTTGGGCAAATAATAATAATAGCTAAAATTTACAACATATAATATGTAAGCTAACATTACATAATAACTAACATTTACACAGTATAGGCCAGGCATAGTACTAAGCAAATATCATCTCATTGGATCCTCACAACATCCCTAGAAGGTAGGTATTAACTAATTATCCCCATTTCACTTGAGGAAACTGAGACAAACAGAGGTTGTGACTTGCCAGGGTCACACAGTTAATAAGTGTCTGAGGCTGGATTTGATCTCACATCTTCCAGGCCCAGCACACTATCCACTATGCCACCTGACTGCTTCCCTTAATTAAATCACTTCATTTCCTAGCCTCCATTGATTCTTATCTTTAAAATGAGGAAAATAATCTTATCCCAAGAGGAAGTCACTAAGATCTCATTGCTGAGTGTTGGGATGATGGATGATCTAGTGAAATGACTCACAGACAGGCCAGTGTCTCATCCCATGAGACCCACATTCATGTCCTCCAGCAAATTCTCCTCAGGGTGTGCACCCCCTGCTTTTGTTACCTTTAACTCCCAATCCACGACTAGCCTACTTCCTCTTCTGATTATGCATCCTTAAAGTCATTTCTCCCATGATAAAATAAGTCATTTCTGCTTCCTCATAAGAAAGGGTCCTCTATGCATATGTCCATTCTTTGGGTGAGACATAGTTAAATCCTTTGGAGAGTGTGGTATTGGCTGACTGGTCACTAAATAGTGCTATCAATAGAATACTATAGTTAAAAAGGTGAATTTGGGGGGCAGCTAGGTGGCACAGTGAATAGAGCACCAGCCCTGGAGTCAGGAAGACCTGAGTTCAAATCTGGCCTCAGACACTTGATCACACTTACTAGCTGTGTGACCTTGGGCAAGTCACTTAACCCTGATTATCCTGCCTTCTCCCTCCAAAAAGAAAAAAAAAAAAAAAGATGAATTTTTGTTTCTGGGAAAACTGAGAATCATTCAAATCCCTGAATGATTTCTCACAAACAATACAACCTGTTCTCCTCCTACTCAATTCTGGATTGTTCAATGATGATTGTTCAACCAGAGTATGATGATGGACCAGCTCTATGAGTAGGGCATAAAACTGGATAGCAAAGTCTGAACAATAAGCATCCTGCACAGTGGAAGAACTATCGGGCCTTGAGTTATGAAGACCTGAGTTCAAATCTGGCTTCAGATAACTTGATAGATGCTTGTCCTGATCAAGTCACTTAACCTTGTTTGCCTCAGTTTCCTCATCTGCAAAATGAGCTGGAGAAGAAAAGAGCAAACCACTCTGGTATCTTTTCCAAGAAAATCCTAAAAGCGGTCACAAAAAGTTGGACCCAACTGACCAACAAACACAATGTGAATAGACAGGCTGAACTCTTAACTGATTATGGATCTTATTTAGAAGGCTCCCCTATGTCCTGAGACTTGATGTACCCATCACAATGTCATCCACAAAGAGGAGCACTTAGAGTGTCATTTTTCTATAATTATAATAGCTAACATTTATATAGTAATTTGAGCTTTGCAAAGTCTTTACATACATTTGATCTTCACATATTATTATCCTCATTTTACAGATGAGGAAAGTGAGGCACAAAAAAAGTTAAGTGGCTTGCCAAGGATTACACAGCTTTTAGATATATCTCTGAGGCAGGATTGGAATTCAGGTTTTCCTGACTCCATGTCCTACACTCCATCCACTATACTACCCAGTGCTCCTAGAAGGAATCATTTTGCTATTTGAACTCAATATTGGCAGATCTTCCATGACTTTAGCCAAAATCTTTGGTGTCTCCCTCCTTTCTTCCATGTTTGGAGTTGATAATAAGAGGGTAAATTGGAGAAAATTATTTTTAATTTATTTTTCATTCGTTTGTTAAGGAGAGGTTTGAAGGTATCATTTTGCTCAACTAAATCAAGGCTTGTTAAAAATAATCAACAAACAAGTATAGTAGAATTCTATATTCTTTTAACCTTTCAGTCAATTGCGTGGTTGCAATGGATGTGGTCTCCAGTGAAACATCATTTTTTTAAATCTCCAGCATTTGCAAGATTAGTCTTATAAACATTTGTAGTACTTAGAAAGTGTTGATTATTTTCATTAAGATTTCATGGTTAGACAAGAGACATATGGATGGTCTGGTAGTTATTGATCATTTCTTGTTTTCTTTTTAAAGATTTTTTTCAAGTCTTTGATATCTGACCTCCTTCAAAATGTTTGAGAATTATTATTGTTAATAATCATAATATGAATAGGTTAGCTTTTTTATAGCACATGAAGGTTTTTCCAAACCCTTTATACATGTTGTCTTATTTGTTTCTTATAACAACCTAGGAGGTAGGTACTATTATTATCCCCATTTTACTGATGAGGAAATTAAGGCTGAATGAGGTTGAATGACTTGGCCAGGGTTATAAAGTAGGATTTAAATTCCCATCTTCCCGACTATAAATCCAGCACTCCATCCATTAAACCAAGCTGCTTCCAATCTAATCTCTCAATCAATACAAAATCTTATCACCTCCAGCATAAGTCATCACTGTATTTATTTGGTCTAGTCAAGCTTTCTTCTAGCTTTGTCTTCTTAGTACTATTTCTACTTTCTTACTTAGCACATCAGGAACCTTGTGTCCAGATGTGATGGCTTCACTATCGCTGATGGAGAAAAAAAATTATTATACAAATTCTGACAGATCTTTTCCCATTTTTCTATGATGTTCTTACTTCTCCCTCTGGTTCTATCCTTAAATGCCATAACAATTCTTAGTTAGACCTTGAACCAAGCTTACTGTAAATTTGTTGCTTCACTTTATAAAGACTTCTCATGAGCATTGTTACATGAGATAACAAATGTCTAATGAAATGTTTGCTTGTTTTTTCTTGTTGCCTTTGGATACATGATAAAAACCAATTCCACCAACTCTTTCATCCATCTTTCTCTCCAAAGAAAATGGGTACCTAAATGCAGTGGATAGAGTGACAGTTCTGAAGTCAAGAAGACTCATCTTTGTGAGTCCAAATCAGGCCTCAAACACTTACTAGCTGCATGGCCCTGGGCAAGTCACCTAATTTTGCTTGCCTCAGTTTCCACACCTATAAAATGAGTTGGAGAAGGAATGGAAAACCACTCTAGTATCTTGGCCAAGTAAATCCCCAAATGGAGCCACAAAGAGTCAGACATGATTGGAATGACTGAACAACTAAAGCAAGGCCATGAACCATCCTTCCATAAAAAGACAATGGTCAGGGGCAGCCAGGTGGCTCAGCGAGTAAGAGTACCGGCTCCAGTGTCAGGATGACCAGGGGATCAAATCCGGGCTCAGATACCACACCCAGAAATAACTGGCCATGTAACCTTGAGCAAGTTACTTAATCCCAATTGCTTAAAAAAAAAAAAGACAATAGTCTGCTAGTTTCATTTATAATAAGAATGTCAAGATTGATATGATGTAATTCCTCTAATAGCATGTCTACTCTTAGTCACTAGATAAAGAACTCACACAGCATACAAACTAAGTGAATGTCTATAGTATAAACACTGTGCTATTTTTTTTAGTACTCTCTGCCTCTTTCCTTTCATACTTTTCACTTCAGAAGAGGAATAAAAATAGCTAGCATTGCATGGTGCTGTCAGTCAGTCAATAAACATTTCTTACATGCCTACTATGTGCCGGTCACTGTGATAAGATTTAAGGTTTACAAAACACTATTTTCAGCATTTGATTTTCCCAACAACTCTGTAAGATAAAAATTGTTATCTTCATTTTGCATATGAGAAAAATTTAAGCTTAGGGTAGGTCAGGATCATACAAGTAATAAGTATGAAAGCCTGAATTCAAACCCAGATCCCTCCTGACTCCAAGTCCAGCATGCTTTCCATTTTGCCCTATCAAAAGATCTTTTAAACCTGACTGCCTCTCTTTCCTTTATGGGTTTCAGTTTCTTCATCTGGAAAATGAAGAAGTTACATCAAATGACCCCTAAGGTCTCTTTCAGCTCTAAATCTTTAATGCTACCTAATAAATATGCTGTTGTGAGAATCTAATGAAATTACATGTGTTGCAAGGCAAATATTATTACTGTTGTTCAGAACTTTCAGTTACATCCAACTCTTTGTAACCCCATTTGAGGTTTTCTTGGCAAAGACACTAGAGTGGTTTGCCATTTCCTTCTCCACTTCATTTTACAGATGAGAAAACTGAGACAAGCAGGGTTAAGTGACTTGCTCAGTGTCACAAAGCTACGAAGTGTCTGAGGCAGGATTTGAACTCAGGTAGATGAATCTTCCAGACTCCAGGCCTAGCACTCTATCCATTGTGCCACCTAGCTGAGCAAGGCCTATATTACAGGTGAAGAAACAGATGGGTGAGTGGGGTGACCTACCCGAATTCTTGCACCTAATAAGCGACAGAGCACCGGTTTGCACTCAGATCTTTAAACCCCAAATTCAGTATGCTTTCTACTACATTGCAGCTATTATTAGAAGTATGAACTGTACATCCACTTTGCCCACAACTCAGAATGGGAGCAACATTCTCACATTCTTTAAGCAACTCAGTAGTTGACACCTCTCTCCCCTATACAATGTTTTTCAACATTTTCAATAAAAAACCCAGAACTTGCTGCTGCCTTTGGTATGCAGATAGACCTTGCTTTTTATGATCAATGGGTTCTTAAAAAGCTTCCAGCAGATTGTAAATTGGGTCATATTTTAAACGCACTACAGGAGCTCTCTGTCTAAAGAAACTCAGCAATGGATCTTTTATAGAGAGTGAGCAATTCTTTTATTAATCAAACAATCACCCCCTAATTTACCCATTTTATATATCCATATTGTCATATACTTCTGTATATCATAATGCATGACAGGCCTCCAGGGTCCTCATTAATTTTTTTTTGGTGGAAAACTCAAAAGATACACCTACACCTTTTTATAGATGCATAGAAAGAACAGTGAAATTGTATATTCTTATGGCCATTCTGACATGCTGCTTGACATGACAGGTTTCAGTCTCATATATTTGGCTGTGCACATCTCTATAACACCAACTGTGCCTAGTAGTATAAGCAGCACCAGTAGGCATTTACTACATATCTCCGGTGGTGGAAAAGACAGTAAGTTTAGGTAAGCTGTTGCTACTCCCCTTTCTCCCCCCAGTGGAATTTACAGTCTCATAAGGAAATGAGACAAGAACTCCAAATAATACAGAATGAGTACATTAGAAATGCATGTAATAAAGTGCTCTTTAAGACTCAAGGTGGGAAGGTCCTTCTGAGGAGAGGAAAGAAAGGAAGATTTGCAGGAGGAAATGGCATTGTAGTTAGGATGACTTCAGTGGTCAGAGAGTTGGGGGAGGACATTTAAGCATAAAAAAAGAACACAATGTGTGTGTGAAAGAAAGAATGAAGGAAGCTGAATAGGAGAGAGAGTAGAGAAAGAACTAACATAGAATAGAGCCCAGAGTCTGTGGAAGCTGGAAGTATAAGATTGTCGAAGTTCTTGAATCCTAGGTTCTGAGGAATATGAGCTTCTCTCGGTTAAGTAGTAAGAAGCCACTGAAGATTTTTGAGCTATGCAAGAAAGATTATTCTTGTAGACATAGGAAGGATGGGTTGAGGCTTTACATCTAATAAGCATCCAATGAATATGTGTTTAATGAGTTCCGATCATGAAATACTGATAAAGGAGTAAGTTTCCCAAAGATTGAAAAAATATCCTTTCAAAATGGCATCTTGTGGAACCAAACAGAAATATTCTAGTCCTTCTTCCATATGAAAGTCCTTAATATACTTAAGGAAAGCAATCATTCCCCTCTTTTTACTCCAAACCCCCACACCTTTCTCTTCTTTCAGGGTAAACATTCCTTCTCCTTTCAAACAATGCTACTACAGTCTTCAATGATTTCCAATCTAGTAACCCTATCAAAAAGGCAGGTTAGCCTAGTTAACTTCAAAATGAAGCCATCCTAGGCCTTGTTGATCAACATGTCCTTTTCTAGACATTCACTAAAATAATTCTAGAATTTTGCCGGGCCTTAAAGTTAAGCTTATTGGCCTATAGAAGATTTTTAAGATCTCTTCCTGCTCTAAATCCTATAATTTCTATTGCTCTGGTCATGGGGTGCTATGAGGACAATAAGTTGTAAAAATAAATAAATGGGCTACTTCTCAAATCCCCTAGACTCAGAATTAACATCTACTATTTGGAAATTTCCTGGAAGTTCAGAATAGAAAAAGGAAATACATGTAGAAAAATACTAGTAGAAAGTTGAACACAAAAGGCAAAGTGAGTAAGATCCCTTTTTATCATCATCAAATGATCACAAATAAACAAGTTAATCACAGGGCTATAGAGTCTAAGATTAGTTTTTTCAGTTGAAATAGAGCAAAGAAATTCAGGATGCCTAAATGAACCTAGGCACCTAGGTGGCTTTGTGGACAGAGTACTGGATGTGAATTCAGGAAGGCCTAAATTCAAGATACTACCTGTATAATGTTGGGCAAGTCATCTCTCCCAGCCTCAGTTTCCTCATCTATAAAATGGGATTAATAATAGCATCTACTTCCCAGGAATGTTGTGAGGATAAACAAGATAATATTTGTAAAGTACTTTTGCAAACTCTAAAGTGCTATATGAATGCTCAGGTCACTCAGTTCTTCAGCCATGTCCAACTCATTGTGACCCCATTTAGGGTTTTCTTGGCAAAGATACTGGAGTGGCTTGCCATTTCCTTCTCCAGCTCATTTTACAGATAAGGAAACTAAGGCAGGGTCAGCTAGATGGCACAGTGAATACAGCACCAACCCTGGAGTCAGGAGGACCTGAGTTCAAATCTGGCCTCAGACACTTAACACAAAACTAGCCATGTAATCTTGGGCAAATCACTTAACCCCAATTGCCCTACCTTTCCTTCTCCAAAAATTAAAAAAAGGGGAAACTAAGGCAAACAAGGTTAAGTAACTTGCCCAGGGTCATACAGCAGGTACGTGTCTGAGGTAACATTTGAACTCAGGTCCTCCTGACTCTAGGGCCGGCACTCCATCTACTGAGCCACCTAGCTGCTAGCTATTATTAAATGGCAAAGTCAAAGAAAGACAATGGAATATAATGGAAAGATTACTGGATTTGGTGTCAGAGGATCTGATTTCACATCTAGATTCTGCCAAGAACTTACTGTGTGACCTTAGGCAAGATATTTAACAACAGATCTCAGTTTTCTTATCTACAAGATAATGGAGTCAGAACAAGTTGTTCTGAATGTCTTTTTTTTCTTCAAATTATTGATGCTATGACCATGAAGGTGATAAGCAACAAAATGAGTTCCCAGGGCAGGTGATAGCATTTCAGTCTTCTTCCTGGCTTTTATTAAAAAAAAAAAAAGAGAGAGATAGACACTCTTGTCTACAATAGTCTGATGCCTGCTGGCATGGAGGAACATTGGAAGGCCTACAGAATCTTTCTCAAGCCATACTTTCTCTTTTTCAAGAAGTGTCTTTCATTTCTCAGGTCCTTTGTCTCTTATTTTGTGTACCTCAGGAACATCACTGGTCGATTTTCTTGTTTCTTAACTGAAAGGATGAGGACCATAAAATTTCACTTGAATAAAATTCCTAATTGAACTCCTTCATTGGCCAGCAATTTCTTTTTCTTAAAACAAACCAATCTTTCCTTGAGCCATTCCTGATGATGAGGTGCAGGCTCTGGGAGCCCCCTTGAGCTCTCCTTGAGTCCTTGAGGCCCAGGCTCTGGGAACCCCCCCCCCCCTTGAACTCTGATTAAATCTCATCCCATTTGATGAAGCATTTGCATGAGACCATAAGCCTTACATTGTGGCTGGGCCCAAACCTCTGTGACTAGATTTCCCACCCTTGAGTCTATCAAAGTATCAATTCACCCTTGAACTGGCCTAGTCCACCATTGTCTGTAGTCTCCAGGTAGTCTCCAGGTAGCCTCCTGCAGCTTTCCACCCTTAATCACTCATTGACCTCATCTGACTCCTGAAGACCCTCCCCAAACCCCTCCTCTAGACCACCCCTAGATGCCTCCCACAACCTTCTGTATATAAGATCCCATCTTCCCTCCATGTGTGTGAGAGTGCCATAGAATGACCTAGCACAGGCTTACTCAGTGTCTAATACAAGCCAACTCTTAATAAACTTTACTTTTCTTTGGCTGAGAAGATTTGAGTTGAATTCATTTGGCAGGACCCATCCTGTTGGTATTTTAGGATCTCCAGAGCCTACAAAGCACAGCCATACCTAGAAAAGTGCAAAGTTGTTTTTTTGTGGCTGGAATAGGTATAGACAAGATTGTCCTTTTCCTCTCAGATGTTAAAGAGTGAGGGGTAGGAGTTAGTTCATGGCCCAGATACTTTATGGACTGGGCGTACTATCTGGCCTTTGTCCAAAGAGACCCTATAACCTTGAGTCCCCAAGAAATTGAGGGCTTCTGCAGCAGCAGCCAAAGAGGCCTCCCGGGTGGGGATACAAATAAGGATATCATCTACATACTGGATTAAGCTGCTATCAGTTCATTTCAGATCCCTTAAACCCCTTCCCAAAGCTTGGCCAAATAAATGTGAGCTATCCTGAAACACTTGGGGCAAGACTGTCCATGTTAGCTGACATGGACTTGTTTCCCCAGGAAGTTTCCATTCAAATGCAAAAATAAATTTCGAGTCTATGTGTGGAGGTATACAGAAAAAGGCATCCTGGAGATCTAGGGTGGAAAACTATTGGATACCCCCAGGGATCTGAGTAAGTATTGTATATGGATTGGAAACTATGGGATATATAGGGATGACAGCTTTGTTAACAGTCCTGAGATCTTGAACCATATGGTTTTTAGGCTTTTTCATAGGAAGAATTGGGGTATTACATGGAAATTGGAAAGGGACAAGGATTTTATATTTTAGGAATTTTCAATTAATGGTTCTAGTCCTTCCCAGGCCTCAGGCTTGATTGGATACGTAGTGCTCAAACAACAGATCCTCAAATAGGCAAGGGAGGGGAGGACAATTTGTTTTCCCTTCTATGCCCATGACCCGACTGGTCAAGGGCCAGGTAGGGCCAGAGTAATTAATTAAAACAGAGAATGTATTTCCTGTATCGATCAGAAAGCAGGTAACCTTACATTGGATCTCGATGCTTGCCTAGGGCTCAGCAAGGGAAATGGGGAAGGTGGGAGCACTGCCAAGCCCCAGGCTTCCCCATCATTCAGAGTCTTGAGAAGACTGGAGGACAGGGTACTGGGAGGTGGCTCCACCACTTTTACCTTGGTGACCATCCTTCCTCCAATGTCCCTCCTTGTCAGATGGGCACAGTTCTAGAGGCCTTGGTTCCTGGGGCTCCCTCTGGGAGGGGGGGGTGCCCTAGAGGGGCACTCCTTGGACCAGTGACCCTCCTTGTGGCATCAATAGCAGGTTTTCCCCCTGCCCAAGTGACTGGGCTTCCGCTAAGGGGGTCCCCTGGAGGGGCTTTTCCTGGCCATGGCAGCAGCCAAGAATTGAGCATGTTCTCTGTCTCTGGTTAGTTCCCTGAGTTCCCTCTCCTCTGCTGCAACCAGGTCTCTGTTATTAAAGACTCCAAAGGTCATCTCCAGTAATTGGGCCCAAGGTGTTTGGGGTCCCATTGCCAATTTCTGTAGTTTCCTCCTGATATCTGGGGTAGACTGATTAATGAAATACATGGTAAGGATTGCTGCCCTTTCTACAGAGTCAGGATCTAAATGTGTATACCTTTTAGTAGCTTCTACAAGTCTATCTAGGAAAAGAATGGGGTTTTCTTGATTTGTCTGAGAAATTTCTCTAACTTTCTGATAATTTACTTGCTTTTGAAATGCAGTTCTTAGGCCTTCTAACAGGCAAAGTACCATATAGTCTCTCTTTCCTCTATCCTCCCGGATCTGATAGTCCCATCCTGGGTCACTAGTGGGAACAGCAGCTGTTTCTGGGAGGTATTTTCTGGGGTCATTGCTAGCCAAATGATCCCCAAATTTGGGAGCTTATTCCCAGATTCTCCTCTTCTCCTCAGTGGAACAACGGGTAGAGAAGAAGATATGCAAATCACCCCACGAAAGATGGAGTTGCAGATAAGTCCCAAAAGCCTTCAGTAAATTTTGTTGGGCTTTCAAAGAATATACCCAACTTTTCTTTAATTTGATTGAGATGTGAAATGGAGAATGGGACATGCACTCCAGTTGTTCCACCAGATGAAAGAGCAGCTTCCCTTAAGGGAAAAAGCCCTGTAGGTGGTGTAGGGACAGGGGCTTGGGAAGGGAGATTGGGAAGTCCCACTTCCTGTGAGAGAGTGACTGGGGGTGCTGGTTGAACTGGATCAGACTGCAAGACTGGAGGATGTGGCTGGCAAGGGGGAAAGTCAGCTGGCACATGAGAAGGGGAAGGGGTCAGAAGAGGAGATATCTCTATGACTGCCATGGCTGAGTGGGTGTAGCCTTAGGGGGAGGGGCCACAGAGGGAGGCACTTCAGGCTGACCAGTGGCTGGGACCTGAGCAGGGGTACTTGAGGAGGGAGGGGCCATGCTGGGAGATGCAGGGTAAGAGATATGGATGGTGTAGGAAGCAGGAAATGAGGGGTGTTGGGCTAGAGGGAAAGTGAAGGGAAACCAAGGGGAAAAGGGTGGGGGAGCCGCCTCAGTGAGATTGGTGACTGGGACCTGAGCAGGAGTTACTGAGCGGGGAGTGGCTGGAGCTGAAGTCATAGGAAAGGGGTCCTTTAATTGGTCCCCATTGCCCCTCTGTGGAGGGGCTCTAGCTTCAAGCATCTCACAGTCTTTCCTGAGAACCTTGTTCTGAGAAAATTCAACAAAGGCCATTAAGTGGGCAGCTTCTGTCCATCTTCCTTCTCTGCGACAATATGATTCTAACTGCAAGAGAGTATTATCCTTTAAAGTCCCCAAAACAGGCCATGATCATGGTCTTCTAGGCAATACCTAGGCCAAACAGTGTTGCAAAAAAACACCAACTATTCCTTTTTAAGGTCTCCAGAAAAACTAATTTTTTTTTCCAATGTCGTAAAAGACAACCCAAAGGAAAACTTTGGGGAGCTACAGGCATAGGGCCTGGAAGTCCCTCCTTCCATAAAGGAAGTTTTAAGAGTAAGCCTAGAAAAACAAACAAACAAAAAATGACAGAAAAGTACCTGAAGTTTTACCAGTTCCCTAGCTCTGAGAGAATTGAAAGAATCTGGCTTACACTTTCGGATGGGGCGTCTGTCCTTGTCCCCTTGTCCTCCATTCTTCAGAAGCTGCACACATGTCCTTGTTCTCCAAAATAACCAAATAGGACCAAGAACCTGAAATCAGGCTGAGCATGAAACAGCCTCCTAGATAGACCTAATGGGACCTGAGAGGTCAGGCCCCACAAAAAAAAAAACCACACGCACTTCCAAGGTACAAGAGAAAGAGAGAGGCTTATGTACCTTCCAGTCCTGACTGGAGAAGAGCTTGAGATTAGCAGTGTTTCTGGTATCAAGGAACCATAAAAATGAAGAGGTTACCCATAAAGAGGATTAGAGTTGCTCTGGAGACCCCAAAATACCAATATGCCAGTTCCTGCTGAATGAATTCAACTCAAGTCTTTTCAGCAAAAGAAAAGTTTATTAAAAGTTCGCTTGTATTAGACACAGAGTGAGACTGGGCTAGGTCATTCTATGGCACTCTCACATCACATGGAGGGAAGATGGGATCTTATATACAGAAAGGTGGGAGAAATCTAGGGGTGATCTAGAGGAGGAGTTTTCGGAGGGTCTTCAGGAGTCAGATGAGGTCAATGAGTGATTAAGGGTGGGAAGTTGCTGGAGGCCACCTGGAGACTACAGATAATGGTGGTCTAGGCAGTTCAAAGTGGATTGATATTTTGGTAAGCACAAGGGTGGGAAGTCTAGTCACAGAGATTTGTCCCCAGTCACAATGTAAGGTTGATGGTCTCATGCAAATGCCTCATCAAATGGAATGATTTAATCAGAGTTCAAGGGGGGTTCCCAGAGCCTGAACCTCAAGGACTCATGGAGAGCTCGAAGGGACTCCCAGAGCCTGCTCCTCATCACTGACAGCAAAGGGGACATGACCTGCAATAAATGTCTCTGGTCCTTGCCCACTGCCAAGTCTCATGAGTGTGTTGCTGTATGACTTATAAGAATTATTTTTTTTTTTAAAGAATGAGATAAGAATTGATTCCAGCCATGTTCAATTCAATCAGATCTACTGGAATGCTTTGAAACTTCAATATAATCTAAGCCACTTTTTATTTTTGTATCTCTAATGAGTTAAATGAATTCTACTCATTAAATACTCATAAAGGAGAAAATTTCCCAAAGATCAAAAAAATTATCCTTTCAAAATGGCATCTCGTGGCATCAAACAGAAAAATTTTAGTCACTCTTCCATGTGAAAGTCCTTAATATACTTAGAGACTGCAATCATTCTCCTCTTTTAACCGACATTTATCCTTCAGAATATAAGACCCAGGAACAATCTATAACTTTTGAGATTCAAATATTTGAATTCAAGCCCTCAGATATTTGAGGGCTGTTTATATGGAAAGGAGGTTAATTCTGCTTGACCCTAACAGGCAAAAACAGGGACAGTGGAAGTTGAAAAGAATTCACTTTTACCTTGATGTCAAGAAAAGCTCCCCACAGCTTTCCCCAAGTAGCAGGGGTTACCTTTGGAGGTGGTGCTATTATTCCCTGGCTTGTAGCTCTTCAGGCAGGAGCTGGGCAGCTGCTTGTCAGGTATTTCACAGTGGGATTTCCCTTGTGCATGGTTTGGCTAAGGCCCCTTCCAAATCATGGGATTTGGGGAACTGAATCGACCCTTCAAATAATTCCTGGGGACTGAGAACTAATCTAAATTTGAAAACAGTCGTGGAATTCTCCTTAATGGTATGAAGAGAAGGTAGGTTTACCTTATGACTCTGAAGTTCAGTTGGGCAAAAGTGTTCCTATGTGAAGAAGAGGAGTAAATTATCATATAGTGACCGCACATACATAGGGTGCTTTCCAGTTCACAAAGCACATTCCTCATAACAACCCTGTGAGACAGACAGAGTGGGTAGGATATCCCAGCTGATTTAGAAGATAAAGGAACCTTAGAACTCTGGTCCACCCCCTCGCTTCCCAGATGAGGAAAAGAAGGGCCAGAAAGATGATGTATTTGTCCAACTTCACACAAACAATAAGATCAGAGGAGGGATTCATGTCTACATCTTTGATTTGAAATCCACTTTTATTCTCATTTTACATATAGCAAAGCTGAAGCTCAAAAAGGACAAATAATGACCTGCTTTGGATCATAAGGAGTTAAACTTCTTAATTCTAAGATCAGTATTCTTTCTGGTAAGATGGATAAAAAGTTCTAGAGACATAATTTTTGGGTAATTAATAAGTTTTTAATTGTGCTAGCACATAATTAATAAAAGGTGTCAGTGACACTCTCTAATGCCAAAGACCCCTCATGGACCCCACTAAACATTTATATGCCCTTAGAAGAGGGTGACAATCAACTCTGATTGGCTAACAAGTCATGAGACAGAAATAATGAGAGGTGGGCCTATTCCAATTCGGGCTGGGGGACTTGACTTTGATCATATTATTTACTTCCCAATCACCCCCAGGCTTGGGCAATCTTCTAGACAGAGAATCTACTCCCACCACAGCCAAACCTGCCAGAGTGCAACACAATGGACCAGAATCCACCTTAGATTAAATTATTTGTAAAGTTTTCTTGTTGGATGGGACAACAATTCCAGCTACTTAAGATAGTCTAAGTGGGGTAAATTTGGGGGAAAAGTTAGGGATCTCCCCAATAATTTGTTATTTAATAATCATCTCTCTCATTAGTACATCTGCAGTTATCACCAGGTGATAATTTTGCTTCTTCAGTTCCAAAGCAATGATGAATGCCCAGGAGCAGAGCCTGGTAACAGTAATAAGAGTGGACTTTTATATAGTCCTTTATGGTTTATTAAATAACTCAACTACATTACTTTGCTTGAACTTAACTACCACAGTGATGAGGTATGGGCTCTGGGAACCCCCTTGAGCTCTCCTTGAGTCCTTGAGGTCCAGGCTCTTGACCTCTAATTAAATCATCTCATTTGATGAGGCATTTGCATGAGGCATTAAGCTTTACATTGTGGCTGAACCCAAACCTCCCTTACTAGACTTTCCACTCTTGAGCCTATCAAAATATCAATTCATCCCTGAACTGGTCTAGCCCACCATTGTCTGTAGGCTTCAGGTAGCCTCCAGCAACTTCACACCCTTAATCACTCATTGACCTCATCTGACTACCAAAGACCCTCCCCAAACTCCTCTAGACCACCCCTAGATTCCTCCCACAACCGTCTGCATATAAGATGCCATCCTGTCTTCATGTTTGTGAGAGTGCCATAGAATGATGAGAGTGCCATAGAATGATGAGAGCACCATAGAATGACCTAGCACAGACTTATTCTGTGTCCAATACAAGCAAACTTTTAATAAACTTTATTTTTCTTTAGCTGAGAGAAGGCTTGAGTCGAATTCATTCGGAAGGACCCGATGTGTTGGTATTCTTGTGTTGGTCTCCAGAGCAACCCTAAACCTCTTTATGTGGGTAACCTCTTCAAAAGAGTGGGCTAGATAATACATATAGTATTTATCCCCATTCTAGAGGGAAGGAAACAAGTCACAAAAAAAATTAAATGGCATATCAAAACTCACAAAGTGTTCGAAGCTCAGATTTTGAATGGAGAGTTTTCTGACTCAGACCCACTCTATCATCTACATAATAGCTGCCTTCCCTAACAGGGAGGACAGAAATAACATTAGCTTCAGAAAATAACGCCAGAGGTCACAACAAGGACCAATTTTACACAACATTCAATTGTCATTTGTGGAACTGACCAACATTTCTTAGGATGTCTTTGTTGTCTTACTCTTAAAAGTTAGTGATAGACTAACTTGTCTTAGAAGCTGTCAATGGTTCTAATTGGAAGTTTGTCCTAGCTCTTTTAAAATTAATAAAATAAATTGTAGTTTTCCTTATAGGTATAGGTTTTCTATACCTCAGAAAGAAATTAAACATGTTTGCCTTAAAGGAAGTGATGACTAGGAGCTAAAGCTGACCATCTAGAGTGTTGTCTAAAGCAGATAGGAGAGTTTTTTGCCCCATCAGTCACCAGGTTCATTGTGATTCAGTGGGAAAGGGAGTGGTTTAGAATCAGAAGACCTCAGTTCAAATTCTAATTTTGTTATTTACTAGTGTGACCCTGGGGCAAACCACTCTGACCTCATTTTCTTCATTTGTAAAGCATAGAGGGAGGATTAAATGATCTCTAGGCCTTTCTAGCTTTTATGACTGGAAGACTTCTTTTGAAGTGGTCTGCAGGAACATCTCTGCAGTGTCTTGTTTCTTTACCCTCCTCCTCACAAAATCCTTTGTATTTTGCTTTTTTTTTGGGGGGGGGGAGGGCAATTGGGTTTAAGTGACTTGTCCAAGGTCACACTGATAGTTTTTGTGTTAAGTGTCTGAGGCTGGATTTGAGCTCAGGTCCTCCTGACTCCAGGGCCAGTGATCTATTCACTGTACCACCTAGCCGCCCAGTCCTTTGTATTTTGAAAAGAGAATTGTTTCAAACCCTTCCAATAGGGCTCTGCTCCCAAAAATTCTGCCCTCCATTATCACAGGAACCGAGATGATGGTGAATCAAAACTTACTGGGACTTTGGAGGGGGCAAGTGGGGCTAGCAAACTTTTCCCCATGTTCCCTAATCTCTAGTCATTTAGTCACTATCTGCTAAGACAAACACAATCCTCCTTTCCTTGCTACCTCTTTCCATACCCTCATTGCCATCCAGCTAAACTCCATTCCTCCTCCCTTCCCTTTTCTTCCACTGTATCTCTGGAATCACTGTGCTACATTTTTTTTCATTCTAGATTTCTCCTTTTTATATTCTTTCCATCTTCTGACATTCATGCTTGCTGTCAGGGAAAATTTATGCAGCCTAAAACCTAGGTCTCCATGGCACTGGAAAGTGGGGGGAAGGGGATGGACTAGAGTGTGGGGTTTGGTTTTATTAAAAAACCTCTGCATCGGATTCTTGAGTCAATGAATGGAGCCTCACTTCTAGCAGCAGAGGAGGTGAGGGAGTAGTACAGACTGGGCTTAGGGTAGGCATCAGTTCCTGGTATGCTTTTTTAACCTTATTTTAGATTCTGGATGTCACAAACTATGGAGACAGCTGAAGGTGTTCTGTCTTTGGAGCATAATTTCTGCATTGGGGAAGTTTGAAGGATTATGAAGATCACAGAAAATGCCTAGTCCTCCATCTTAGTTACTCACGTGACATCTGTCCTCCATACTCAAATCCCATCATCATATCATAACCACTATCTTGCTAAACCCTAATCCTCATGTGGTGGGAACAATGTCCTAATATTCTGTCCCCCACTCCACCTTGTGGGCAAGCTAGGCTAGTTTTTCCTAAACAGGTGTTAAAATTGTCCTTGATATTTGATTTGCTCAGGGGACTGATAGGTCAGGCTGTTGACATTACTTCTTGGTAGCCTGAACACAAAGCGTTCATAAAAAATGAACACCTTTCTGATGCTCATCTAGTAGAGTACCATGGGCAGGCAACTTAGAAACAGGTGATCTTTGCTCAGCTGAATCAATTCAGTGTTGTCGTTGCATATTCTTGTTGTATATTCTTCCCCTGCTAGGACTAAGCAAATCTCCTTTTGTTAACTATTAAAAAAAAAAAAGAGAGAGATAGGAAAGGCTAATTGTAGAAGATGAGATTTTAGCTAGGTCCTGAGATGAAAAACAAGTATAATTTGTGGAGTCATAGAACTTGAGTTTGAAGGGATCTCAGTCCCCTTGGAAGGTTGTTTTCATGATTTCCTGTCAGAGGTAAAGCACTGTTCACTTAAGGTGTATGGGTTGTTCAGGGAGCACTAGCACCTATGCTTTGGCACCTATATGTGCCAAATATGGCACCTATGCTTTGGCACCTATGCTTATAACACCTATGCTAGGATCTTTGCTGAGTCCTTTTCAGAAACACTCGTTCACCTTTGGTGTCCACCTGTCACCCAACTCTTACCTGTGGCTCCAAGAAGCTTTCCCCAGAGGCTACATCCCAGTAAAAGCATCTTGGTAGACAAGCTAAAGTCAGGTTGAGAGTTTAACGGACAGGTGACGGTGGCTGAAACAGGCCTTTGGAATGCTATGCCAAGGTCATCCACTGAATCCTGAACTGTTGTCAGTCATACTGACATTTGTCCTGCCACTGGACTTTGATGAGTCTGGAAAAGAGAGGGAGGCCAATGACTGTGCAGCTCTGCCTCCCTTAAATCCCGTTTAAGCATAAGTCATGACATCATCCACGATATTATTGGTCCTCTTCAACAATGAAGGATGAACAACAACTATTCCCTTACTTTCAATGAATCCCCTCGATGTGGTACCTGGGGTATAGGTCAAACCAAGTTGTGGAGCCAGTCTGTGAAGTTGTGATTTGTCCTTTCCCACCCTGGAGCTCTGCCCCTTCTCCCTATCCCACACTCCACCTAGGCAACACCCTGTGACCCTTTTGTTCTTACACCCTCCTTTATCCTTGCCTTTTGTCTCCTTTGGCCTGGCCCAAATCTTATCTAAACTATCTATTCACGTTCTCCTCTTGGTCAGCTCTGACCTTTGTCTATGCACTGAGGCCCCTCCAGTCTGGTCAGCCCTGACAATGGCAGCCCTACCCTTTAAAGGTAAAAGCATGTACCCCTCTCACTCGCAGGTCCCCTAAAGGACTCTTGCCCGCTGTAACAGTGTAATAATAAACTTTCTCAACTCTAACTCCAAGCAAGGCTGAGCTGAATTCTTTCCAGACTCCCTTGCAGGTTTCCTGGTCTTGGATGAGATCAGGGTTCCTGCTGAACCTATTGGGATCCCCTCCCCCATCACCATGGCATACAACGAACAGCTAATACCATTGCTCCAGTGATTATTCCAGAAGTATTTTGGTAAGTTTTAAGCTTCTTTATCATACATTCTGAGACTTATTTCAATCTTCTTCCTCCTTTTTGTCAAGAAAGTATTAGTTGTTCTAAACCTGCCTTGGGATGATGGGATAACCTTGTATTTGATCATCATACAGGTTTTTCTTTGTAATTCTTTGGTGATCTATTCTACTGCTTTTCAGGTATGCCTTAGCTGGTATTACAAAGATATAAGTTTCTCTAAATATGTTCTTCCTATCAAATATATTCTTATTATATGCCACATAATTCTCCAGTCCTCAAAAAGAATAGAATCAGCAGGTCTGGGTTCTAATGGAATTTAATCCTAAAATAAAAGTGCAGGTGAGAACATGTAATCCCTTCTATTCAATAAACTCCAGTACTCTAGTATCTCCTTATACCTCTGGAATCAAATATATACTGCACTGTTTGGCTTTCCAGTCTTGTTGCACCTTACGCCCTCTATATAACTCTATATCATAGTGCCACAAGGTCCTTTATGATTCCTCCATCACCCAGCTCTTTTCATTTTCCATGGTTGTTCCCCATGCATGGGATTTTTTCCCTTTTCATTTCAGCCTCCTGACTACCCTGCCTTTCTTAAAAACTTAATTAAAATCCCTCCTTCTACAAGAATCCTTTCAGTTTCCTTTAATGTTCATGCCTTTGCTCTGAGATGTCATCAGATGTTGATTTAATTTATCCCCAATTTATTCTTTGTATTTTTTTTCCTATAGTGGTTTGCATGTCATATCACCATTTAGAATTTGACCTCCTTGAGAGTAGACTTTTTCTGTTTTCTTTTGATTTGTTCTTTGTTTTTCTTTGTATGCCCAAAGCAACAGTACCTTCCACATAAGATAGTAGGCACTTAATAAATGCTTTTTGACTTGACTAATCCAAACTCTGCCTGTAATTAGATTAAAAATATATGTTTAGTAAAAAAAAAAAAAGAATTAACAGGAAGAGAATTCCAGGCATGTGGGACAGTCATTGAAAATGCACAAACCCAAGAGTTGGAGTGTCTTGAGCAAGGAACAGAAAGAGGTCAGTGTCAATGGTAGTAAACATCAGAGATGGAAGTTGAACTCATGTCCTCTAACGACAGCCAGTGATCTACAATACCATGCAATACTCCCTGGTCAAAATATTCATTGCTTCCCACTTTTGGACTCTGCTTCACCCACCATCACTCTGCAAACTCTTACTCTGTCAGTCTATATCCCTCAGTTCAGCTCCTTTTTGGATCTACTGACCACCAAGTTACTTTTTCACCTTTCAAAAGGAATTCAGTACCTTGCTCCTAGTCCTTTTCTGTATGCCAATTCCTCCTCAGATACCCTGGTTCCTTTAGCCTCCTCAATTGTTATGACCTATATTTACCAAAAGGAGTGCCTCTGGAATCTTGAATTCTGAAATTCCCCTTCTGATCACAATCTTAGATTAATCTTCCCTTTAATTAATGAATTAATCTTTCCATCTCTTACTTTGCCTCAATCTTCCTAAACCTAGTCTTCATCATGATGAAATCTTCATTTCTGTTCTCCCTACCCATCATCTCTGTTCTGGCTTCATTTTTCTGCCTTGAATCAATAATTGATTATTTCAACTATATACTGTTCTCTATGTTTAGTTGCCTTACGTTCTTGACCAGTCACTCTGACAAACCTCAACCCTAAATTATTTCTACCACCTGTCTTATCAACTCCCACTTCTGTGCTGCTGAACAAGGCTGGAAGAAATCACACAAGTGGATTCACCATAAATACATATTATCCCTCACACCTGTACACCAATCCTTTTATTGTTCTTTAATTAACTTACTATGAAACAATGCAATGACTCTTCCAAACAAACTTCTCACCACATACCTCTCTCTGTGTGCCATATAGGTTCTTGACTCCTACTTGACTAAGAAAATAAAAGTCATCTATTTTGACCTCCCTCATCTCCCCTATCCCATACCTCAAAATCCCTCTATGTTGTCACCTACCTTCTCCTCCTTTTGTCTTGTCTCTGGGGAAGAAATGGCCTGCTTCCTTTGCCAAAGGGAACTTCTCTATTTGTGCCCTTGATTCCAACCTCTATGGTATTCTGTGGGAATTTGCCCCAACTATTTTTCCCTTTATCTCTTCCTATATATTGTTTCCTTCCAAACATGTCCAGGTCAACATGCATTTATTAAGCAATTCCTATGAGTAAGGCATTGTATTAAGTGAAATTAGGTTAAGTGAGGGAGATACCAAGAAAGACAAAAAACTTTTTACCTGTCCTCAAGGAGCTTAAATTCTAATGGGGGAGGTAGTATGCAAATACTGTAGCTCTACATACAAGTTATATAGATTGGGATCTAGTGGAGATGAACAGATCCCTTCTAGCCTTAAAGAAAAAGAAAAAACAAAACACCTTTCACTAGACCATGCCAGCCCTTCTAACTCATATCCTATATTTTTTAATTTTTACTGTCAAGCTCCTGAAATTATCTCCATTCACTGTCTCCTCTTCTTCATTACACACCATCCCACTCCTTCCAATCTGGTTTCTGATCCCATCACTCTTTTGAAAGTCCTCTCTCAAAAGTGATTCCCTAACTGCTAAGTTTTATACCTTCTTATCAGTCCTTAACCTCCCTGTCTTCTCTGTAGTTTTTGATACTATCAACCATTCAGTCCCCCTAGATACTCACTTCTTCCTTAGTTTCTATGATGTTGCTTTCTTTTGATTTTCCTCCTATGTGTCTGACTATTCTTTCTCTATCTCCTTTTTGAGCCATCACTCATTTTCAATATGCTATATTTGGATGTTCCCCATGATTCTACCTTGGGCCTTCTCATTTTCTTTCACATTTTCCTATTTAGTGAGCTAATCTGTTCCCATGGGTGAAATTATGATGGTTGCCTAGACATTCAATAATAATAGTAACTCATATTTATATATAACATTAAAATCTGAAAAGTATTTTCCTCAAAAACTTTGAAGTGACTCCTAGTTATACATATAAATGTATATGTAACACAAATACGTATAGATACATAGATATACATATATGTGTGCACAAATACATACATATATGTGCACACATACATACACAATCTCTATCTCTTACCTGAATTCTTGTCTTATATTGTAGCAGCAAACACCCTAGCATACCCAGGGTGGTTGCCGACACAGGTTCTTAGATTTGCTTTTCTAAAGGAAAGCAACTCAAAATGGGTTAACAAACTTGCTTTAATCAAACACATCATTTACCTAGTTCAGGGGGAAAAGGTCAGCACCCTGAATTTCAAACAATGCAGACAAGTTACAAGCAGAAGTTACAAGAAGACAAACATATCAAGCAGACAGGCTTCCAACTGTCCAACCATTACATCTATACCTAGTCAGTTACCAGAGAGGGAAGTATCAACATCTGGGTTTTTCAAAGCCAGGGGGCTCTCAACAGCTGCCCAGAGTCTCATCTGGTCAAATCACAGAACACTTCTCAAAGTGAGCCCCCCCCCCCTTCCAAATCTCACATCAGAGTATATATAGCCTTCTCCTGGCTCAGAGAGTGTCACAACCCTCTTGACCCACTGCCCAATCACAAAGTATCAAGGTGTGGGCATCCCTGAAAAACAAGCCTCCCACCACAGGTTCCAGGTGACCACATTCAGCCTTTTAGGGGGCAGAGCATATTTTCAAATCAAGGAAGGTTCTCAGAGTCACTTAAGCCTATCAAAGGGCCTGGGGACAGGGAAGATCTTAGATTCCCATAATACATATTGACAACTACCTACTGGTCATCACCTTGATGTCTTGTAGAAATCATAAACTAGGCATTTTAAAAACAAAACTTATTGTATCTTCCCTTCTCTGAAACCCATCCCACCTCCCACTTCCTTGTTTCTTTTGAAGGTATGTGAAAATCTCTTCACCCAAGCTTGTAAAATGTCACCCATAACTCTTCCCTCTCCTTTGCTTCCATATTCACTCATTTTCCAAGTCTTTCTCACTCATGTCCCTTTTTCTCTACTAATATGGCTCTCTACCTTAATTCAGGCTTTTATCACTTTTCATTTGGACTCATAATAATAGCATTCTAACTGTTCCTTTTGCTTTCAGTCTATCCAATATCTAATACATCCTCCATGGGGCCACTAAAATGATTTTGCTAGTATCTAGCCATTCACTTTTTCTCAAAAACCTTGGCTTCCCATAATTTCTAACTTAAGATAGTCTCTGTATGAATTTTAAGACTTTATGTAATCTTGCCCCACTATAGCCAGAATCATAGGACAAGAGGATCAGAGATCTAGGGATGGATCCTAGTCCAGCCCCTTTACTTTACAGATGAGAATACTGAGGCCCAGGGAGGTCAAATGACTTACTCAGGGTCACACAATGTAAGTAGTAGAGATGAGACTTGAACCCAGAACCTCTGATTCCAAAACCAATGCACTGAACTATACCGACTTATTCCACTACTTTTCTTTTTTTTTTTTTTTGGTAGGGGCAATTGGGGTTAAATGACTTTCCCAAGGTCACACGGTTAGTAAGTGTTAAGTGTCTGAGGCTGGATTTGAACTCAGGTCCTCCTAACTCAAGGGCCAATGCTCTATTCACTGTGCCACCTAGTCACCCCTTATTCCACTATTTTTATTCACACACTTTTTGCTCCAGTCAAGCAGCATGGTATTGCATCTTCCACCTCTATGCATTTGCACAAGCCATCCTCCACAATGACAGTGAACTTCCTTTTCATCTCTGCCTCTTTTCCTCTCTCTCTACCCAGCAGGAGCTTTTAGTTGTTACCTCCTCCACAAAGCCTACCCTGATGCCACCCCCTGCCCAAGTTATTAATGTTCTCCCTTTTCAAGTTGTCTTACACTTCTTTATCTGTGTTTATGTTGAGTTTAAGAGTCTTAAAGGCAAGAACTATTTCATTTTTTCTTGTCTTTATATCCTATACATAATAAATATTTGTTGAATTGAATTATGTCTAAGTTACAAACCAAGTCCCCACTCTTTCTGAACCCTATGACCCCTATGGTGACAGCTAGCATGTTTCTCTGATCCTCCTGTAACACTGCTTCTGATCTCACTTTTGACATGTGTGACCTTGAGTAAATCATCTTCCCTGATCCTCCATTTCCTCATCTACAAATGACAGGGACAGAGTTGATGGTCTCTGAGTTTCTTTCTAACATGAAATGTTTGGTTCTGTGACCTGCTTTTTCCAAGTAGTCCTCCTTGGAGTAAGAGGGGGAAGACACAGCTCGGGGTGGTTGCACGGGTTGGTCCATGCATCTCTGATTGTTTTGCCCAGGCATGATGTTTGTTGTATGGTCAAGATCTGATTTCTGGTACCCTTGGTTGTTGTGTTTGAGGTGATCAGTAGAGATGTAACTCCTGAATCATTCCTACTGACAGAATTTGAATGGGTATAGCATGAATCACTCAATAATCATGGGGGCAAAGAGATATAATTGACTCCTTTGCCCAAAAGCCTCTCTTGATTTTCCTGGGCTGAGCCTCTCATGACAGCATTATCATAATCTGAAATTAGTATTGGAGAGCACCCCCTCTCCAGAGACTTTCATTCCCCTTCACTAAACAGGTCAAAGGCACCTCACCCAATTTGTAACTTGTCATCTGTTTGGAATTTGTAGCTTAACCTGCTACATCACCTCATTAAAGAGGTGCACTATTTCTATGTGATCTTTATAGCTGATATAACCTTTACTGACCGAGAGGGATGTGTGTGCCTTTGTGCCCAATGCTTTAGAAACTCCTGCCTTCTAATGGCAACTCTGTCTGGGCTGGACTGGGCTGGGCTGACAAACCCAGTGACCTGAGGCAAAAGTGGTTTCTTCTTTTAGCTTATGGAAAAGCCTTTTGGTCACTATTTGACCTTGGAATGAAATAGCTTAGAAAGAAATTAATTGTAATTTCCTTAGTGGTGCATGCTTTATAAACCTCAGGCAAATATTAAAAACCGGAGCCCGAGATAAAGGGGCGCCCAGGAGCCAAAATCAAGGCTAATGCAAACTGAAACGTTCTATTGTCTAATTAAAGTGTCTCTGCTGTGCACTCCCATTACTGAGTACTTCTGACAAACAACCTCCAGTTAGGTGCGGCCTACATGTTGGAATAAGCATGCTGGTTACTGTTGTTTGGGCACTTTTCTCTTGTCAGCTTAGCCTTGGGCATGGAACGTGAGCCATTAGAGGTAACAGACTATGTACAAGTTGACAGTGTGCTTGAGCTGGGTTATTTCAAATGAAGAAAAATGTCCTACAAAATGTGTACATTATATAATTATTTCTAGTAGAGTGGTGAGGGGCAGTGGGGTTTAATGCAGAAGTGTCAAACCATTAATAGCAAGGACCAGCAAAACTCCAGAGTGGAGCAGGAACCAGAAAAAATATAACTGGGGAATGTTTAACAAAATAAATACAAGTACAACACAGATGTTAATTTGTGATTTCTCGTCAATATTCAGCCACAAGGATCTCTTTCTATTTGGGGGTTGGACTTGGAGTCAGTAATACCTAGGTTCAAGTTACCCTTACTAGTTTCATGAATAAGGGTAAGGCACTTCACCTTTCTGAGTCTGTTTCTTCATCTGTGAAATGGGAGGGTGGGTGGATTTAACAGTTGAAGGCAGGGGTTCCCAACTTAGGGTATATGAATGTATTTTAAATAATTTGATAATTATTTCAATATGATTGGTTTCCTTTGTGAAACCCAGGTTCAAGCTTGGTGTATTTGAATAAAACACTTCTCATTGTAGAGAATGATTATTTGATTCTTGTTGTCATTTGAGGGGAAAAGCTGGTACAAGAGCTTGGGAGAAAAGAAACCTTCTTTCTTCCTACTTTGAGACTTAGGTTCCAGACCCTCTTTGGGGGAAAACAGAGAGAGGATGAGAGCAAACTTTGAAGGGCAGACATGGTGGGGGAGGGGGGAACAACTGGCCTCCCAGCATGGCTCTAATTTCCAGAGTTTTTTCTTTTTCTCCTTTGGGTTCTCTCCAAAGAGGATCTGGAAGCACCTGTGTCTTCTCTCAAAGCAGGAAGGAAGAATATCTCTTTTCTCTCAAGCTCTCATATCAACAGCCTCACCAAAAAGATGTGTAATATCAAGTAATTAATTAATCTCTTTACCAATGAGAAGAGTCTTCGCAAATATACCAGGCTTGAATCCTGGGCAACATTTGTAATCCAATGTATTTTATTTTAGACATTTAAAAACATTATTCTGAGAAGGGGTCTATGGGCTTCACCAGACTGTCAGAAGTCCAAAATACAAAGAAGTTAATAATTTGTATTCTATTATGATTTAGTAATGATCCTACTATCTTATGAATATGAAATCTAATAGTAGAACATAGGCTCATGGAGAGCAGGGATTTTTTTATTTGTAATTTCAAGACCTATGACAGCTCCTGCTACCCAGGAGGAGCTTAATAAGTGCTTTTTGATTGGTTGATTGCTTTCTCAATTCTCTTCCAGAGACTTTTGAGTGAAGGCTATATCTTTATTTCGTAGATTTCAGTCTAGTTGCATGCATCAATATCTGCCAACCTGGATTGGAGCCAGAAAATGGGCATAAAGGACATCATAAGAGAAATACCTAACTAGAAAACAAGGGGTGGGATGTAGTCATCTGGTGAGGGTACAGGTGCTCCTTCTATATCCATGAAATATCACAATAAGTAGAGGAAGGTCACCAGCATACTGGGGGGACCACCTAGACAGAGGATTTATGGGAGAGGAAGGATAAGAATTTTCCAAACCGAGAGGGTATGGGTTTGTTATAATCTGTTTCATTAAAGGAATTTTTTTTTATTCTTTAATTTATTAATTTGTTTGTTTCCTTTTAGTTTACAGGATTCAATTCCACAATTCCTTGAATTTCACATTTTGTTCCCCTCCCTCCCCTCCCCCCATGGCGGCTTATAATCAAGTATAGGATCTGTAAATACTTTCACATTATACAATGGTCAGGTTATAAGGATGGATTGTACCGGCTGGAATGAAAAATGGTAAAGAGGACATAAAATCAAATAAGAGAACGAAAAAGATCAGGTATTTTGCTTCCACCTGGATATAAGTTTAGTTCTTTCTAGTTCTTTCTCTGGATGCACGTTTTTCTCTCCATCATGCGTCTTTTGGGATTGACTTATATCCCTGCATTGTTGAGAAGAGTCCAGTCTATCAAAGTTGGTCATCACACATATGTTGTGTCTGTAATTGTGTACAAATTCCTCCTGGTTCTACTCTTCTCACTCAGCATCAGTTCTTTTAAGCCTCTCCAGGTAAATATGAAGACCGCCTGCTCCCCGTTTCTTATAGCACAATAATGTTCCATAACATGCATATACCACAACTTGTTCAGCCATTCCCCAATTGATGGACACCCCCTTAATTTCCAATTCTTTACCACAACAAAAAGAGCTGCTATAAACATTTTTGTACATATGGGTCTTTCTCCCATTTCTATGATCTCTTTGGGATATAACCCTAGGAGTGGTATTGCTGGATCAAAGGGTATGAAAGTATTTATAGCCCTTTGGGCATAGTTCCAGATTGCTCTCCAGAAAGGCTGGATCAGTTCACAACTCCACCAACAATGCATTAGTGTTCCAGTTTGCCCACATCCTCTCCAGCATTTGTCATTTTCCTGTTTTGTCATCTTAGCCAATCTGACTGGTGAGATGTGGTACCTCAGAGTTGTTTTGATTTGCATTTCTCTAATCAATAGTGAATTAGAGCATTTCTTCATGTGCTTATAGATAGCTTTAATTTCTTACTCTGAAAACTGCCTGTTCATAACCTTTGACCATTTATCAATTGGGGAATGACTTCTATTCTTATAAATTTGACTCAGTTCTCTGTATATTTTAGAGATGAGTCCTTTGTCAGAGACATAGGGTGTAAAGATTCTTTCCCAATTTCCCACTTCCCTCTTAATCTTGGTTACATTGGCTTTATTTTTACAGAAACTTTTCAATTTCATGTAGTCAAAATTATCCATTTCACATTTTATAATGTTCTCTAATTCCTGTTTCGTCATAAAGTCATTCCCTCTCCACAAGTCTGATAGGTAAACTATTCCTTGTTTTAGCAGACTGCTTACAGTATCAACCTTTATACCTAGATCATGAACCCATTTAGACTTGACTTTGGTATATGGTGTTAGATAATGGTCTATGTCCAGTTTCTGCCATACTATATTCCAGTTTTCCCAGTAGTTTTTGTCAAATAGTGAGTTCTTATTCCAAAAACCAGGGTCTGGGGGTTTATCAAACAATACATTACTGTAGTCGTTGACTTCTGAATCTCGTGTGCCTAATCTATTCCATTGATCCACTCCTCTATTCCTAAGCCAGTACCAAGTAGTTTTGATGACTGCTGCTTTATAGTACAGATTGAAATCTGGTAAAGCTAGTCCACCTTCCCTAGCATTTTTTTTTTCACTAATTCCCTTGATATTCTGGACCGTTTATTCTTCCAGATGAATTTTGTTACTATTTTTTCTAACTCTATAAAGTAGTTTTTTGGTAAATTAATTGGTATGGCACTAAATATATAATTTAATTTAGGTAAAATTGTCATTTTTATTATATTAGCTCGACCCAGCCATGAGCAATTGATATTTTTCCAATTAGTTAGATCTGACTTTATTTGTGTGAAAAGTGTTTTGTAGTTATGATCATACAGGTCCTGGGTTTGTTTTGGCAGGTAGATTCTCAAATATTTTATAATGTCTACAGTGACTTTAAATGGGATTTCTCTTTCTACTTCTTGCTGTTGAGTTTCATTGGAAATATATAGGAATGCCGAGGATTTGTGTGGGTTTATTTTATATCCTGCAACTTTGCCAAATTTATTTATTGTCTCAAGCAGTTTTTTACTTGATTCTCTAGGATTCTCTAAGTATATCATCATATCATCTTCGAAGAGTGATAGCTTGGTCTCTTCTTTGCCTAACTTGATTCCTTTGATTTCTTTTTCTTCTCTAATTGCTACTGATAACATTTCTAGTACCAGATTGAATAAGAGGGGTGATAGTGGACACCCTTGTTTCACCCCTGATCTTATGGGAAATGCTTCCAGCTTTTCCCCATTGCATATAATACTTGCTGATGGCTTTAAATAGATGCTACGTATTATTTTAAGGAAGGCTCCATTTATTCCTATACTTTCTAATGTTTTTAATAGGAATGGATGTTGTATTTTGTCAAAAGCCTTTTCTGCATCTATTGAGATGATCATGTGGTTTCTGCTAGTTTTATTGTTGATATGCTCAATTATACTGATGGTTTTCATAATATTAAACCATCCTTGCATTCCTGGAATAAATCCTACCTGATCAAAGTGTATTATTCTTGAGATAAGTTGCTGTAGTCTTTTGGCTAGTATTTTATTTAGAATTTTTGCATCTATATTCATGAGGGAGATTGGTCTATAATTTTCTTTCTCTGTTTTATCTCTTCCTGATTTAGGTATCAGTACCATATTTGTGTCATAAAAAGAATTTGGTAGGACTCCTTCTTCACTAATTTTCCAAAATAATTTGTAGAGTATTGGAATCAATTGTTCTTTAAATGTTTGATAGAATTCACTAGTGAATCCATCTGGCCCTGGAGATTTTTTCCTAGGGAGCTGACTGATAGCTTGTTCAATTTCTTTTTCTGAGATGGGATTATTTAAGTAATTTACTTCCTCTTCAGTTAATCTGGGCAACTTGTATGTTTCTAAATATTCATCCATTTCCCTAAGATTGTCAAATGTATGTGCATACAATTGGGAAAAATAATTCCTAATTATTGTTTTGATTTCCTCTTCATTGGAGGTAGATTCACCCTTTTCATTTTTGATACTCATAATTTGGTTTTCTTCTTTCTTTTTTTTTTTATCATATTGACTAAGGGTCTATCAATTTTGTTGGTTTTTTCATAAAACCAGCTCTTGGTTTTATTTATTAGTTCAATAGTTTTCTTAATTTCGATTATATTAATCTCTCCTTTAGTCTTCAATATTTCTAGTTTAGTGTTTAATTGGGGATTTTGAATTTGTTCTTTTTCTAGGTTTTTTAATTGCATGCCCAATTCGTTGAGTTCCATTTTCTCTAATTTAATCACGTATGCACTCAGGGATATAAAACTTCCCCTAAGAACTGCCTTTAATGCATCCCACAGATTTTGGGCTGTTGTCTCATTATTATCATTCTCTTGAATGAAATTACTGATTGTTTCTATAATTTCTTGTTTGACCCACTCATTCTTTAGGATCAAATTGTTTAATTTCCAGTTAGTTTTTAGTCTGTCTTTCCCTGGCCCTTTATTGCATATAATTTTTATTGCATCATGATCTGAGAACGATGCGTTTAATATTTCTGCCTTACTGCATAGAATTGTGAGGTTTTTATGCCCTAGAACATGGTCAGTTTTTGAGTATATGCCATGAACCGCTGAGAAGAAAGTATATTCCTTTTTATCCCCATTCAGTTTTCTCCAGAGATCTATCATACCTATCCTCTCTAAAATTCTGTTCACCTCCTTAACTTCTTTCTTGTTTATTTTGAGGTTGGATTTATCAAGTTCAAATAGGGGGCGATTAAGGTCTCCCACTAGTATAGTTTTGCTATCTATTTCTTCCTCTAATTCCTTTACCTTCACCTCTAGGAATTTGGATGCTACACCACTTGGTGCATATATGGTAAGTAGTGATATTGCTTCATTCTCGATGGTGCCTTTTAACAGGATATAGTTTCCTTCCTTATCTCTTTTAATTAGGTCAATTTTTGCATTTGCTTTATATGTGATAAGGATTGCTACCCCTGCTTTTTTTTACTTTAGCTGAGGCATGATATATTTTACTCCAACCTTTTACCTTTACCTTGTGTGTATCCCTCTGTTTCAGATGTGTTTCTTGTAAACAGCATATTGTAGGATTATGATTTCTAATCCATTCTGCTATCCATCTCCATTTTATAGGAGAGTTCATTCCATTCACATTTACAGTTATGATTGTTATCTGTTTCTTTCCCCTCATCATATTCCTGCCCCTGTTAATGTTCGTATTTTCCCTCCCTTCTCCCTTCCCCCCCTTAATAGTTTTTTTTTTGACCACCGCCTCCCTCAGTGTTCCCTTTTTGGGCCCCCTCCCTTTTCCTCCCCTTTTCCCCTTACTACTTCCCTCCCTACAAACCACTCCCACCCCTCTTTTGTAACCCTTTCCCCCTCCTACTACCTGTAGGATATTGTTATACTTAATGAGGTATGCTATTTTTTCTTTGCTTCAAGAATGACAGGAACAGATCTCATGCGAAGCTCCTCTCCCTCCCCTCTTTCCCTCTAAAATGATGTGTGTTCTCCTTGTTTACCTTTCTAAGTCACTGTTGCTTCTCATAATTGGAGGTTGAATTTTCCATTGAGTTCTGGCTTTTTTATCAAGAAGGTCTGGAACTCTGTTATATCATTGAATGACCATCTCTTTGCGTAGGAAGAATATGCTCAGTCTCACTGGGTATGTTATCCTTGGTTGTAATCCAAGATGTTTTGCCTTCCTGAAAATTGTATTCCACTGTCTCTGATCTTTCAGTGTGGAGGCTGACAAATCCTGTGCAATCCTCACTGTGAACCCTCGATATTTGAATTGTTTCTTTCTGGCCACTTGAAGTATTTTCTCTTTTATCTGGTATTTCTGGCATTTGGCCACAACATTTCGAGGATTTTTCAGTTTGGGATCTCTTACAGCAGGTGTCCGATGGATTCTGTCGATTTCTATTTTCCCCTCAGGTTCTAGTATCTCAGGGCAGTTTTCCTTAACGAGCTCTTGGAGAATGTTGTCCAGGCTCATTTTTTCATCATAATTTTCTGGTAGGCCTATGATTCTCAGATTATCTCTCCTGGATCTGTTTTCCAGGTCAGTTATTTTTTCTTTGAGGTATTTTACCTCTTTTTCTAATTTTTCATTTTTGTTGTTTTGCTTGGCTAATTCTTGGTTCCTCATAGAGTTATTTGTTTCCATTTGTTTAATTCTGGTTTTTAGCAAATCATTTTCCTTGGTTAATTTTTGAAGCTCCTTTTCCATATCATACACTTTTCTTTTTAGAGAGATGTTTTCCTCATTATAATGTTTTTCGAATTCTGCTATTTTCGTTTTGAGAGAATTATTCATTTTGTCTTCTATCTCTCTCATTTTGCTTTCAAAGTTCCTTTTGATGTCATCTAGGAGAGCCTTCTGTGCTTGGGATCCATTCCCTGTTGAAGTCTCAGCTGTGGGTGTGGAGTCCACATTGTCTCCCTCTGAGGATAGTAGGACTCTAGAGTCTTTGTCTTTGTAGTCTGCTTTCTACCCATTTTGAGGCAGGGTCCTAACCATGCCCTTCCTCTAGGATCCCAAGCCTTTACTGTAGAGGGTTTTGCCCTGGACAATAGTTACTATATTTTCAGGGTCAGAGGGGGGGTTTGGAGCAAGTGGGGTTCACTCTGTCATCCTTGTCTTTGGAGGTCTTGAAAGGGGCTTTTTTTTTTTTTAAAAAGATTTCTGGGCTATGAAGTGGTGGCCCCAGGAGTGTTTGCTGTCCAGTATAGGGGCCCCTGTATTTGCTTCTTACCTTGCTCTTTCCAGTTCCAGCCCTTTGGTGATAGGCCTGGTAGTGGACCTTGTGGTTGGTGGGAAGACTTGCCCTCCGAGTTGATCCGGCCCCTTCCACAGCCGCGCCACGCCTTCCCTCGCAGGCCACTGGCCGTCGCCACTGAGCCTTCCCGGCCTGTGTCCTCATTAAAGGAATTTGCCACTTTGATGAAATTATAGACCCATCAAAGCGACAGAGTACAAATTTGAACAGTAATTCCCCACACTTTGGCATATATCCTCATATACATGCCCCCTTACCCAAAGGCAGAAATTGAAAGGATATATATCCTCAAAATATAAAGACAGCAGTAGTTTTTTTTAAACACTTTAAGGTTTACAAATCACTTTTCTTATTAATTCTCACCCGTGACACTGTCATTTCCCATCTCTAAGCCTATGTACTAGACTATTCAATGCCCAATGTACTTCCTCTTTACCTCAGCTTCATAAAGTTCCTTTCTCCCCTTAATATATAACTCATGCTTGTCTTCTGCAGGAATCCCTTCTTGATCTCTCAAGAGTGCTAATGCCCTCCCTCTGAAATGATTTGTACTGAACTACTTGACATATATTTTCAATAATTCACTGTATTTATATGTACTTATATGCTTACATGCAAGTGAGATATCCAGTGCCCTCACCAGATGACCACACCCCATCCCTTGTTTTCTAGTTATATATCTCTTTTATGACATCCTTTATGCGGCTTCTCTGACTCCAATCCTGGTTGGCAAAGTGTTCTAGTCTAATCATGATGACCATACAACTAAATTAAAATCTGCCAAATAAAGATATAGCTTCCAGTTAAAGACCTCTAGAAGAAAATTGAGAAAATGAGCAACCAATCAAGAATGCATATGTGTGTGTGTGTGTGTGTGTGTGTGTATAATTTATATTTTATGTTTGGGTTTTTTTTTGTCTCTTAGGATATGAGTTTCTTAAAGGTAGGGACTATTCTGTTCTTTAAGGTTTGCAAAAGGAGGGCAGAGCCAAGATGGCAGAATGAAGAAAGCAGGGACTTAGAGCTCTGCCCCAAACCCCTGCAAATACCTTTAAAAAGTGAATCTGAACAAATTCTAGAGTGGCAGAATCCACAAAGAGACAGTGTGCGGCAGATTTCCAACCAAAGACAGCAGTGAAGACCGACAAGAAGGGTCTGCTGCACTGGGCTGGGAGAGGAGCACAGAAGGGTTGCACTGGTGTAGACCCGACTACAGTGAGGCAAGAACAAACAAACCCCAGCAGCCCAAACCACTAGCAGCAGTGGGGATTCCCAGAGCTCTCAGAGGCAGGAGGCAAGGTCTGTTGGAAGTGGGTGAGAGACCCCTGCCCCTCAGTGGCTGCAGCTGCTTCTGGGGGTTAGCAGCCCACAGACTGAGTGTTTGAAAGTCACCTGTTTAAACTTCCAGGAGCCAAGATGGTGGAGTAAGCAGTAAGTGCCTCCCACCCTCCCTTATTGACCATGAAAAACACAGAGAATATTGTCCCAGGAAAAATCCTGGAATAGTAGAGCCAGCAGAAAAATGGGATATAGCAGTCTTTTAGCTCAGGAGTCTTGGGGGATTAACAGGAAAGGTCATTCTTGCTGTGGCTGAAGGGGACCAGCACAGGACAGAAGGTGTTCCACCAAAGTTTGCAAAGATCTTTCTCTCCATTATCTCACTTGATTCTCATGATAATCCTGGGAGGTAGCTACTATTATCATCATAATTTTTTTTTTGAAGCAATCGGGGTTAAGTAACTTGCTCAAGGTTACACGGCCAGTTATTTCTGGGTGTGGTGCTAAGTATCAGAGCCCAGATTCGATCCCACATCATCCCGACTCTGGGGCCGGTGCTCTTACTCGCTGAGCCACCTGGCCTCCCCTTATCATCATAATTTTAAAGATGATGAAACTGATTTGAGCGATGTTAAGTGACTTACCCAGGGTCACATGCCAGGGAAGTATATAAGATAGGATTTAAACTCAACAGTTTCTTGACTGCAAGTCCAACACTCTATCCATGGCACCTCCTTTGCATCTAGTACCTAGCATAGTGCCTACCCCCAGTACCTAAAACAGTACCTGGTACTAAAATGCTTCTTGATTGAATAATCTGGTGAAGTAGGTAGAACCAGTATCGTTGTTCCCATTTTGCAGATGACAAAACTGAGTTTCAGAGGGGTAAAGTGATTTGTTTAAGGCATGGATGGCAGAACTGAGCTTTGAATACAGCTTTTCTAATTCCAAGTCCTAAGCTCTTTTTAGCATTGCATACTGCCTCTCCTATACAGTAGTCTGGTGGTCCCATTTCTTTCTCATGAATGGGCTTATAGATTACTATGAAGGCTACTTCCTCCTTACAGGCTATTATTGTGCCAGTACACCCATGGTTGAATCATCACTGCTAAAAGAATCAATGATACATTTTGATTTTGATCTTCAAGAAGGTAAGTGATTACATAATATTTTAATATAGAAATACTAATCCTGCTACCTATAAAGTTATTTATAAAAGGCTGCAGAAGATTAGTAGCCCAGGACAGGTATTACAGGAAAGCCTAAGACCCTAATTCCCAATGTGACAAGTATGTACCATTTATCTTCAGCTCCTGAAGTAATTGTAATTGTCTTCACATCATAAGTTTCTCTTAGTCCCTTTAATAATTAGTTTTTATTTAATTTTATTATTAATATTGAATAAGAAATAATTTTAATTTTATTTAAATTTACTAATTTACTAATTAGTAATTGTCTTCACATCATAAGTTTCTCTTAGTCCCTTTCCTCTCCCTAAGGTGGCTTACACAGCACTATATCACAAGAAGTATCACGAAAATACCACTATTATTTTTCTATCCTGAGTTATCAACTTCTTTCCTTTCAGTGGGTTTCTATGGCATCCAACATATTTCTAAATAACTTTGTCTATTGCATACTCATGTACCTGCATGCTTCAAAGTGAAGAAAACAGAGTCAGGGTTAGTGATAAGGAATGGGGCTCCTGCTCCAAGGCTTAAAAGAATAAACATCGAGGCTGCTGATATAAATCTGATATAACTAATTCCACCTGTGTGTCCTTTAATAAGCCTCTCCCACCTTGTAAGTCTCTTGAGTTTACTTCCGGTGCCTTGTAATTTGAACCCAAGCACTGGTCAGTTGGTCCATCAAGCTGAGGCACTGTCTTAATGAGCCACAGCAAATCAAAAAAACAAAGAAAAAAACCCCCAAAACCTCCCTCTACTTTTTAGTGGCACTCAGTGCTTTTCTACAGGGAGAAAAAAACAACCAGCTCTCTCTTTGATCTCTCCATATGTACCTACACTGGTGAACAGCTTTGGTGAAGTTTGATTGCTTTTGTATTTCCATTGATCTTGATACTTAGCTGAGAATTTGACAAAGTTATGATCATGATCACATCAAACGTGCAATCGTACGTAATCTTACCATGTATTTGGGAGACGGCATGTTTGACGGGAGCCTTTTGGGCTTCAATTTGTCATTACAAGCCAGAAGCAATTTTTGACAATCAGCAAATAATTGATACAGCTAGATTTTATTCACTAATGCTTCTTTGTGTCATTGTAAAGATGCTATCTACTTTAGAAAATCTGCCAAATGCTTACCTCTTCTCATCTCGAATTTCCATCAGGAAAACCCCAATGTGTACACACAAAACGTTCTCATAACGTTGTGTAAAAAAGAGAAAGTACGCAGAGGATCAGTAATTGATGTCTTCTCAGTCACTTTTTCCAGTTGTGACTTAGGTAGGCAGCTAAATGGTACAGTATATAAAATACTGGGCCTGGAGTCATCAAGATCTGAGTTCAAATCTGGCCTCAGACACTTATTAGCTGTGTGATGCTGGGCAATCACTTAATCTGCTTCAATTTTCCTATTTGTAAAATGGTGATACTTACCTCCCAGAATTGTTTTGAGGATAAAATGTGATAATATTTATAAGCCTTAAAGTACTATGTAAATGACTGGTATTGTCCTATTTCTATTCCTTTGGAATTTTTCCATCCTTTACATATCTTTAAAATGGAGAAAATTGATCCTCAAGTGAGTGACTAAAAAGTCTTTTTCTCCTAATAGGGATTTATTCTGTATAACTACTGCTTCCATGACTTCACTTAGCTCATCAAATACTGAGGTCTAACTATGGTCATAGCTGAGAAAAGATTGCCACAGAAATACTTGGATCTTTCATGACTGTGTACTATATTTCCTCTTACCAAGAGATTGTGTTGGGGAGGTTCAGATGAAAGGAGTAGGGGGAAAGACAATTAGAGCAGGGATATACCAGTTTGTATGGATTGACCTCTGGAGCTTCTTGAAGGAGCATGGATTAGCAAGGTCTTTTCCAAGGATGTTATTCTCATTTAATAGGTAAGAGTACTTCAGGTACTCAGCTCTGAGCTATTGAATAAGAAATAATTTGGGGCAGCTAGGTGATGCAGTGAATAGAGCACTGGTCCTAGAGTCAGGAGGATCCGAGTTCAAATCCAGCCTCAGACACTTAACACTTACTAGCTGTGTGATCTTGGGCAAGTCACTTAACCCTAACTGCCCTGCTTTACCCCCTCCAAAACAACAAAAAAAAAGGACCAAAAATAAAGAAATAATTCCCAGGTTTCCGTGCTGGGATTCAAGTTTAGAGAAGAGATTTTTTAAAAGAATCAAAATTGTGTCATCCAAGGTGTTATCTGCCCCTCCTAAGCCTTCTGTCATCTGCACATTTGATAATCATGCCATGTATGTCTTTTTCTGAGTCACTGATAACCATGTTAAATATCAGAGAATCAGCACAGATCCCTGAGCCAATAAATAGAGACTTCCCGCTCAGTTGTTATCAAACCATTAATGACCACTCTTTGGGTCCAGCCATTGAATCCTTCTTCCTGTACTATTATCTGGTCCATGTGTCAAATTACAATACAATTTGTTAGGGACTTCAAAAGGCCCTTTATAAAGATGCATAAAAAGGCACCATGTGACTGCTCATGGACCATTGAAGATATGCCAATATAACAAGGATGGACAACAAGAATCCTGCTCACACATCATTGAAAAGCCATGGAACTCACACATGAAATTGAAAGGCCCATGTTTTGTTGAAGGTGTACTGCTCATTTGTCATAATAATATGAGGGCTCTTACATCTGGATTGCTGCTCTCTCAGAAAGTATTCAATGGGATTCCAGCATAGACCTTCTTGGACTAGTGGCTGACCAGGTGTCCCAGAAGCTGCAGCTGGCTATGGTTTAGTGAGTGAGTCTTCAAGGTAAAGAAGATGATAAATTCGGTTTGGGATGTCCTGAATTTAAGGTACTGGTGAGACATTAGCATGGAGGTGTCTAGCAACCAGCTACAGATGCAAAAAGGGAACATATGAGAGCGATTAGGGCTGGATCTCTACATTTGGGATTAATCTGTTTAGAGTTGATTTCTGAATCCATGACAATGGATAAGATTACCAAAGCAAATACGCTAAGGAATGAAAAGGGCCGGAGGCTGAGTCCTGCAAGATGCTTGTACTCAGAGGGTGGAAGGAAGATGATGAACCAGTGAAGGAGAACAAAAAAAGAGTCATTGACAAACGAGAGGAGAACTGGGACATAATAGTGTGAACACAGAGAAAGGAGGGAGAATATGTAGGGGAAGGGTGGTCAATAGTGCGGAAAGGTCATGGAAGATGAGGCATGAGAAAAATCCATCAGATTTAGCAGTTAGGAGATCATTGGTGACTTTTAAAAGAGCAGTTTTGATGCAGTAATGGAATCAGAATTTAAACTGCAAGGGGTTGAGGAGTGAGCGAATGATGAGGAGATGGAACTATTTTTCCTAGAAATTTAGCAGACCAGGGGTGGCTTTGTGGCACAGTGAGTAGAGTGCAGGCCCTGGAGTCAGGAGGACCTGAGTTCAGATCCAGCCTCAGACACTTAACACACACATGCACATACACACACACACACACACACACACACACACACACACACACACTAGCCGTGAGACCTTGGTCAAGTTACTTAACCCCAATCGCCCTCCAAAAAAAAAAAAAGAAATTTAGCAGACCAGAAGGGATATAATATGATAGCTTAAAGCAATGGCGGGTGGGGGAGCAAAATAAAGGATAGTTTTTATTTGTTTGTTTGTTTAAGCATCAGAGTCACCTGAAATATTTATAGGCAGCAGCAAAGGACTCAATAAATAGCACAAGATTGCTGATAAGTGAGGGGGGATGATCAATGGACCAGACTCTTAGAGCATATTGGAGGGTATGGGACAAGGGACACAAGAAAAGGAGTTAACTTTGGCCAGTAGATTTGCCCTATTCTCTGAGATTAGAGAGGAGGAGATAAGGATGACTGAATATAGAGAGAAGTTTTGAAAGATAGAGGAGGGAAGATAAAGGAGCTTGTGACAGTTGGTCTATAGTTTCTTAGTACTGTAAAAGGGGGTGTTATTGCCAGAGAAATGGTTCAGAGGTGGGGACTTAAGGGCAGTTGTAAGTACATTTGTTGTTGTTCAGTCATTTCAGCTGTGTCCTACTTTTTGTTACCCCATGTGGAGTTTTCTTAACAAAGGTATTGAAGTGGTTTGTCATTTCCTTCTCCAGCTCATTTTATAGATGAGGAAACTGAGGCAAACACAGTGAGGTGACTTGCCTAGGGTCACACAGCTGGTAAGTATATGAGGTCTGAACTCAGGTTTTCCCACCTCTAGGCTTAGCTCTCTATCTGTTCTACAGAAGGATGAAAGGGTAAGAAATGTGTGAGAAGAATATAGTTCCTCAATGTACTAGTTAGCTATGGGGTTAAGATGGGAAAGGAGATAAGGTAAGGCCAGATCAGGGGTTATGGACAAGTAGAACAAGAAGGGAACCCAAGATTAGAGATGATGCTAAAAACGTGGAACAGTGTTAGGAGGAGTGAGACTTATAGGCTTAAATAGAAGAAAAGCAGTTTACGATCAGAAGAGAATTTTAGAGTTCAGCATCTTGGAAGTGAAATGGTTTTGAGGGTTGATGAGGTGTAGGGTATGTCCACATTCGTGGGAGACTAAGGTAGAACAGAGATGGAGGACACTGGAATTGAGGAGGGCAATAAACTAGGAGGCCAGGGTATTTGTGGGATGATTATATTGATCATCAACAAACAGGATCACAGGATCTAAAAGTGGACCTTTAAGGTCACCTCATCTAATTTCTTCATTGTATTGATTAAGAAACTAAAGCCCATAGAGGTTAACTTGTTTAAGGTCATACAGATAAGCAAGTTACATACAGAGGCAGAATTCAAACTCAGGAGAAATATTATGACGCAGTAGAAAAAGCCTTGGATTTGGAATCCAAAATGGCTTCTCTTGCTACTTGTGTGACCTTGGACAAGGTCACTTAACTCCACTTAACCTCTCTGTACCTCAGTTTTCTTAACTATAAAATAAAGAGGTTGGACTTAATGACCTCTTAATGACCTCTAGTTCTTCTATCCCTAACTCTTTTTTTTGGCTTTTTGGAGGGGGAAGGCAGGGCAATTGGGCTTAAGTGACTTGCCCAAGGTAACACAGCTAGTTTTTTGTGTTAAGTGTCTGAGGCTGGATTTGAACTCAGGTACTCCTGACTCCAGGGCCAGTGCTGTATTCACTGTGCCACCTAGCTGCCCTCAGCCCTTACTCTTAAGATCCTATCATGCTCTGATTTAAAATATGGTGCTCTCTTCCCAACACTATCCTGACTCATTTAATGAAGCTATTTTTACTCCTTACGAATTTACTAAGGTAGGCCTTGGGGACCAAAGATAAATAAAATACATTTCTTGCCCTCTCTATTTAATTTGGGAGACAGCTCATATACATAAAAAGCTATATAATCATACCAGGTAGAATAGGTTAATTTCCAAATGGTCCCTCAGAATTAAAGACTCATGGACTTGGAAAGGACTTTAGAGGTCATCTAGTACAACTGTATCATTTTACAGGTAAAAAACCCAAGGCCCTAAAGGGATAAATGCCATGTGAATGGTTATACAAGGACACCAATAGTAAATAGAAAAGCCCAGGTTGACTCTGGAGTCCATGTGCTATTTGCACAGAGCATAGGGTTAAATGCTCTATTCCCCTCCTCCTTTTTTCAGGCCTAGATGCCTTCTAACCACCATTCAGGAGGGATCTTTCAGCTCTCCTGGTCTGAAAAATATTTCTTTCCTTCCTTGCCTTTCTACAGGTTTGCAAGTGATGTGTGCTCTCTGCAGATTGTCACAGACCAAGAACCTTGCCTAACCAAACAGAATGGAAGCATCAGCCCTCTGCTACCGTTGTCAGAAAGCATCCAATCACACACCTGCTGGGTTAAACAATCACAGCAAAGAGAAAAGCGAGAAAGGTAGAGGCCTGACCTTAGGAAGAAGGGTAAAGTGACTCCAGCAGAAAGGCTAAATGAGAGCTGTTCTTCACTAGACTGCTGTAACTTCTGGGTGAAAAAAATACTCTAGTAAAAATGGGAAGTCTTGGGGTGGCCAGGTGGTGCAGTGAATAGAGCACTGGCCCTGGAGTCAGGAGGACCTGAGTTCAAATCCAGCCTCAGACAACACTTGCTAATCGTGTGACCTTGGGCAAGTCACTTAACCCCAATTGCCCTGCCCTCTCCCCTCCAAAAATAGGAAATCTTCCCCAATTCCTTCAGGTGAGAAAGACTTTTCCCCACACTGGACCTCACATAGTTCTCTTTGTTACAATTCCTTCCAATACATTTGTCAAATAATGTTGCATCTTATAGTTATCTGAGCTTTTTTCCTATCCCTCCACTAGACACTCAGCACCCTGGTGGCAGAGACACCAGATGACCTAAACTTTGTAACTTCCTTAGCACCTGTACTATGGTGTTCTTCCCTTCCCCCTCTTTCTTTTAATAATGGGACTGAATAGAGATAATGAATAGTCTAGTGGAGGGAACACTGGATTGAACACCCAAAGATATGATTTCTAAGCCCTGATTCTGCCAGGACTAGCTAATAAAGTCATGCAAGTTCTCAGGGTGTCAGTTTCCTCATGTGTAAAACAGGGATAATGATTCCCATACCTACCTTCCTCCCACTAAGAACTAAGAAAGAATTATCTTAACTATTAAGTTGTAAAGGTACTCCAAGAAATTAGGAGTGCTAAACAAATGGAGAAGCCTGTTATCTAAGATTTGCTTGGCTTGTGTCTTTAGGCACCCTAGAATTTCCCCTTTATAAAATGGAGGTGATAATACCCGACCCTATCTCCTTTCCCAAAGAGCCTCTGTGAAAATATTTTCAATAAAAATTCTGTGAGGATAAATTAGGAAATACAGGAAAACCTCATTAAACTGATATTGGTTTATTCAAATTAGCACATAATTTGAAGCAACTTCCATTCCTGAGCTGACAAGATTCCCTATTGTTCTTTTAATAAAGATATTGAATAATCTGAATTCAGTTAATTCCATTTTTTCCGGTTCCTTGCCTTTTGAATGGACAAGATTTTATAGAAGATATGAAAAGGCCTTGGAAACCAAAGTGCTTTTGGAATGAAAGTTATCACCAAATGCCATGTCTAAACACAGCCTCGGGTTTGAGAGTCTCCATGGTCTGGAACAGCAAATGGGCAGCTCAGATCTGACTTCCCCTAGGCTCTCATGCACTTGAATGTTTTAAGTCTTCTAGTCTCTTTCCTTTACCTCCTTATGACCAAATAGGAGTAATGTCCTGTCTCCTGCCCCCACCTCCTTTCCCTCCTCCTACTAACTTTGATCTGCTCTGACTAGAACACATCCCATCAGAGCATGAGGCCTATAGCTGAAAAGTTTGGACTTTAGAATGATCCTTAATGATCCCTTAGTCCCTGAGTGTCAAAGAGGAATGAACACTGTGGCAGCAAAAGTCACTACACAGTAGAATTTATTTTTTAAAATAGATTTGTATTGATTTCTTTTGTTTTTAGGAAGCCTAGATTTCTTCCTGTATCTTTCCTCCTTCTCCCGTCCTAGAGAGTCATTCCTTATAATCAAGAATTCATAGTAGCCTTTAAAGGGAGATATAACCTCTACTCTCATTTTATTCTTTCTCTCTTTCCTGGTGTCTGAGTATGGAAAATGACCCTCTCCATTCCACAATACTATTTAAAGATGTTCTTCCTTCAGGATATCTCCTCTTCCTGGTTCAGTCACCAATTCTCTTGGACTCAAAACCTTGTTATAGGGTGAAAGGAAGCACACAAACCCAAGGGACCAATGAGAAATTCCTTCCTGGTCTCAAATCACAAGGTCTTCATTCTGAGCTTCCTCTAGGAGAGATATTTGAGCTCAGCACCACACATGGTCTAATGAAGTATGCTACAGGCACCCCAATCCAAAGCAACAACAACAACAACAAATTTGTCCTAGAAAGGCAGAAGCTGAAATCTTTTAGTAGTCAAAGAATAAAGGTTATATGGGGCAAGAATTATACCAGCCTTGCACTTTTCTGTTTGGGGAATTCCCAATCTCCTTATCACTTCTGTTTCTTTCCCTTTTCTTGGGGTAGACATTTCATAAATTCTGATGCTATAGCTAAAATGACAATAAACCATGGGAATGAAAGAGGAGCTGGTCTAGACAGGAAACATTTCAATTACCATTTACTTATTTTACAAGCATTTATTCACTTCCCCTCCCACTGTCCTCCTTAATTGAACAATAAAAAAGAAAAACAAAACCCTCATAATAAATATCCATAGTCCAGCAAAACAAAATTTCACCTTGACCATTTCTGTCTCATTCTGCATTTTAGGATCATCACCTCTCTGGCAGAAGGTGAAGAGCATCTCCAGTCCTCTGGACTTGTGGTTTTTCATTGCATTGATTAAAATTCTAAAGTCTTTCAAAGTTATTTTTCTTTATAATGTTGTTGTCATTTGGTAAATTATTCTAGTCTCCTCTCCACTATGCATTGATTCATAGAGATCTTCCATATTTTACAGGGAAACTTTGTAAAATTTTATTTTATTTTCAGTTACAAATTCTTTTGTTCTATTCTCCCCCTGCCCCACCTATGAGAAGGCAAGAAACATGATGCCCATTCTATAGATGATATCACACAAAACATTTCCATGTTAGTTATGTTCATTGGGGGGGGGGGAGGGGAGGAAACAAAGGAAAAAGATTCCTTTGTGATGAGCCTCTCCAAAATTAGCAAGGATGGTATAGTAATAGTATAGCGTAATGAAAATTTTGGTCACCATAACTCACAGAGACTCTCCGTTAAGATACAGAGGGTGAAATATGTTTCTATGAAAATGAACACTAGAAAAAAAATGATGTGCTGAAGAAAGGGCTTCATTATGACCCTATCAGGACATGGAAAGGAAACAGATGTTCTTAAAAGGAGAAAAAGTAAAGAATGAATTTTTCTCCGCAAGCCCAGGCATAATATTTTTGAACAAGAAAACTTTTCAGGTAAGTAACTTGTGTGACTAGAAGGGGAGAAGCTAAGGCTTCATTAAGATGAATGAATGAATGAATGGAAAAGCATTTATTAAGAATTTTCAATGTGCCAACTACTGTGCTAAGCAATACAATTTGAAAAGTAACAGTTCCTGTTTTCCAGAAGCTTACATTCCCATTCCTAAAATATTATGAGGGAAGATTGGACTTCAAGAGATTCATAACCTGGCATCCATACACTTGTTCATTTAAATATTTTGATTACTGAATTTCAATGTTATTGATTTCCTTTGTGATCCTATATATTTTATTACATGTATTTAAGATTACATTATTTTGAGAAAAGGTCCACAGGCTTCATCAGACTTTCAAAGGGGTCCATGACACATACAAGAAAAGTTAATAATCCATAAACTAGAAGTTCTAAGATTTCTTCCAGTTCTGAATTCTATGAGAACTGATCCACTGGGGGAGACAACAAATATAAGAGGGTTAAGATATACAGGATTGGTAAAGAGTTCAGCATAATAATATCATAGCAAAAATTCACAGAATTCAGCAATAGGGTGGATGTCAAAATCTAGAGGTCTTTTAGGTGTAGCTAGTGGGCAGATGGAAAGTCCTAGAAGGAAGAAGGGTGTAGTAGTAGAGGGGATGGTAAGATTTTCAATAGTCCTTAGTATCATTTTTTCCTTTTGGTCTTTTGATAGGATTTAAAACTAAAAGGGGTCTTAGAGGTCATCTAGTTCAAACTCTTCCTTTTATAGATAAGGAAATTGAGGTCTAGAGATGCTTAAAAACAAAACAAAACCTTGCCATTGGTAATAAACAGCAGAACTGGGATTTGAACTCAGGCCCCCTGACTCCAAATCTAATGTTCTTTTTACTTCATTCTGGCTCAAGAACAGTAGGTATTAAACTTAAACCTCCGGGACTGACTTTATTACTTGGCCTGAAAAATGGAACACACAAGTGACTTATGACAGTATGTAAAGCCTTCACTGCAAATTGTGATCCTTGTATGAATTCTGACACCTGTTTCTGTCAAGTTAGTACCTTTGGGCCACTATTTTTAGAACTATTCATGTGTCTCTCTCACATGCGCGCACACACACACACACACACTCTGTTTCTTTTTTATTCAGGACTGAAATAGCATTTGACCCACAATATCCCTCTTTTGTTAGTGTCTTCCTCTTGTTTCTCACAGTGGAATGTAAAAAGGGAGGCAAATGACTTTCTCATAATTCTTCTTTATTAAAGCTGAATTTATGAAGAACTTGAGCTTCAGGAGTGTGAGAGTAATTCCCTAGACATTCCTGAGAGAGAAGACCATGGCTTTGCCAACAATCATTAGACAAATGACTTGTCTCTCCCCTGACTCCTTCAAAATAATATAAATTACCTCTCAACTGTAGCCTTCGCCTGACACTCAAAACCTGCCAAAGTCTAGTTCTAATTTTCCTTTGGAGCTTTTTTTTTTTCACTTAACTCCTTTTCTTGCACCCTATGCTTACCATTTCCTCCACATGCCCCTCTTTTCTACCTCTGTGCTGTTCCTCAAATTTCCTAAAAACCTGGAATTCTTTCACTTTCCGTCATTGACAGTTAAAGCATCAACTCCCCACCAGTCAAAGCTCAACTCTTCCTCCATGAAACTTTCCTTACTTTCTCTAATCAAAAGTGATTCTCCTTCCCTGTCTTCTCTCATAGTTTTTTGCTTATACTGTTTTTTTGTACTTATCCCATACTAGTTTCTTTTTTTTTTCTTTTTGGAGGGTAGGGCAATTGGGGTTGTGACTTGCCCAAGGTCACATGGCTAGTGTTATGTGTCTGAGGCAAGATTTGAACTCAGGTCCTCCTGACTCTAAGATTTCTTACAGTTCTAAATTCTATGAGAAGTGATTCACTGGGGGAGACAACAAATATAAGAGGGTTAAGATACAGGATTGATGAAAATTTCATCATAATAATAACATAGCAAAAATTCATAGAGTTTGGCAATAGGGTAGATGTCAAAATCTAGAGGTCTTTTAGGTGTAGCTACTGGGCAGATGGCAAGTCCTATAAGGGTGCAGGGCTGGTGCTCTCTTCACTGTGCCACCTAGTCACCCCACCCATACTAGTTTCTGTTGGAGTTATTTGTGTATAGTATTTGATGGTATGGGAGGAAAGGAAAGGAGATCAGATCTCCAATTTTGCTGATAGAAGGAATTCTCAATGAAGCCAACTTCCCTCTACTAATGCAAATTGATAGCTTCTCTACAATTTACAGTCTTAAAGAACTGCCTAGGGGCACTGTGAGTTTAAATGGCTTGCCAAGGGCATTACTAGTATATGTCCAAGGCAGGATTTTTACTGCATTTTCCTGACTCTGAGGCCCAGTCTCTATCCACTATGTCAAGTTGCCTGTCCTGAATAGTACTTATCTCTTCTATTAGACTGTGAGTTTCTTGAAAAGAGACCAACCAACTTGCCATACTAGGTCAGACCAATTAACAAGCATTTATTAAATACCATCTTATATGCTAGGCACTGTACCTGATTGTAGAGAATCAACTCTGCCTCAAAGCCCTGTGCGCAGTTCCCTTTGATGGAAGGTTGCTGTGTGATTCCCAAGTGCATTCCTTTTCATCTTAAATCAATCCACCAACAATTATTCAGTAAGTGTTTACCCTTGTGGCCCACACAGTACTAAGTCCTAGGAACACAAAGACATAAGAGTAATAGTCCCTGCCCTCAACAAGCTTTTATCCTGGTGGGGGAGACATTATAAACATATAAAATATACTTGAAATCTCACCTTCTGCAGGAAGCCTTTCTAGATTCCCTTCAATGTTAGTGTTTTCCCTCTGTTGATTTATATCCAATTATAGCCTGTATATAGCTTGCTTGTACATGGTGGTTTGCATACTGTCTCCCCCAGTAGACTGTGAGTTCCTCTTTGGATCCCCAGCACCTAACACAGTTCCTGGCACATGGTAGGCAAGAACACAAAACAAAACAAAACCATTGAATTTATGCAAAGTTTTGGAAGGCATCCACTAGTGCTGAGGTGGGGGAGAGGAGGCAGATAAGGAAAAGCTTCATGAAGAAGATGGTTCTTGAGCTAAATTTTGAAGGAAACAAGGAATGCTGATGAGTAGAGGTGACGAGAGAAGACATTCAAGCATGGGAGACAGCCAAGGCAAAGGCATAGTGATGAGAAATAGAATGTGTTTTATGAGGGAAAAAATGAGTAGGATAATGTGGATAGATTTTATAATGAGAGAAGAGAGTATTGAAAAAAAAAAAGCTGTTTTTCTATGATCTGTGAACCTGAAAGACATTCTATGACATCTACTAGTAGGCTTACATTTGTAATTATGTTTGATTGAGCCAGTATTTAATTAGTTGTTACTCCCTGAACACAACTGATAGAGGATAGCAAAGGGAATTCATTCTAGTTTTTTAATTTTGCTTTGGATAATCCACCAAGTGGGTAATTCATGAGTGGGTAACCAGCACTAACTTTTTCCTAAAGGCTTTACTAGACAATAATGGTTGCTGCTTTGGCCACCATGATCACTGAACAATCAAGCTTTTAGGACTCTAGTAACAACCAGCCTTGTGAAAAGAAGTATGTATGGTATACTTGTAAATTTAATCTGCAGAATTAATATTTTCTCTACCCCTTAAACTTAGAAATCAACAAAACAATACATCAAGCCCCATTTGTAGTATTTGCTGGTTTCTGAGATGAAAATGCTCACGCTGAAAATTTAACAGTTGGCTCTTATGAGACCATATGAACTATCTCCATTACAACCTTGGGTCTAGGTTTAAATTTAACATATGTTTAGGAAAACCTTTTGGTTTTCTTCCAATTATTCTTAAGTACCTGCATCATCTCCTTTAAAGGATATTTCAAATAAAATATGTAGCCACAAATGACATTTTCCACCTGAAAACCCCCTGGCATATACATGGCAATGAAGATCTTTAAAAGTAGACCACCCTACCTAACTGAGCTCAGCTTTGACAAACTGAGGATCACGTGGCCAAGATTGTGGGTAAATTGATACAGTGGAAAGACTGTTAGATTTTCTAAGGTCAGGTACCTTAGGTTTCAAACTTATTGCTGACTAAAGATAATTCAAAAATGGAAAGGGGGATATAGTCAGTTGCTGTTCATTAGCGGTCTTCAAGAAAAGGTAGGATGATTACATACGTGTTGGGTGCTTGGTAGAGAGGATTTTTATGTGGGTTTAATGGGAACACTCTTACTCTCTGTGAGCCCTAGTACAGGTACTGCTAATAACTGGCATATTATTCCACCTTTCTGAACCTCAGTTTTCTCATTCACAAAATGCAAATGAAGATGGTGATTATTATTATTTACTGCAACTGCACTTCACAGGAGAAGCAGCCCCACACAATTCCTGTGGTCCATCCTTTCCCATTTACAACTTGTCACGTGATCAACCAAGACAGAATTGTGTAACACCATAGCTGAGCCATATCTGTAGGGAGGAAGCTGGCTTCTGTTCTGTTTTCTCCCTTGGGGTGCAGTTGCCATGACCAGAATGCTCAAGGGATATGGCTCATTTATGGATTTTGGGAGAAAGGATGTAGCCTCCTTTGAAAAGCCAACAACAGCTGCTTGGCATGGTGGGACCTGGCCCTGCTATGATCTGCTCATTACTGATCACTAGGTCCTAATTTCCAATACAAATTGAGAAAGGTCAGTTTGTTATCCTTTGGACAGCTGTTTCTGGGAGATTGTGATATCTTGACTTTCCCTTCCTGCTTCCCCACTCACCCAAATTAAAAAAAAAGAAATAAACGAAAAACAAAAAACCCTCATGAATGGGATAGAGAAAGCTCTAAATCTGTAGCAATGAGTGAACCGATTTCTTTGTCAACTGACCCAGAACATTAAATTGATTATGTAATTTAACAACACTGTTCTATTTGATAGCTGCCTATTAATGATGCCCCCTCCTACCTTCTAGTCAGTTGCAAGCTCTAGCAATGGGAGAACATATTTATTTTCTTTTGAATTTGCAATTTTCTGCCATATGAACTACTGGTAATTTGTAATTTCTTTCTCTGAGGGGAGCCTATTACCCTAGGAGAAATGATCATCCATACTTGAAACAAAGGAGCCTGTTCCCTTCCCCCTCTGTTTCTGGTGCACATGGTGTCCCTGCAGCCAGAGAACCTTGACTTGAAGGTGGCAAGTGAACAGCATGTTTGTAGGCATTGGTCATGACTTTTGGTATGGGAGTGGAGAAGGGGAAGAAAAATGAGAGAGAGACAGACACAGAGAGATGAATCAGTGTTGAATATTGTCTTAAGGTGTGGCTCTCTCTGTTTCTGTCTATCTCTGTTTCCTCAATCTATCTCTTTATCTCTCTCCTTTTGTTTTTTTTATCCTGTGATAGGGAAAAGGGAGATGTTTAAGAGGATGTAGCCACACCTTGGAAACAATTTAGCAGCCAGTTACTAGGGGCCTCTGAAAAAGGGACAGAGAATAAGAATTACTCTATGCAGGAAAAAAAAAAAAAAAAAAAAAAAAAA
>NW_027185799.1:23252973-23289500 GCF_028583685.1 Petaurus breviceps papuanus
AAAAAAAAAAAAAAAAAAAAAAAAAATATATATATATATATATATATATATATATTCAGGCTAATACAGTCCTAAGGTATAAAAAGATGTCATTCCCAAATGACACTGAGGTCACCTTTTCCTCTCCATTACCCCACACCTGCCCTGAATTCAGTAACTTTAGACAGCAGGGTCATTGCTTCCCATTTGCAATGTGACTCCTCTGGGTCACTCCAGGTCACCCCCATTCTCTCAACAATCTTAGCCTGACACAGAACACAGTGACTCTAAGCCTTCATCAAGAACATCCAGGGCCAAGTGATTTTTTTTTCCTATTTTACCAAACCCATCATCTTGCTAAAATGAACTGATTCACACAGGGAAACAGTCTCCAGTCTTTTCTTACCCTTAGAAGAAGAGGAGTTTCTACCTCTGGGCCCTGAGGGGAGTCTCTGTTGCTATTTTTCACTTTGTGTACTGTCATATTCCTGGTCCCAACCCTTGCATATTTTGTTTTGGCCACTGCTAGGCTGGCCCCCTGACCCTAGGCAGAGCTCTCCTGGGATGATTCCAGCCAAATCTCTCTGCCAGCATGGCCAGCTCCAGTTAATCTGAGCCAAGAAGGCCAGGTGCTGGGCAGGAAGATATTTAGTGTTTGGCTGGTGGTTCATATCAAACCTCCCCCTCCTCTGAGATTCATCCATCACTAGAAACTTCTCCTTCCCCTCCCACCCTCTTCCCTTATTCTTTTCATGAAAGCTCACAAAAGAAAAAAAGCCTGACCTTCCAGGAAGGAGAAACTTGTATTTTTTTTTTCTTTAAGAGCATCTAAATTCTTTCCGATTTCCTTTCTAGCAAGGGCCATGGAGATACCAGTTCTCACATAAGAGAGGTAGGGAGGCAGAGTGGATAAAGTATTGGACTTGGTTATAGTTAGACCCCGGTTGACATTCCACCTCTGACATTTACTAGCTGTATCTCCCTGGGCAAGTCACTTAACCTCACTGAGTTTGTTTCCTTGTCCATAAAAGGAGGTGATGTACTAGATAGCCTTTCAGGTCCCATCCAGCTCTAAAGATATGATCCTATGAGTGCAAGGATCAATTCACTGGGTCAAATCCATACTTCATCCGGAACAGCATTCTGTCTTTGAAAGTAGCTCCAACTCTCTTTGATCTTAAACAACCTTTAGCTCCTCTCCATGCCCTTCTTCCACTAACTCCACCCTGCTCAACACAGGCATAGTTTCCCTTGATGGCTGGTCCTGTCTACAGCACTCGTACCACAGATATGATGTGTTCTTCATTTCCTAGGAGCACTAATTCTATGGGCTAGTGGAAAGAGTACTTCAATCCAGGAAATCTGAGTTTGAATCCCGCTTGTTACTTTTAACTCCACCTACCTAGGCCTTATTGAATGCTCAAGGTCCCTCTCAGCTATAGACCATATGATCCTATGATCAGAAGCTTTAGTGTCTAATCAGGCAAGGCAACTATTCCTTGCTGTCTACATTAGAATGCAATGGAAATTCTCACTTCTACCCAATGCCTTGGGGGAAAACCAGAAAAGGAAAAACCCTGAGTGGGAGCTAGTCAGTGGAAACTTTTAAGAGATGCCTGCATCGCAAGACATAATTTCATTTCTCCTCACTCCCCCGCCTTAATAGACAAAAGCCCTTTGCTGTGCTCCTTATCACCTCCTCTGAGTTTCTAGAAATCTTTCATATCCTTATCTCAGTTGCACACGGCTCCTTGTAAATGGCTTTAAGAAAACATATTTGAGGCAGATGCAGCTCCATTAACACCTTCCCTTCATCCAGCTGTGTTAGGTAAGCAACCAACAGACTTTCCTCAAATAAGAAAACTTGCAGCTACTGAGAGAAAAGCCAACTTCTCTGGATGTACTCTGGGCCCACAAATGATGAGATGATGCCCAGAACAACTGCAGGCTAAGGGTGGATAAGGTTCAGTCAAAACCTTTGAGTTGAATTCTAGAAAGCCACCTTCTTCAATGGTGACATGCGGCAGTTTGCTGTCCCCAGATTCCATCTCTTCACCCTGGAGATCAGTGGGCTTCAAGAATAAGGAATGTGGGTTTCAGGAATAAGGAATCAGCCCATGTGTGTTTTTTCAAAATAAACTTTCATTGATTTTGTTGTTGTTGTTATATCACTTAAATTTCTCCCAGAGAAGTATCACATATAACAAGAAATGATTTTAAAGGAAAAAAAAAAAGGAAAAGAGGTAGAAGAGCAAAGCAAACAAAAAAAATCTACCCATACATGGAGTAAAACATTAAAAAATACATTAAAACAGCCTGAAAATATATGAAAATCATAAATGCATCTTCCCTCCCCCCCGCAAAGCTGTGGGGGAAGATGTCTTCTGTCAGCTTTTCTTTAGGACAATGTTTGTTCTTTGTAATTTTGCAGTATTCCTTTTCAATTGTTTTATGGTGGTTGCTATTTCCATTTTGCAGTCATTGTGTATACTGTTTTCTTGACTCTGCTTACTTCAGTCTTCATCAGTTCACAGAAATCCTTTCATGTTTTCTTTATTCATGATGAAATCAAACCACCATTTGTAAATGCAAAGCTGATGTTAGAAGATCAAATAACTATAAGCATATGTTTTGATACTTCAATAGACTTGCATTTTTTTGATATGTATAATCCCTCTGATACTGATCACAACCTGTCTACACTTTCCCATCCTATGCAGTTCTCACTCATGCCTTTGACAAATCCTACTAAGATCTACTCAAGGGATCAAGAAATCTACTCAAGGTCTTGCTGCGGTTCCTTTCATATTTTATCTCAGCTTATGTGGTATTGGGGTCCATCTGCTATATTTCCCTCTAACTACTAACTACTGACATCCTTTTCATGTCCTATGTGTCCTTGATGATAGAAAGGATACTGGTATAGAAGATAGAGTGGTGAACTTAGAGACAGGAGGAATTGGGTTCAAGTTCCACCTCCAATATTTATTAGCTGCATGACTGATTATTAAAAAGTCACATAACATCTCTGAAACTCAGTTTTCCCATATGTAAAGTGAGAAAAATGACTAATAGGATGATTTTGAGGCTCAAATTAGGTAACTTATAGAAAATACTGATATTTTTCAGTGCTATCTAAATGATAGATATTATCAAGGCAAAGACATTCTTTGCAGGATTTCTTCTTCCCAGATATTGTGATTATTAACAATATGATGTGATCTACTTAGCTCTACCCTTTCCATTGAAAGATTCCTGTATCTTTCTACCTTCTCTTGTTTCACTTTCAAATTTGATTATTCAGAGATCCTGCCACTCCATAATTTGCAGTCGTAAAGCATCACTGAGAGAATATTGGTGTCAAAAAATGAGCTTTCATGACAAGATCATCTAAACTAAGAAAATTTATACTATGATATTTGCTGATTTCAGAGCAAAGGTAGATACAGAGGATGATGCTGAAAAATAGGATTCTGAATTAAGAAAGGATAAAAGCCCAAAGCTTGTAGATTTTGCAACATCTGTGTCTGGACATAACAAGTATCTTCTTTAAGAAGAGAGTCATATTTGGTCACTCACAGAACCACCATGCTAACCACCACTGTTCTCTCTCACCTGGACTATTGTAACAGCTTCCTACCTCAACTTTCTCCCTACTCCAAGCTATCCTCTACTCAGCTTATGAAATGATTTTCTTTTTTTCCTTTTCTTTTTTTTTGTTCTTTATTAATTTGTTTGTTTACTTTTACTTTACAAGATTCAAATCCACAATTCCTTGAGCTTCTGAAGTGATTTTCTTAAAGTGCAGATTTTTCCATGTCATCCCCTACTCAATAAATCCCAAAGTCTCCCAATTACCTCCTGGATTAAACAAACAAAGAAATAAGTGAGTAATTAAATACATTTCTTTGTCATTTAAAGCTCTTTACAATCATGTTCTTTCTTATCCTTCCAGCCTTCTTATACTTTGCTCCCCTCCATGTACTCTAAAAGCCAGTTCACTAGCCTCATTGCTCTTCCTTGAATGTGACATTCCAGCTCCTGTCTCCCTCATTTGCCTTGACAGTCTTCCATGCCTGGAATGCTCTGTTCCTCTACCTCTGTCTCTTAGCTTTCTTGGCTTCCTTCAAGACTCAACTTAAATCCTACCTCCTTCGTGAGACCTTTCATGGTATCCCCTACCACCATCTCTATCCCCACCCTAGGTGCTAGTGGTTTCCTTCTGAGAATGCCTTCCATTTACTCTGTATGTATCTTATAATTATCTACTTACATATTACTTCTTGAAGGCAAAAACTGTTTATACTTTTATGTCCTCAGCACGTAGCTCAATACATGGCATATAGTGAATGCTTAATAAGTTCTTGTTAATTTAAATGAAATTATTTTAGCAGACAAAAAAATTGCTAATATGGCATCTGTAGTTACTCTCCTTTCTTTCTTGATCAGTGATGCCTACTTTATAAAATGCCTACTCTATAAAATATTTATAATAGTACTTATATATAAATTAAGGGTATCCTTGATGACCATGTGAGAAGAGAACAGACAAGCTTCCATAGATGGCTTTCTACAGTAGAACATAGCCTCACAGTTGTGCAATTGACTAATGTAGGAAATTCAAACTACCACTTCACTTATTGTTTTTCAGTTACTACCAAAAAAAAAGCATTTGATATGATAAATCATAAAAACCCTTTGTTAGTGATATATCTTCTATGCATGTGTTAAGATCATGAAAGATTTATTGATAGACTTGCAAAGATACTTTAAAAATTTTATCTGCTATCATTTATTAGTTTACTTGTTTATCTACTTATTTATATTCATCTATCTATCTATCCATCTATATCTGTCTTCTGAAACTGAATCTCTCTAACTTTTTCAGACTGAAAGTAAAGTTGTCATTCATGGGTTTGAATACTTTGCCTCTTTCTGACCTAGACCAGTTTACCTCTCATTAAGTAGCCTGGTAGCCCTTTGTTCCTAGGGGCTTGTGATACCAGTATTGGATTTAGTGCAAACACCAAATGGCTTTTATCCAATGGCAGCTCAGAATTCTTGAACTCATATTATCTGATAGCCTTGGATCTCTGGTAGCAGCAATTACAAAAATGTCCCATCATACTTGGTGACATACCTTCATGGTCCTATAATTGTTGACATCAAATGAGGCATAATCTATGGCAACACCCTTTCCAAGACATTTGTCATTGCCATGGAGAATTTACTGACCAAAGTTCAAGAGAAAGAGGGATTCCCTATAGATGGTGAGGTCATTTTGGCTCCTCTTTTTGTTGATTACTCTGAATTCTAGAAAGCAACAGGACTTCCTCAATGAGAGATCCACAACTATTTCTAAGAGATCTTGGTGATCCATATGGGAAAAAATGATGCAGATGAAGAATTCATTTGCCTATATTATGGTGGTTGGATGGGTAATCCATTAAGTAATCCATCAGTACACATATCTTGGACAGTCATTACAGGTGAGTAATAAACTGACAACAGAACTGATGAATAGGAGAATATACTGAATCCTATTGGTGAAATTGCACTCAAAAAATTCAAATTTGTGGGTAACCAGAAGGGCAGTGGAGAATGTAGGGTGGGTATACTTAGGTTGTAATATATTTGCCTTAGTGACTAATGCACAAGAAGCAGCATAATCTATATATCATCCAGGAAATATATGACCAGGAAGGCTGCTCTTAGAGCAGGATACAAAATGGCAGACAGAAAACATGAAAATACCTAGAAGACTTCCAGCAGAATTGAGTAGACACTTTGTGGAAGACCTGTGGGAAAACAGAAAAAGTGTCGTAGCAAGCCCCATCTCAGCAAACCAGTGGGAGATCATGAGCCCCAGTGTAGTGGAACAGTCAAATACCAATACCATCACCCCCCCCCCCACATGCCTCAAAATAGCCAGGGGAATGGCAGACTGAAGTTCTGAGAACTACCAAGTGCTTTAGCATAGCCACAGCAAACAGGCAGCAGTGGCCAAACCAACACATGCTTCAATGTAGCCATGGGGAAACACAGAAACACCCTGCCAGATACCAACTCTAGGACCCCAACTCAGCACCAGATAAGCTGCTGGATCCCTATGGCAGCACTCCCTACCCCCCATTCCACCCTGTAGCATAGAACCAGACATGAGGGTCCCCCATGGCCCTGAAGGCAACATCAGTCTAGCACCAGGTAAATATCCAGGGCCTGCAGCCCCTTGCACAAGAAGCCTGAAAGAACGACCCTTCCACTCTGAGAGCAGAACTCAAATTTTAAAAAGGAGAAGGCCAGAAAAGATGAGAAAAAACCACCACCACCACCACCAACAAAATAATCTGACCATAGAAAATTATTATGGTGACAGGAAAGATGGAGACACAAACTCAGAAGAGGACAACAATGTCAAAACACCCATGGGCAAACCCCCCCCCCCCAAAAAAAAATGGGAAGTAGTTTCAAGCCCAGAAAGAACTCAAAAAAGAACTTTAAAATCATTCAAGAAAGGTAAAATAAAAATTGAGAAAAGAAATGAGTGATGAAAGAGAATTATGAAAAAAGAGTCAACAGTTTGAAAAAGAAAATTGCTTAAAAAGTAGTATTGATAAGTGGAAAAGGAGATACAAAAATCCACTGAAGAAAACAACTCCTTAAAAAGTACAATTGGCTAAATAGAAAAGGAAGTACAAAATCTAAGGAAAACAACTCCTTAAAAGTTAGAATTGGACAACAGCAAGCTAATGACTCTGGGATATCAAGAATCAACCAAACAAATTCAAAAGAATGAAAAAAAAATAGAATAAAATGTAAAATACCTCATTGGAAAAGCAAATAACTTGGAAAATAGATCCAGGAGAGACAATGTCAGAATCATTGGACTAACTGAAAACTATAATCAAAAGGAGGGCCTCTTCACCATCTTTCAAGAAATTATTAAGGAAAATTGCCCTGATATCCTGGAACCAAAGGGCAAAATAGGCAATGAAATCTCCTGAAAGAGATCCCCAAATAAAAACTCCAAGGAACTCTATAGCCAAATTACAGAACTATCAAGTCAAGGCAAAAATACTACAAGTGACCAGAAAGAAGCAATTCAAGTATTGAGGAATCACATTCAAGATTACATAGGACTTAGCAGAGGCAAAATTAAAAGACTGGAGGTCATGGGACATGATGTTCTGGAAGGCAAAGGAGCTGGATTACAACCAAGAATCATCTACCTGGTAAAATTAAGCATAATACTTTAAGGGGGAAAAAAAGATCATTCAATGAAATAAAAAGATTTCAAGTTTTTGTAAGGAGATCAGAAGTTAACAAAAAATTTGATCTCTAATATCAAGTCCCACAAGAAGCCTAAAAAGGTAAAAGAAAACATAAATGATCCAAAGGAGCTGAAGTGTGTCTATATCCCTACATGGGAAGATGATGCTTGTAATACTTAAAAATGGTACCACTGATTACATTTAATATGATTGTACCTGTATAGCCTATATTGGATTGCTTGCTGTCTTAGGGAAGGGTGGAGGGAGGAAAAAAATTTGAAACTCAAAATCTTATAAAAGTGAATATTGCAAACAAAAAAAATGTTATAAAAAAAATTGTACCACTGCACATCTGGAAGGAATATACATAGACAGAGGCTATGGTAATAAGGTGAATTTGAAAGAATGACATAAAAAAATTAAGGAATGAGAAAAAGTACACTGAGTACAAAAAGAAAAGAGAGGTAGAATGGGGTCAATTATTTGACATGAATTATGAAAAACCTATTACAGTGGAGGGAAAGATGGGAGGGTGGGCAATGGGTATGGCTTGAACCTTATTCTCTTCAGTATTTGCTCAAAGAGTGAATGATATACACCATCAGTAAAATATAGAAATATAGAAATCTATCTTACCTGACAGGAAAGGAGAAGGGGAGGAGACTAAGGTGGGGGCTGGTGGGATTGATGGAAGAGAGGCAGACCAGGTGAGGTGGTAGACAGAAGCATAACACTGGTGAGGAGGGAAAGTGTGGGAGGAGAAAGAGGACAAACAGGAGGAAAAGCATATAGTAGAGTGGATCAAAAACTACAATATTTCAATATGTGGCTTACAAGAAACACACATGAAGCAAAGAGACATAGAATAAAGTGAAGGGACTGGAGCAGAATCTATTATGCTTCAGCTGAATTTTTTTTTAAAAAGACAGAGGTAGTAATCCTGATTTCAGAAAGCAAAAGTAAAAATTGACCTAATAGAGTTAAGGAAGGAAACTATATTCTGCTAAAAGCTACCATTAGACAACGAAGTAATAGCAACACTGAACATATATGCGCCAAGTGGCACAGCAACCAAATTCTTTTTTTTTTAAAGCAATTGGGGTTAAGTAACTTGCTCAAGGTTACATGGACAGTTATTTTGTGTGGATGTTAAGTGTCTGAGGCTGGGACCAATCCCGGGTCTCCTGACTCTGGGGCCGGCACTCTTACTCACTGTGCTACTTGGCCTCCCCAAGCAACCAAATTCTTAAAGAAGTTATGTGAGTTTTAGGTTCATGACTATATAAGAGACTGAGAGCATTGTGAAATATAAACTAGATAATTCTGATTATATTAAAAAGCTTTTGCACAAACAAAACCAATGCAACCAAGATAAGGAAAACAGAATGCTGGGAAACAATCTTTATAGCAAGTGTCTCTTATAAAGGCCTCATTTCTCAAATATATAGAGAACTGTGTCTAATTTTATAAGAATGTAAGCCATTCCCCAATTTATAAATCTCAAAAGATATGAACAAGCCATTTTCAGATGCAGAAATCAAAACTATCTATAGACATATGAAGAAGTGCTCTAAATCACTTTTGATCAAAGAAATGCAAAATAAAACAACTCTGAGATATGACTTCATACCTGTCAGATTGGCTAATATGACAAAAAAGGAAAATGATAAATGTTGGAGAGGATGTGGGAAAATTGAGACATTAATGCACTATTTGGTAGAGTTGTTAACTGATCCAACAATTCTGTAGAGCAATTTGGAACTATGCCCAAAGGGCACCCTAACTATGTATACAACTTTGATCCAGCAATACTACTTCTAGATCTGTATAACAAAGAAATTTACAAAAAAAAAATGGAAAAGGACCTACATGTGCAGAAATATTTATAGCATCCCTTTTCATTGTGGTAAAATATTGGAAACTGAGGGGATACTCATCAATTGGGGAATGTCTAAACAAGCTTGGTATGTGAATGTAATGGAACACTATCATACAATAAGAAATGATGAACAGGAATTTTTCAGAAAAACCTGGAAAGATCTGATGCAAAGTGAAATGAACTGAACCAAGAAAACATTGTACATGGTATCAGCAACATTGTGTGATGATGTACTATAAATGATTTGGCTCTTCTCAGCAACACAATGATTCAAGACAAGTACAAAGAATCATGAAGGAAAATGCAATCCACATCCAGATAAAGAAAGATGGATTATGAATGTAGATGGAAGCATACATTTTGCACTTACTTTATTCTTTTTCATGATTTTTTTCCCTTTTGTTTCTTTCACAAGTGTGACTAATATGGAAATATGTTTTACATGATACCACATGTGTAACCCATATCAAATTGCCTACCATCTTAGGAAGAAAGGAGGCGAGGGAGAAGGAAGAAAAATTTGGAACTCAAGATCTTGTAAAAATGAATGTTAAAAACTGTCTTGACATGCAGTTAGAGAAAAAATACTATTTAAAAAATAGCACTTACTTCCTAGAATATGAAGATCAAATGAGATAACATATTTAAACTGCTTTGCAAACCTTAATGTAATATATAAATACTATTATCTATATGTATCTACATATATTTCTAATATATTTTAAAAATATTTTTCTACTATATTTTGTGAAAATTCCCTTCCTTTAAAATATATAGAATGGGGGTGGTTAGTTGGCACAGCGAATAGAGCACTGGCCCTGGAGTCAGGAGGACCTGAGCTCAAATCCAGGCTCAGACTCTTAGCATAAAACTAGCTGTGTGACCTTGGGCAAGTCACTTAACCCCAATTGCCCTACCTTACCCTCTCCAAAAAGCAAAAAAAAAATTATATATATATAGAATAAAAAAAAACAGGAGAGAATGTGGTAGAATCTTAGTATCCTTTGTTTCCTTCAAGATTCAGCTAAAATTCCATCTATACAGTAGCTACAACAGCAATAATCTTTGTATAATGCCTTGAGAAGCACTTCTAGTGTTATCTCCTTTGATGTTTGTATTAATCCTCCAGTCAATAGTGCCATAGACCTCCACCCCCTGGAAATTACTTGGTATTTACTTTGTATTATGTACTTTGTATTTATTTAATTATACTTTATGTTTCTTTCCAAGTGAATGTAAACTACTTGGGGGCAGGAACAGTTCTATTTTTATTCTTTGTATTCCCAGAATAGTTGTACCTGGCACATAGTAGGTGTTTAATAAATGTTTATTGACTGACAGGCATTTTAAAAAGAATGAATGAACAAAACAGGATATTAATCAGCTTTTCTATTAGCATCTAAATTGGGATGGGGGGGAAGAGCTTTGACTGAGGGAAAGGATGCAGAGAAGGTAATTTTGAAAAGTAGTAGAGGGTGGGCTTAAAAAGATCACTGAAAGGAATTTCTTTTGAAGAGCCCAAATGCACTAGTTGCCTCTAGATATGGGAGTGAGAGGTGGTAGAAAGGTGTTACAGAAAGGGGTGAGGTAGGGGCAGCCAGGTGGCACAGTGAGTAAGAGCACCAGCCCCAGAGTTGGAATGACCTGGGATCGAATCCGGGCTCTGATACTTAGCACCACACCCAGAAATAACTGTCCGTGTAACCTTGAGCAAGTTACTTAATCCCAATTGCTTAAAAAAAAAAAAGTTCCTTATAGGGGCAGCCAGGTGGCTCAGCAAGTAAGAGCATCGGCTCCAGTGTTGGGATGACCTGGGTTCAAATCCAGGCTCAGATACTTAGCACCACACCCAGAAATAACTGGCCGTGTAACCTTGAGCAAGTTACTTAACCCCAATTGCTTTAAAAAAAAAAAAGGCACCTTTTTCAATAGGGATAAAGATTCCAAGCCATATAATAAAATAAAATCTCTTCCATTTTCTCCTCCTTCCCCTCCTTGCCTATAAACCAGACAAGGAGACAAAAATAAACAACAGATTGCCCACCTTACACTGTTGATACCAGTGACAATGCCAGGGCTTTTTCTCACTAATCCTTGCATGTGTTTAAGCTCTGAAGTTGCCTTCTGTTTTCTTAAAAGACAGCCCAGGAGCCTGGTGAGGTCCGAGTTTCTCTTTAAAAATGGAAAGCTGCTTCCACAGCCAATGAATAGGACAGAACCTCACTGGTCACTAGAAGTCTACTGACATGTGATAGAGGGAGTAAGAAAAATGCCAAGGTATAGGGAGAGGAAGAAAGAATGATGTGGTCACAATAGAAAGTTGGAGAAATACCAAGAAATCCAAAGATTTGGACAGAGGATTTTGCTTTCTGTTTTTTTTTTTAAAGATCATCAGAGAAAACCAACCATTTTAATCGAACAAAGAATAGAGACAGCATGATGCTAGAGAGAGAACAGACCTTGTGTTCATTAAGACTGCTTTCCAATCCAGGTTTCTCTGACTATGCAGAGGGCTCAGCAGGAAAGCATGATCTATCTGATGAGGTGACAGGGAGTGGAGCTTTTGTTTAGGATCTACTTGGCATCTGCCTAACACAACCATCTACATGTGCAAGCTGTGTAAGCCTGAGTTGTACACCTAACCTCTCTGATCCTCTTGGTATATACATACATATATAATACAGATAAATAGATATAAATTAAAATAATAAATAAATAAATGCTTATGAGGCTGGTATTTCAAGTATCATTTCCCTACTTGATCCTCTAGACTTTGCAGAGACTCTCAAACTTATTTGGCCTACTGCCCCCTTAAAAAGAAATTACTCAGTGGCCCCCTGGAAATTTACTTTCTTTAACCCTTTGACAATTAAAAATTATTGTGTCATTTCAAAAAAATATAAATGACACACTTTAATTAATTAATTAATTATTATTTTTTTTTTTTTGCTTTTTTGGAGGGCAATTGGGGTTAAGTGACTTGCCTAAGGTCACATGGCTAGTCTTTTTGTGTGTGTTAAGTGTCTGAGGCCAGACCCACGCCGCCCCCTGACGCACCTTAAATTTAATAACCAATTGTAAATTTGTGGGATTTTCCTGCGTTGAAATTTTGATGACACAGTATTGCATCATGTAACCATATACTATATGGCATATAGTATTATATTGTAAACAAGTCATTACACACACATATTCCTGCCAATGCATGCTGGACTTCCCAACGATGCATGACAGGCTCACCTGCCAACACTTGCTTGTTAAGCCCTGTTGGCAGACTTGATGGGTTATAACTTGCATTTTGTGCATTTATTTGGAAAATAAAATGATCACTATGACTTTAACTCTGTTACACAACAGATGAAACATGTACAAAATTTTTCTTCTCTTTTTTTTTCAAAATTTTCTTCTCTTCTTTCCTTATGCTTCCACTGCCCCCTTATTTTTATTCAATGCCCCCTAATTGCACCTGATCCTACTACCATAGCCCCCTGGATTGTTCCAGGACCCTTCAGGGGGCAGTATTTCCCACTTTGGGAACCTATGCCTAGAGGTAGCTAGATGGTACAGTGCATAGAGACCTGGGTCTAGAGATAGGATAGTCCTAAATTCATACATTTCCTCATATACTGTAGTGCCAACATAATATTCACAGAGCTGACTATGACTATAAGTATGCCAGCATAGTGCTCAATCGCAAAATATAATAGGCTCTCCATATAGAAAATAGAAGCAAAACATTTATTCAGATACCAGAAAACCAAATCCTAACACCAGGAAACCGAATCCATCATAGCCACAGAGAAGTTATTAAACCACAATGTGGCAGAGAACCACACCATCCTTTAGCCTTCCCACAAATCAACACAAACCTAGCTCTCACAGTAGGTGGCAAACGACCAACATTTACTCACAAGCCTGTCTCCCTCAGGTGCATCCTCTCCTCCCTCCATCTCTAACTGCTCTGACTTCTAGCTTCCTGTGGGCTCTGCCCCAGCCTTCAGTAAGCTCCTCAAACCACAAGCTCCATGTCATTACATTCAGGGAAGATCTTCAAATCAGGGAAGGTCTTCAAATTCCCTTAGGCTTATTGAGGCTGTAGGGAAGATCTTCAAATTACCATTACTGTTACATGTACTTAGAAGAGATATGGGCAGAGGCAGCTAGGTGGTGCAGTGGGTAAAGCTCTGGCCCTGGAGTCAGGAAGATTCATCTTCCTGGATTCAAACGTGACCTCATCTACTTACTAGTTGTGTGACCCGGGACAGGTTACTTAACTCTTTTTGCTTTCATTCCTCATCTATGAAAAATAAGCTGGAGAAGGAAATGGTAAACCACTCCAGTATCTTTGCCTAGAAAATCTCAAATGGGGTCACAAAAAGTCAAACATAACTGAAATGACTTAATACCCAGCCACATGTGGGCAAACCACTTAACCTCTGTTTGCCTCAGTTTTCTGAACTGCAAAATGAGCATAATAAGGGCAGCTAGGTGATGCAGTGAATAGAGCACCAGTCCTGGAGTCAGGAGGACCTGAGTTCAAATCTGGCCTCAGACACTTAACACTTACTTGGGCAAGTCACTTAACCCCATTTACCCCTTCAAAAAAAAAAAGCAATAAAATGAGGATAATAATAGACCCTTCCTCCCAGAGATGTTGTATGGATCAAATGAGGTATTATTTGTAAAGTGCTTAGCACAATACCTGGCACATAGTATATGCTAAATAAATGTTTCCTTTCTTCCTGTCTCTAAGAGTCAAGTATTTCAGGGTAGTGAATTAGATAAAAGAGTGTAGAAGTAGATAGAACCTGGCTACAAATCCTGCCTCTGACAGCTTACTAGCTCTATGACCCTAGATCTCTGGCTTTAGTTGCTCATCTGTAAAATGATTGGCCTAGACTTGATGAATTCTAAGGCTCATTCCATCTTCAAATCTATGATCCCAATTTACAGATGAGGAAAGTGGGGATCTGAATTGTTAAATAATTTGCTTATGGTCAACAACTAGTAAATGTTGAAGGTGGAATTTAAACTTGGATCTCTCCTGACTCCAAAATCAACCGTCTTGTCACTTCATCAACCAATCTCATTGTTTTGCTTTGGCTCACTCTTCTTCACAGACAACAAACTCAGAACTCCTTTTAACCTCAAGTAGTTCGGTATAGTCATTTCTAGATAAGTTTATAGTTCATTATCTCTGCCCGTACTTTGCTTAATAGCTTTTCTTAGGCTGTCTGGACCACCATGGTAAAGTGGACTCCAATGTCCAAAACCTGGAATTCCAAGAATCACATCTGATAGGGACATTGACACATTGACTACTGAACTGGACTGAATCTTAGCTCAGGAGAGGACTGAGACTTGTGAGTTGACAGCCAATGCCACTGTTATGATAATGTCACCCCCATTCTCTTAATGGGATTATGGCTGCCATTTGCACGGTGGAGTGGGCCAATTTCTATGTTTCTGTATTAAATACCCATAGGCAATAATCTCCATTATGGGCCAGTGACTTGGAAAATGTTATTATTAAATCAAAGCCATTTGTAATAAGAGTGGAGATTCATCTGCAACTGTAAAACTCTTGCTTACAGCTAGGCATTAAGAAAACAAACAATGAGCAAGTCTCTCCAAATCCAAGTCTTCCAAACTTTGTTCCCACATAAAACCTGTTTGGGCTAAATTTTAGAGTGGGGTGATATTTTAAATCCAAGTCATATTTTAGGGGTAAGAATGGTTTCTCATAGGAAAACTGACTCCTTTAAAGTCCCCAGTAACAGTAGAACCTTCATAGAGAAGAATCAAGAGTCTAGTACTGTTTACTAAGTTTGATTAAAAATCCATTTAGAAAGTAATATTTTTTTGAAGCTCCCATTTCTTCCACATTCACTTAGATTAGCAAAGATGAGATCTTTGCTTGTTTTATTCTTAGAGCATTCTATAAGTATGTAATTATATAATGTAATATAATAAATTATACATTTATTATGAGTAATTAAGATCATTGACAGTAAGCAAAGATTAGGAATAGTCCTGAGCCAGATAGAGCGAGAGAATTATTGTCCAGAGCTCACATCATCCACTCATTGCTGGCAGATAAAGAGTAAATAGTTTTGTATAATGTAGGAGTCCTGCAGTCAATTGACAAAAAGCCCTTTACCCAGAGCCATAACCTGCCATTTTGGTGCCCTGGGGCAATTTAGTGGAATTGGGGGAAGTGATATCCTGGAATACCAAAAGGATGCTGCTGAGAAAGCACCTACTGGGAGGGAAGAGGAAGGCAAGAAGCATGCCATATAGTATGCTTGTTATCTTAACTAGTTATTCTTGCTAACTAGGTCCTAAGCTTCAGTGCAGCTGCTAGGTTGCAAGTACTCTCAACATCAAATTTGAATGCCCTATGCCTGGGCACTATCCTCTAAGTTATAGATGAACTTTACTCCATCCAATGTCAAAATGACTACCAAAAAAAATCATCCCATAAAAAATACAAGGAGATGCAAGCCTTTGGTGTCCATCTTTATGTTAGTTTTCTATTAGTGTTACTAAAGGCTTTCTTAGAGAAAGAAAAAAATCATGCTGCCAAGTTTTATGGGAATTCTTATCCAATCTTATTTGGTGACCAAGTTTTTCCTCTCTTTTTCACTATCTTTGTCCTGTTCCCATCAAAGGAACCACAGGTTTTCTTAAGGATAGATTTCTAGGCAGCTAAATGGCATAATGGATAGAGTGCTAGATATGGAGTAAAGAAGACCTCAGTTCAAATCTTATATCAGCTACTTATTAGCTATGTGACCCCGGGCAAGTCACTTAACCTCTTTCAGCCTCAGTTTTCTGCGTCTGTTCAATGGGGATAATGGCACCTACCTTGCAGAATTGTGCAAATCAAATGAAATAACATATCAAAGTGTTATGTAAGTTCTAGTCATTATCATTATTTTTCTTACAGTGGTTTTTCTCAAAGGACTTAAAAGAACTGGAAACAGTTTCATGGGAGAACAAGTTGTCAAGGTATAGGTGATATTAATTGGTCAGATGCTACTTACTTTCTTCCTCGGTTCATGGATGAGCTTCATGGACCTGAGACCCCACAACTAGGGGGAATGATACAGGAAGGAATGGGGATGTTTCACAGCGGCAATGTGGAGGAAGTCAAAAGTTAAAATGATTGAAGGAAAATTGCCTTCCTTCCTATTTCCCCACTTCTAGACATACCATTTCCTTATAATTTGAGATTTAGCCATCCTCTCTTTTTTCATGATGTTGCTTGAGGACAGAAGTATATAATTGCATTTTTCAAAAGGGAAAACATGTAAGAAACATTCCATCAATTTCTCTTAGCTGTATTTGAGTCAGTGAGTTACAGTGGATAGATAGTGAGTTAGCTCAAATATGGGTCAGAAAGAGCGGGCTTCAAATACTGCCTTTGATAGAGATCATGGGCAAATCACTCAATCCATGTGAATCTCAGTTTCCTCATTTGTAAATAGGAATACTTTTAGCTATGGTACCTACCTGTTAAGGGTCATTCCCTTTTCTGCTTATGTTGGGGGGGGCGGACCAGAGAAGTAGGAGATTCGGGGGCTATTCCGCTAATCCCAAGTTTGGTGTCCCATGGAAAGGGGAAGGCATCTGTTCTCAAGTCACTAGTGTCCCTTCCCAGCCCCTGATCTCTTCCTTTTCTAAGAAAAGTCTTGAGAAGTACTAAGGCAAAGTTTCTCGATGCAGTGGTGAGATTCTTTGGTTAGAAGACTAGTGGGAGCCAAAGAGAAAGATAACTGAGAGACTATCAGGTTATTGTGGAACCACATTGTTTATTAGCAATAGTCATAGGTAGGGGAGTCATCAGGATACTATTGTAAGGTCCTGGAACCAGAATTCAAACACTAATTGGCTTGTGTGCTCCAACTCTATATTTCTTTTCATCTAGGTCAAACAGAATCTATTGTTTCTCTAGGAGAGATCAATAATGACTCGAGAGATGACAGATGTCAGGGGGAGTTCAGCCTGTTCAAGGGGACATGATATTCTAAAGGTGGGAGGAATCTGAGTGTTACTGTCTGTGGGTTCTTTATACCACCTCACAGGCTGTTGTGTAAAATGCCTTACAAATTTTAATGCCCTTTGTGAATGTCAGTGTGTTTATTTTGATCTTGCCTGTGATTTCACTGGTATTGGGAACTCTGGGGTGAGGAATTCCCCTAATGCTCTTTTTGGCGGCTCACAGTTAGTACAAAGAGAGCAGATTTTGAAGGCTGACTTAAACCTTTGTCTGCTTGATACTAAGGCTTTCTCTGCTCCTGATACATCATAGGACCAGGTGTCTGGTTTTTCTGTTGTTTTTTTTATTTCCTGGTTCCATTTTGATCAGAGCTAACACACATAAAGCAGAGTAGGCATTAATTCCGGATTTCCAAAAAAGAAAGGAATTGAGAACTGTGAGTAAAGCATTTAGTGTTAGGAGACCTAACTGGAGACTTTTATAAGGAGGAGGCAGGATTGTTTTGGGTTTTTCCCCGTCATTTTTTCAATGTTTCTCCCCCTTATATCTCTGAATATGGGCAGGCTTTTGCTTGATTAGGAGCCAGATCCTAGGAGAAAAAGGAGGGAGAAATGATGAGGCAGAATCTCCCATTGCCTTTGTCTTTGAACTACAGATTTTCGTCGCAGAATTGAAATGATGACTCTTTTTCGCTCTTAAATTTCCTCTGGGTCCAAATATCTGTGGAACGGTAATATCTGGCTGTTCTTGAAGGCGTCCCGTTACTGTTGATGGCAATGCAGTAATTGAGTAAGACATGCTTCTCTTTCTGTTTTTCATATGACCCAGGGAACACAAGCTGAAACTGACCTGAAACAAATATTCACACTTAATACCATATGAAATAGGAGCCAGGGACTCAGATGGATCTGAGAGATGAAACTGGTAACATGGTGGTCTTTGACTTTGGCTTCCCCTTCTGGGTTTTTAGTGGGTTTGGACACTTCTTCCTCTAACTGAGAGCGTTTCAGGAGGCCTGACAAATCCTATAATGTCATTTCATAAAGGTTATTCAAATTACTGATCTGTTACCCTGTAGGGGAATATGTCAGAATAATTTCCATTTAACTGGATTTCTTCTGGAAATAAAGACATGAAAGGCACTTGTCATAGACTTTATCTCTTGCAGAAAGAAGTGTAAGTTGTTGAAAAGCTACTGGGGAAAAGTGTTTCATGACACACTTCTTTGCCATGTGACACTTGGGCCTGAATCCCTAAACCTTGGGTGGAATATTAGTGTAGAACAAGGCAAAATAAGCAGGTAGAAAAATAATAGTTCCACTGGTTGAAGGTCTCTCTTCTCTCATGTCTGCTTTCCATTTATATAACATGTCTCAGTCCCTCCTGGGAATGACCTGAAGACCTTTTGAGGTAATCTGGCTTTATCCAAATATCCTATAGGCATTTCAAACTCAGGAAACCCACAACATCACTTACTGTCTTCCTCTACCTCCCTGCCCAAGCTTTCCCTTTTATTTCTGAATGCCCTTATTACTGTTGAAGGCCCTGCCATCCTTCTAGCCATCCATACTTAAAATCTTAGTATCAGTCCTGACACTTCCCTTGTTTACCTCCTATTTCCAATCTGTTGCCAAACATTGTAATTTCTTTCTCTGCAACCTCTTGAACATATCTCCTTCTCTCCATTCACATAGCCACCTCACTCGCCTAAGACCTCATAATGTCCCCTTGACTGTGGTGCTAGTTTTCCCATTGGTCTCTATCTCAATTCCCTATTCCAAACCATCCTCCATTAAGCTTCCGAATTCCAATGATTTTCCTCAAGCCTAAGTCTGACACCATGTAATCTTCCTGCCCAATAAACTATAACTCCCTTTTATCTCCAAAATCAAACATAAAATCTTCTGGTATTTAAAGCTCTTCACAACCTTTCCCTTTCCCACCCTTTGAGTCTTCTTACACATTACTTTTTCTCTACTTACTCCTGCCACTCTTGCCTACTTGCTGTATACACGTGATGCTCAGTCTCCTGTTTCCCGTGCCTGGAACACTCTTCTTCCCAGTCCCCAACCCTTAGGATCTTTGACTCCTTTCAAAACTCTGCTCAAGGTCATTTTCCTCCAAGAGGCCTTTCCTCGTCACCCCAACTGCTAGTACCATCCCCTCTAAGTTGAGCTTCCATTTATTCCGTATTTTTATTTTCTATCATGATTTACTGTAATGGGAATATAAATTTGTAAGATCTTCCCTGCCCCTAGGCTAAAGTGCACCTGGAGCCTGGGGTGGGAGGCTTGTTTTTCAGTAGATACTTCTTGATTGGCCAGTGAGTCAATAAGGTTGTTACATTCTCTGAGCCAGGAGAAGGCTATATAAGCCCTGATGTGAGGCTTTGTTTTGGGGGCTCACTTTGAGAAGCGTTCTGTGATTTGATATGGATTCTGGGAAGCCGTTGTCCAGAGCCTCCTGGCTTTGAAAAACCCAGATGTTGAAACCCAGATGTTGATTGGGTATGGATGTAATGGTTGGACAGTTTGGAAATCTGTCTACTTGATCTGTTTCTCTGACTTGATAATTCTGTGTATTCTGAAGTTCAGGGTGCTGACCTTTTTCCCCTGAACTAGGTAAATGATACATGTTTGACTGATTAAAGTAAACTTGTTAACCCATTTTGAGTTGCTTTCCTTTATCAAAGCAGATCCAAGAACCTGTGGTGGCAGCAACCCTGAGGACTCTTGGGGTGCTTGCTGCTACATTTACACACACACATGATCTCTTCCATTTGTATATAAGTACTTTGAGGGAAGGGACCTTGTTTTTGCTTCTTCAGCAGCAGCTGAATGATTGTTGACTAGTTGATTAACTATGGCTCTAAGAGACAAGAAAAGAATTAAAAAGTAAGAAGAAAGAAAAGACATTTTCTTTCAACAAAATAAGGATGAAAATGAAAAAGAAATTAAGATTTTTTTAAACTTAAAAAGAAAAAAATTAAAATTTATGGTGAATCCAAATTCCACATTTACCAAAAATAAGATTTAGCCTTTTCTCCATTTCAAATCTTGTAAGAGAGCTGTGAAGAAAAAAAAAAACAGTTTGACTAAAAAAAGTTTCAGATCTTTTTCTCTTTCTTGCCCACCCTCTGGTGAAGATGCTAATGAGCTGAGAAATGGCCTACCAGCAGGCAGAAGGAAAAAAAGGAGATTCTAATTCTCCAACTGGATAGCAGTCCCTGAATTATCAGTTATTTTTTTTTTTTTATGGTTAGCATTACTCTGCAAAGAAGCTTTTTTCCATGGCCCTCATTTGTTCTCTGTCTATGATTATTTCCACAATTTGACTTTTCTGGGTTTCAGTTTTCCCATCTCTAAAAAGAGAGGACTGTAGTAGTTATCTATGGTCCCTTCTAGCTCTAAATACTATGGAAATATTTACCTATGATCCTATAAATAACACAATATACTCTGGGTAAAATTTGGTTTCACAGCACTGAATCTTTATTCAGATGGAGAACAGACAGTCACTCAGCATCCCTGGATTCTAATACACTTGCCTTATCCACAGTGGATTCTTTCCTGAGTGTACCAGTGAACAACAAAATTAGAGGCCATGTTATGGAGGGTGGTAGTAGTACAGGGGGCACTTTAGGAACAAGGGGTATAGATACTCAGTACTCTGTCCTGGACCCTTTCTCTCTCTACTGTTTCATCAGTGATCTTACCAGGTCCCTTAAGTTCAATTATCATTTCTCTGTAGATGATTCCCAAATCTATTTATCTGGTCCTAACCACTCTCTTGAAACATACACAGACACACACACATATACATATATATATATATGTATATATGTATATTATATATATATATATGTATATTGACTTTAAAACACATCTCTAATGTCTCTGATAAATTGATTTACTGGTTGGTTCAAAGGAGATGTCTAAACTTTGTATATGCCTAATTGTATGTCTAAATTTGTATATGCCTAATTCATACCTTTGATTAATTGATTAAATGGGAATGCTCTTACTTGATAAAAAAAAAAGGTCACTATTAGAAAATTTTGTTAGTTATAATTATCCCTTCCACATCACAGGGGTAGGGGCATGGTGCCCCCAAGATCGGGAAAATTCACAAAAAAATGTTTTGACCCTCCCTTCCTACCAGAGAAGTCCGAATTGTTTCTTTTTCTTTTACTTTATTGTAAAATTTGGGTTGATATTATACAATACTATACATATGTTTTATGCATTTCTGAATTTCTAAACTTTTTTTTCTGTGTCATCTCCTGGCCTTCACCTGTCATCTGTAGCTTCCACAAAACTCCCTAAAAAATTCCCATTTAATTTCTTAGACCAACCCAAGATATATCCAAACTGTGATGGAGAAAGTCACGATGTGGAAAGTATAATTGTATTTTAGCAATCCATACACTTAATCTAGATCCTGACCCTACATCTTGAACATAATACTCAATCTTCAGTCTCTGTTTTTGCACTGACTGTCCCCCATACTTAAATGTTCTCCCTCCTCAAATCAAATTTCAACTTCTCTAGGAAACCTTTCCAAGTATTCTCAGTTGCTGATATTTTCCCCTCTGAGATTCCTTTCCATTTTTTCTTTGTATATATTGTATGTACTTAGCTATTTGTAGATTGTCTTCTCCATAAAATGTGAGCTCATTGAACACAGGAGCTGTGTTTTCATCTTTCTATGTATCCCCAAAACCTAGTGAAAAGTCTGGAATATAAGAAACATTTGATAAATGCTTGTTGACCTGCTCAAGGGCACCAGGCACCAGGTACTAGGAAGAGGGACAAGCTGAAAGTAACAAATATGCACCAAAGATAAACTTTGTCTACTTCAAAATTTCACCTAGGGCAAGCCATGCTCTCAAATGTTGTGTAATATTTTGGACAAGAGCAACATGCAACCGTTTGGCCACAGCAAAGACATTCATGGCATTTCTCATGGAACTCAGAGGATAACCTTAGAGCTTATCTAGACCAGGGCTTCTTAAACTTTTTCCACTCTTGACCCCCTTTTTGAATTTAGGCAGCTTTTCATTGGCATTTTGTGGCCTGAGGGCATGCACAGTACAAAGCATATGCTTTGTGTTCAGAACCAAGGCTACAATGAAGTTGTACAATGCACAGTCATAACCACCTCAGTCATTACACATTTGATTTTTAATTAATTTTGGCCATTGTGCATTCAGAAACCTTTAACTGTTAGTAAATTTTTCTTGATCCCATGTGGGGTGGTGACCCACAGTTGAAGAAGCGCTGAGTTCTAGACCAGTCCCCTAGTTTTACAGATAAGGAAACTGTCCTAGACAGGGGATGCCACAAAGGTAGTAACATGCAGAGCAATAATTTGAATTAGTCTTCTGACTCTTAAGTCTGCTGCTTTTTCTACTATACCAACCTTCCTCTCCTTCACAGGTTTCTTGGAAAACTAAGCTGAAAAATGATTAAAGTAGAATTTTGATCTTGGCCCAGTAAATCTAGTTCTAACTATGCTGCTGATAAGCTCTGAGACTTTGGGAGAAACAAAGCACAGTTTTTTCACCACTAAATGCTGACAGTATTTACGTAACCTCACAGGACCATTGGATGGAAAGTGCCTTGCAGACTGTAAAGACCTATCTAAATATCAAATATTATTAATTACAGCCCTCAGCCTGAATTTTTTAGGTACTAAACCTGTGGGTCTGTGCCTGGTGTTGTCTAGACTGACTTAGCTTCCTGGAGAATGAATGATTTTTGGTATTGTTGGTAAGATCTAATTTTCTACGACAATATTCTCTCTCACGCTTACTATGTGTTACCCTGGACAGTTTACCTAACTGTCATAAGTCTTAGTTTCTTCATCTGTAAAATGGAGATAAAAGAATACCTCCCTCATACCGCTGTGGTGAGGATCAAAGGAGATCATATAAAGTGCTTTGTAAACCTGAGAACCATATTGTTACCATCATTATTATTACAAAGAGTTTGGGGACATTTTATGATTCTTCTATGTACTTGTTTGCAAAAGGGCACTAACCAGAGACAAACTTACTAATTTTGACCTACTCTCCAAAGCCTTTAGGATCTGGTAGCATTTCCATTCCAAATATCTGCTAGTTCAGTTAGCCATAAATATTGTAAGACTGAAGACACCTCAAGGAATGGTTTAGTATGCCTAGTTTGCCAAAGAGCCATTGGAGACTCATCCATTGGCCAGACACTGTGAACAGAACTCCGGATTGGACCTGGAAAGCTCTGCTACCTCTGGTTAATTTCACCCTCCATTACAAAACTTTATGTACCAGCCCCTAAGGCAATCCCTAGCTGAAGAAAGAGGTCTTGAGTGCTTAATGACTATGGTGGCAGGTTCTTAATATCACCTCCTGTCTGGGAATGAACAGATCATTGCATTAACATTAATCAATAGGGCCTTCACTGAGGAACATGGTGCTTTCTTGTCATCAATCTCTCAGACTAGCAAGCCAGAAAAAGACAGCTTTGATCCCATCTGATATTTGTTATAATCCCTACCAGGAAGCAAATGAAGGCTGTGATGACACAACAGTAATGTCAAGGGAAGAGCATCTGACTTTTTAATTTAAAACGGGATTATTTTAATCCTACAACATCCTTCAAGGGAGATATTAGCTGGTATAACTTTGGGTCTTAGTTTTTCTTCCTTCTCATCACTAGGAAATGAATCTTGAACAAAACACCTTTTTAAATTTAAATTGGCAGCATCCAGGGGTACTGGGTAAGGTGAATTGAGGACTGGTCTTACAATCAGGAAGGCCTGAGTTCAGGTTTTGTTTTTGACCAATATTGAATACCAGATATGTACACAAGGCCAAGTAAATATATCCTTAGTGCTCCAGGCACCTCTCTAAGAAACATGAGTTAAAGAAAACCAAAAGAGAGTGTTTCTATTCTAGGAGTTTCTCACAACAATGAAACAACAAATAAATCATGCTATCTCCTGATAATTTTTTTTTGAAAAAAAATTCTTTATTTTTAACATTTTTTTTAAAAAGAGTTTCAAATTCCCTCTCCCTATCCCCGTTCCTCTACCTACTGAAGAAAAAAGAAGCAATGTGATATCAATTATACAAGTGAAATAATGCAAAATTTATTTCCATATTAGTCATATTGCAAAAATATCAAGAAAAATAAAATGAAAATACTATATTTCAAATTGTACTCAGAGTTCATCAGTTCTGTATAGATTCCTTCTGACTGCCCTAATGATGATAAAGCTCTTAGGGATTAGGTTGTATGTATCATCTTCCCATAATGGAATATGAACAGTTTAACTTTATTGAGTCTCTTATGTTTTCTTGTTCATGTTTACTTTTCCATGATCCTCTTGAGTCTTATGTTTGAATGTCAAAATTTCTATTTGTCTCTGGTCTTTTTATTAGGAATGCTTGAAAGCTCTCTATTTCCTTATGGGCCCATTTTTCCCCTGAAGGATTATACTCAGTTTTGCTGGGTAGATTATTCTTAGTGTAATCCTAGCTGCTGAAGCTTGTGTGATCCTGATTGTGGGTATATGATATTTGAATAATTTCTTTTTGGATGCTTGCAGTATTTTCCCCTTGTCATGGAAGTTCTGGAATTTGGCTATAGTATTTTTGAGAGTTTTCATCTGGGGATCTCTTTCAGAAGGTTATTTTTTTCCAATTTCTATTTTATCCTCTGGATCTAAGATTATCAGGGCAGTTTCCCTTATAATTTCTTGAAATATGGTGTCTAGTTTGTTTGTTTTGTTTTGTATCCTGGCTTTTTGATTGTCCAATAATTCTTAAATCATCAACCCTTAATCTATTTTCCAAATAAGTTATTTTCCCAATGAGATACTTCACATTTTCTATTTTTTTTTCATTCTTTTGACTTTGCTTTATTGTTTTTTGATATCTCAGGGAGTCATTAACTTTCACTTGCTCAGTTCTAATTTTTAAGTAATTATTTTCTTCAGTGAACTTTTGTCCCTCTTTTTCCAATTTTGCTTTTTAAGAAGTTCTTTTCTTCAGTGAATTTTTGTGCCTTTTACTATTAGACCCAATTCTCTTTTTAAGGTGTTATCTTCTGTAGTATTTTTGTTCCTCTTTTACCAAGCTGTTAATTCTCTTTCTATAATTTTATCACATCACTCTCATCTCTTTTCCCAATTTGTTTTCTACCACTCATCTCTTTTAAAAAACTCTTCCAGGAATTTTTGTTGGGCTTGTGCCCAATTAGCATTTTTCTTTGAAGCTTTGTTTGTAGCTATTTTTAATATTGTCTTCTGAATTTGTCTTGGTCATCTGTGCCACCATAATAACTTTTTATGGTGAAGTTCTTTTTTGTTGTTTGCTCATTTTTCCAACCTATTTCTTGACTTTGCATTTTATGCTAAAGTGGGGTTCTGTTCACCTGGAGATAGATGGGAAGGCAGTGTCAAAAGCTTTAGGCTTTTTGATGTGCTACTGTCTTCAGAACTAGTTCTGGCATCTGCAAGTTTTCAGTGCTTCCAAAGTGATGTGATCTGGGGAGAGGCGTAGTCACTGCTTTCCTAGTCTGTGCTCTGTTCTTTACATAGGAAGAGTCCCTGGTCCCCTGCAGCCATGAGTACTAGCCTTCTCTTTGCCTTGGAACTGCAACCAGGGTCCCTGATCCTTGTAACAAACCATGAGCACTCCTCCCTGCCCTGGAAACTGTGACCCAGAACTGTATATGAGCAATATATCATTTACACCATTTGCACCCACTGGCAGCAAAAGGTTTCTTATAATCTTTTTCTGACCAGTTGTCCCACCCCCTTGTCATCTCTGTGCTGAGATCTTCTGAAGTTGCTGTAGCTGTTATAGCCGCCTCCAAGACCCACCACTGATACGGCCATGCTATGTTCTGGGCTGGCACCCACCCCAGTATAGAAGTCCTTTCCTGCTGACCTCCTAAGTCATCTTGGGCTAGAAAAATGTCTCACTCTCATCTTTTGTTGTCTCTTCCACTATTTTAAAGTTGTTCTGAGTGGAATGTTGGGAGAGTTTGCTCGGGTTGCTGCCTCTAATCTACCATTTTGGCTCCACCACCACCCCTGATAACTTTGTGTTAGTGCTTAACACAATGTCAGGCACTTAGGCCCATCATAAATACTTATTGACTGACTCTTTTCCTGTATCCTATTTAATACATGTGAGAAAAAGCAGTAAAGGTTGTAGAAAATGTAGTGGAGTTGGAGTCAGGTTACCTGGGGTCAAATCCGAGTTTTAACACTTACTGGCTATGTGACCATGAACAAATCACTTTGGTTCTCTGAGGCTTAGCTTCCTTTCCTCTATAAGTATTACCTATGGACCATAACAATGTTCTTAGTACCTCTCTCAAAGGATTACTGTGAGTGAAGCACTTAGTAAGTCCCACCAAAAAGCATTTTAGTGTGGTTAAATGCATGCATTTTGTGCCTGTCCCAACCCTGCCCTCCATAGTATCCCTCCACAAAGGCAGAGACCATGTCTAATTTATTTTCTTTTTTCCCCCCAAGGGCAATTGGGGTTAAGTGACTTGCCCAAGGTCACACAGCTAGTTTTTTTGTGTTAAGTGTCTGGGTCTGGATTTGAACTCAGGTCCTCCTGACTCCAGGGTTGGTGCTCTATTCACTGTGCCACCTAGCCTCCCCCATGTCTAATTTATTTTCACATCTTCCCCAGCATTTGGCACAGTGACTTATACATCAACAATGCTTGGTTAGTATTTGTTAATTAAATTGACTTGAATTTTCTGCCCAACTAGTGTGTAAGCCCCATGTGGGTAAGGCTCATGTCTTATAAAAGAGAACTTCTGTATTCATGACTGCTTTCTCTCTATTTCTGGTTTTAGACACTCTGCATGTTAATCATGTGATTCTCTCTCTCTCCCTCCCTCCCCCTCCTCCTTTCTTCCTCTCTTCCCTCCTCTTTTTTTCCCCTCCTTCCCCAAATTGTCTCATTTTATTTTTTTTTTTAGCAAATCCTTATACCCTGAGGGATGTCCTTCATTCATCTCTTACTAAGGATCTTGATGTATTAGGTGGCAACCAAACTCCCTTTATCTTATGTGCATATCCCAGAGAATGAAGATAGGAATGTTTTTCATTCCCAGCAGAAGCTTTCATGACAAACATCAATGGATGGTCTTGTTCACTGCCAAAGAGAGGAAGGGGAAGTGGATGGAATTAAGCTTCTGTAGATAGACCAGAATGGGAAGGAGGGAGAAAAAAAGGGATGGGAGATACTTGGAGTAGGCAAGGAGCATCAGAAAGCTAATCTGAACATTTAGACAGAATCCCCTAGGATCACAAATTACTGGAACTGGACAGGACCTCAGAGATCAGCTCATCTAATTCATTCCTTTTACAGAGTAGGAAATCAAAGGCCAGAAAGCAAAATAACTTGTCTAGGCTCACCCAGATAACAAATGGCAGCACCACCTTTCCAACTCAGGTCTTCAGGGATTTTTCTGCATTACCATGTTAGCCTGTGCTGGTTTCCTTCAAAGATCATCTCAAATGTCACATGAGACCCTTACTGACTTCCCCTAGCTTCTGATGCCATCACCCCAATCGAAGAAGTCTGTGTTGCCCAAGGTCATACAGCTAATAAATGGCAAATCAGCTTTTGCCTGAAGATCCCCCAGTGAAGCAGAATCCTCTATACATTGAAATGGCCTGTTTCTCTGGGGATAGATCTAGCTGTTAGCATGTTTTCTCTCTCATCAAGTCAAAATTACTTTCTCTCTCTATCTTTGACCCACCAATCCTAGTTCATATTCTATTCTAAGAGAAACTTTTGAGGGGGGGAAATACAAGTGCAGAAAGATCGAGGGGAGTCAAAGCTAAACACTATTTTATCATATTTTTGCGTGACGCACCTTGAATAAGAGCATAGATTTTTATAGCAGAAACTACAAACTAAGCATTTTCTGCTGTTCTTCATTGTCCTGCCTCCACTGTATCTACAAAACAAGTCTCTTTTTCAAGTTTCATTTGATTGATTCTTATCTATAGGCTGGCCTACTTACATATCATGTTAGCACACATGTTTGTGACAGCTTATGTAAATCAGTTGGTTTGTGTATTTAACTGATGGCTGCTACTTTTAGTGCTCACTGATCAAAATGCTATGTGTTTAATGAACCTGGCAAAGTGGTAATTGTGCATTGTGCGTGTTTTTATTCTCTTGTTCCTGAGTATAATTAGTTTGTCTAGGTTCCCTTTTGGCTACCCTGTTAAAAGTTCAGAGACCACCTGATCAGGACAGTTAAATAAACTGTCCTTATTGTATTAAATAGAAACATAATTTAATAGTTATCTGAAAACTTTTGGATATTAGTTCTGACACATTGACATCCCATTATGTTTTCTTATATATGTACACTCTCTTTTAGGCATATATTGTACTATAGAAAGGATACTGACTCTGGCTTAAGAGGACCTTGGTTCTAATTCCCTTTCTGACCCATATTATCTACGTGACCTTGGATGTCACTTTACCATTCTGGACCTCAGTTTCCTCATCTGCAAAAATAACTGATGATTTATGAGGCCCCTTCTAGCTACATGATTCTACGATTATACTTCTGGTATTAGCACGTCCATGTGTGTACATGTGTATCACACATGTGTTTGTATGTATACATGTGTAGGACCATGCACTTGTATATTGTGTGCGTATGTATATGTGTGCATATGTGTATATTATATGTTAGTGTGTCTGTACATGGATGTGTGTATGTGTACATGTGTGTGCACACGCATGTATGTATGATGTGGAAGAGCCCAGGAAACTTGTAAACAGCTGGCCTTGCCCTAGCTGTAACCATAGCAACTCAAACTATTCATTTTCTGTCTTCAATAATGTGTTCAAGTCTGTCTCACTAACAATTCAGAAGGGGACATTGACAAATGATCGCTATATTCACCCAGCCATTTTAAACAGGAAAGCATTTGGCTGCATTCTAATTTGACCAATGAATATTCAACTGATAATGCTGCCTGATAAGATGCTCCCCCAAAAGAAAAGGGAGAGGAACAGAACTGGGCCGGCTGTTATCATGTGCAAATCCTTTAATGAAAGACATGAAAAGAGCTGTGAAAATTCTGGACTGAAAATCTACTCTGTATTTGGAGCTGGGAGCACCTGGCCCCTGATTGAAAACCTTTGAAGATTCTGGGCCCCCCTCCAGAATTTCTAATCTACTCAGATTTTATTTTCCCTTCTTTTAAGGTTTTGCACTCTAATTTGCAAGGCTATTAAACTATATTTCCTTCAAGGCTATATGAGTTTTCTGTGTGTGTGTGTGTGTCTGTCTGTCTGTGTCTGTGTGTCTGATTCTCCCTCCATCTCTCCCCTTCTCTCTCAATCTGTCTCTTTCCAAATTCTAGGATAACTTCCTATAGTTTTAGGTTCACCATTCAATTATATAGGAAAATGAAACAGTTTCCTAGCACCTACTAGGTGCTCTACACTTGGGGAAAGTTTTTATAGAGAGACAGAGAACAGCAAAACAGGCCAGACCTCATCTGGGGTACTAGGTTCCATTTTGGGTATCATATTAATTGGAATTTAAAGTGAGGGAGATTTCAGCTCGGAGTAAGGAAAACTATCCTAACAATTACAGCTTTCCATAAGTGTAATGGAAATAATAGTCAGTTGACTCTCAACTGCAAATCTTCAAGATGAAGTTGGATGACCACTTGTCAGGAGTGTTATACAGGTGATGTCAACTCAAGTGCAACTCGAAAAGATGGCCACAGAGAGTCCTTCCAGTTCTGAAATGGTGTGATTCTTCAAAATTCTGTGTGGATGATGGAGGAAGGACAGAAGAAGAAGAAGGAGGAGGAGGAGAAGGAAAGAAACAATAAGATCTAGTTCTCTCCAACTCCCCCCTCCCCTTTTCTCTTCATCATTTATAGACATCTATATGCCCCAGTGGATAGGAGCTTTGGACCTGGAGTCAAGTAGCTCTGAGTTCAAATCCAGCCTTAGATACTCACTAACTGTGTGATCTTGGGCAAGTCATTTAACCTTTACTGCTACCTTTTACTCATCTAGAAAATGGGGATAATAAGAACACTTACCTCCCAGAGTTGTTGTGAAGATAACATGAAATAATACTTGCAAAGTACTTTACCAACCTTGAAGTGCTATATAAATGTTTTGTTGTTGTTCAGTCATGTCTAACTCTTCGTGACTCTATTTGGGGTTTTCTTGGCAAAGATACTAGAGTAGTTTACCATTTCCTTTTCCAGGTCCTTTTATAGGAAGGAAACTAAGACAAAGAGGATCAAGTGACTTGTCCAGGGCCACACAGATAGCAAGTGTCTGAGGTTAGATTTGAACTCAGAAAGATGAATCTTTCTGACTTCAGGCCTAGCAGTCTATCTACTGTGCCACCTAGCTGCCCCTATATAAATATTAGCTATTCCCATTATGGTCTTTTTCACTATCATCTTTCTTTTAAGGAGCTTTTGTGGAGATTTAGTAAAAAGTGATACACTGAAGACAGAATGTACCATTTCATGATTGATGGAAGACGACGTTATATTGTCAAAATTTTAAAAGAAATCTATCTCCTACTATTTATCTTTTCTTATCTCATAATAAGCTTACTGTTGGTAAGTTGCCAAGGTGATTGATTGTTTCTACACTCCAGGAAATGTTATTAATTGGCTTATAGAAAGATACTCACATGTTTCATAGTACTCTACAGAATCATCCTGGTATTAGCATAACAATAACAAAAGCTGTCAAATAACTCAAAGAATAAGTTGTCAATTTGGTTTCAAAGGTAATAATAGCCCACATTTCTATGGAGTTTTAATATTTTGCAAAGTTTTTTTTCTTCACAACAACCTTGTACCTAGTACAGTCATTATTACCCTCTTTTTATTTTTTTTTTAAATTTATTTATTTACTTTTAGTTTACAACATTCAGTTCCACAAGCTTTTGAGTTCCAAATTCTCCTCCGCCCTTCCCCCCACAGCAGCATGCAATCTGATATAGGTTCTACAAATACCTTCACATTAAACATCAGTCAAGTTGTAAAGAAGGATTATATCCAATGGAATGAACAATGAGAAAGAAGGAACAAAACAAAACAAAAAGGAGAGGGAGCTAGTAGTTTGTTTCAATCTGCATTCAGACTCTGTACTTGTTTCTCTGGATGTGGACAGCCTTTTCCATCATGAGTCCTTTGGAGTTGTCTTATAACCTTGCATTTCTGAGATGAGCCCAGTCTATCAAAGTCAGTCAGTCATCACAGATACAATGTGTTTGTAATTGTGCATAATGTTCTCCTGGTTCTCCTCCTCTCACTCAGCATCAGTTTATATAAATCTCTCCAGGTTATTATGAAGTCTGTCTGCTCCTCATTTCTTATAGCACAATAGTATTCCATTACATTCATATACCACAGCTTGTTTAACCATTCCTCAACTGATGGGCATTCCCTTGATTTCCAACTCTTTGCCACAAACAAAGAGAGCTGCTATAAATATTTTAGTACATATGGGTCCTTTTCCCACTTGTGTGATCTCTTTGGGATATAGCTCTAGAAGTGGTATTGCTGAGTCAAAGGGTATGTACACTGTTATAGCCCTTTGGGCATAGTTCCAAATTGCTCTCCAGAATGGTTGGATCAGTTCACTATCCTCATTTTATAGACGAAGAAATAAGCCCAGAGAAGGTAGGTAATTTGAAGGGTCAGAACTAGTATTTGAATGCAGGACTTCTGATTTCAACTCCAACATTCTTACCACTAGACCATGTCAATCAGTATTTTGTATTGTTTAATTTTATGAGAATGGCCACATGTATGCTGCTTCTAACACTAGCCTGACTCAGGATGCTTGAACTCAACTGGACAAAACCAGATTGAACTGATTTTCCCACTTTTAGTTATTTTTCTGTCGATTGAGTGCTGGAATTTGTACCAAACACATAGTTCATTGCTCTCTTTTTGGGTGTCTAATTCTGTAATTTATGAGGAAATACACAAAAATTCTAGCTCATTAAGAGTACACTTCAGTGACTGTTGGAGATATTGTAGCAGTTCAAGCATTTCAAGGATCATTCAAACCCACAATGAAATGAGATTGGTCACAACAAAGTACAAAGGGAAGTACAATTGAAAATGAAAAGCAAGCTTAAGAACTGATAAACTATTATAGCAACACAGCCTAATTCATTCTCAGAGGGATTTGACAGATTGAGGGGTTGCTGCTGATTCCTTGACAGAGCATCGTAAGCGTCTTGATTTTGGAAAAACAGTGAGAAGCTCAGTTTTTTTTAAAGAAAAAGCTGTTAAACATTGCTGTAGAGAAAAAACACATGCCGTGGGTAAGATGATACAAAGACTTAAGTACTCAAGATTTTTTTGAAGATCATTTTTACTGAAGAAACTTACTTGTTTATTCATGTCTATGCAAAATTATTTTTAGAAGAAATCCAGATGTGAGCATAAGATCTAGGCATAATAATGACAACAATAACAATAATATAGATGTTATTAATGTAGCCCTTTAAGATTTACAAATATTATCTTGTTTTATCCTTAGTACAATTTTGGGAGGTAGATGCTATTATTATAACACCCATTTTACAGAAGAGGAAACTGAGGGGGAAAAAGAGGCGAAGTAACTTGCCTAGGGTTAGTAAATTTCTAGTAAATTTCTGAGGCCAGATTTAGATTCCAATCTTTCTGAAGTCCAACACTCTTTCCACTGTGATATTGAACTGCCTCAGACTATAAAGTATCCACCCAGAAATGTTTTGGACATGTTTTTACTTCTGGTGGGCCTGGAAATCTCATCCCCATTGAGGGAAAAATGACATATGATACTGATATACTGAGAAGCAGAATTGTTTGGGAATTACAGAAATTCCCAAATGCAGATGGAATAATGCAACCATTTCGCTATTTAAAAAAAAAATGGTTTAAAAGTGTTTCCAAGAGGTAGAGATAAACGTGCTTCAGTGGCCTGGAAACTTACCTGATTTAAACTCCATTGAAGATTTATGGGCTATTTATAGGGTACACTTGGAAAGATGAACTTTTTTTTTCATTAGCCAATGTGGGAAAAATATGGTTTAAGGCTAAAAATGAAAGCATACAGGGGCGGCCAGGTGGCGCAGTAAGAGCGTGGCCCCAGCATTGGGAGAACCTGGGATTGGTTCCGGCCTCAGATACTCATCCTGCACAAAAAAATAACTGGCTGTGTAACCTTGAGCAAGTTTCTTAACCCCAATTGCTTAAAAAAAATGAAAGCATAAGGATCAAAATCTTCTAAATAAAATGCCAAGTCAGATAAAACAACGGTGTAGCATAAAGAGTGCATATAGAATATTGAAAGTTTTTTTTAAAGATGTAAATGATTGTAAGGTTTAGTGTAAAAGTCACTAAATTTGAATATTATATTTTGCCCTAAATACTTTACATAAGACTGTAACCTCTCTAAACAGCATGGTCCCCATAAGAAAGATAGGTAAATCATAGGAATACAAACTGAGTTGATTTGACTAAACTTATTTAATTTTATTTTCAACTTAGTAAATATTTATTAGTGCTTACCTACTAACTTCAATGCACTGTATGGGATGCTAGGGGTGTAAAGATGAAAAATGACATAATTCATTCCTTAAAATAGTTTCCAACCTAATGTTAAGCCTAATAGGCTAGTTGAATTCATTGCATTCTATACTTCATGATTATTAATAGGTTTTCCTTTTCCTGAATTAATTCCTGAATCTAAGAACTCTTTTTTTACCATTGCAGACAATTTGATTACCAGGGGTTAATTTTCTTGATTTCTTGGATGAAATAAGATAATATTTGTAAAGCACTTAACATACATAATTCCTTGCCTCATAGTAGGCACTTAACAAGTTCTTGATCCTTTCTCCTTCCCCTTCCCCTTTGTTCTGGCCCCTCTGAATTGCTCAGGCTACTCACAGAATTGCACAGATGACAGGGTCCACATTTAGGCAAATGTTAAAATTCCCTATTTCCTCCCAGATTGATGTACATTAGGCACAGGGAAGGCCTTGTTTATGCATCAACCTTGAGCTGTGAGTCTGTGCTTTGGAAGGTAAATTATGCTCCTGCAAAGCACAACAATGACACTACTGAAAGCATTTGTAGAAATATTTTCCTGTGGGCTTCAAATTGGAGAGTTGTGGATTATGGATTTTGTGTTACCACCTTCCTTCAAATATTCTTTCTTCTTCCCCACTTCTTATAAAAAAGATTCGATTAATTTGAAAAAAAAGAAAGAGAAAAAGCTAATCATTTTGATTAGAAAAAGTATGGCATAGTAGAAAGACCTGGAGCAAGGAAGGTTTAGGTGAAAATTCTAATTCTCACATTTTCTACCTTTTAACCATGGACAAGCCATTTAAACACTCAGCCTCAAGGAAACTGAAACTTTCGTATCTCTAGAGGGTCTAGAGCAGGAACCTGCCAGGGCTGTTTTGGGACTCAAATGAGATAAGGTTTACAAATAATTTTGCAAACTTTAAATCATTATAGAAATGTCAATTATTTTAATACAACCTTTTTGGCTTGTTTTAGCCATATTTTACACTTATCTACCTGTCCAGTGTTACCTTCCATTTTCCTCCATACTCTTCTTGTTCCAGGTACACTGGATTACTTTTTTTCTATTTGACTTTAGGTGACTAGTAACTTCTCAGTTCTTTCATCTGTAAAATTGGGGAGGGGGGGCAATGGTCTAGAGGAGTTCTAAAGACTCTTTCAGCTATAAACTCTATGATCCCATGAATGAAATTCCTCATGATATTCTGAAGCTGTCATGACAAAAGTGGAGATGGTTTTTGTTGCTGTTGTTGTTTTGCTTTTTGGAGGGTGGAGAGCAGGGCAATTGGGGTTAAATGACTTGCCCAAGGTCACACAGTAGGTATTTGGAACTTTTCTATATCTTACTCTGTCAGGCTTATCTTTTCTTTCCCTCCCCCCCAATCTTATGTGTGTGTGAGTTGTTGTTGTTGTTTGTTTGTTTAGTATTTTATTTTTCCCAAATTACATGTAAAAACAATTCTTAAGAGGTGGCTAGGTGGCACAGTGAATAGAGCACCAACCCTGGAGTCAGGAGGACCTGAGTTCAAATCTAGTCTCAGACACTTAACACTTAATAGTTGTGTGGCCTTGGGCAAGTCACTTAACCCCAATTGTCCTCCAAAAAGCAAAAACAAAAATAAACCAAAAAACAATTCTTAACATTTTTTGAGGGGGGAGGGCAGGGCAATTGGGGTTAAGTGACTTGCCCAAGGTCACACAGCTAGTAAGTATTAAGTGTCTGAGGCCAAATTTGGACTCAGGTCCTCCTGACTGCAGGGCTGATGCTCTATTCACTATGCCACCTAGCTGCCCCATAAAAATGGAGATGTTTATAGGTGTGGGAGTACAGATAGAAGGATTTACAGATCACAGGCTCATAGATTTAGAGGAGGAATGAACCTTGGAGGTCATCTAGTCCAACCCCTCATTTTACAAATGAGAAAACAGAGGTTGATTTATCAAAGGTCAAAGGTGACAAATTCGGGATTCAAAGCCAAGCCCTATGAATTGAAATCTAGCCATCTTGTCACTCTACTACACCATTGCAAGTTCATTTATAACAGTGGTATGTGGAAGACCCAGGATGTTAACCACACTCCTCTGATTCCAAAGCCAGTATTCTTTCTTCTGTGAAGGTGTCTTAACCACCTGTAGCAGCAAGCACCCCAGCGTCCCCAGGGTGGCTGCTCACACAGGTTCTTAGATCTGCTTTGATAAAGGAAAGCAACTCAAAATGGGTTAACAAGCTTACTTTAATCAGTCAAACATGTATCATTTACCTAGTTCAGGGGAAAGAGGTCAGCACCCCAAACTTCAGAATATACAGACAGAATTATCAAGACAGAAAGTGATCAAGTAGACAGATTTCAAACCGTCCAACCATTACATCCATACCCAATCAACATCTGGGTTTTAAAGCTGGGGAGCTCTGGACAACGGCTTCCCAGAATCCAGATCAAATCACAGAACACTTCTCAAAGTGAGCCCCCAAAACAAAGCTACACATCAGGGCTTATATAGCCTTCTCCTGGCTCAGAGAATGTAACAACCTCATTGACTCACTGGCCAAACAAGAAGTATCTACTGAAAAACAAGCCTCCCACCCCAGGCTCCAGGTGCACTTTAGCCTAGGGGCAGGGAAGATCTTTAAAATTTACATTCCCATTACACCACCACATCCAATGAATATTGGAGATGGTGTAATAATAAAGAATACTTGATTTCAAGTTTGAGACCTTGGGTTTCAAAGCATAGATAGATAGATAGATAGATAGATAGATAGATAGATAGATAGATA
>NW_027185799.1:23289510-23333229 GCF_028583685.1 Petaurus breviceps papuanus
ATAGATAGATAGATAGATAGATAGATAGATAGATAGATAGATAGATAGAGATAGAGATAAATAGATATAGATATCACTTTGAGTAGCTTTTCTACAAAATAAATGACTTGAACTAGATGACTTCTAGGTTTCCCTCCACCTCTAGGTCAACAATCCTATGATCTATGACCTGTATGACCTTGGGCACTTCATAATGTCTCTGGGCCTCAATTTTCTCATCTGTAAAATAAGGAGTTTGCACTATATGATTTCTTTCTTTTAAAAAAATTCTCCAATTACATGTTAAAACACTTTTTTTACATTTGCTTTTTAAGTTGTGGGTTCTAAATTCTATCTGTCCTTCCCTTTTTTCTTCCCCTCCCCCTTCCCTGAGACAGTAAGCAGTCTGATATAGGCTATACATGTGCGATCACATCTGCATTAGCTATTTTATACAAAAAGACTCAAAGAAAAATGAAAGAAAGAAAGAAAAAAAGGAAGGAAGGGAAGAAGGAAGGAAGGAAGGAAGGAAGGAAGGAAGGAAGGAAGGAAGGAAGGAAGGAAGGAAGGAAGGAAGGAAGGAAGGAAGGAAAGAATCAGACAGCATCAGTTCTTTCTCTGGAAATGGATAGCATGTTTCATCATGAGTACTTTGGGATTATCTTGGATCACTGTATTGCTGAGAGTAGCTAAGTCATTCACATTTCTTCATTGTACATTATTGCTGTTATGGCTATATTGTTTCTAAAGTCCCCTCCAGCACTAAATCAATGATCCAGTAATTAACATAGTACCTAGAATTTAATATGTATTTAACAAATACTTGCTGAATTGAATTGAATTCTATGAATCCTGAAGAAATCTTTCTAATTCGAGATCTGTAAGCCTAAATACTTAACTCAGTGTTGTTCAACATTTTTATCCATTTGCTTGGATGAAAATATAGCAGGCATACTTTTGAAATCTTTAGATTTCACAAAATATATGAAAGAGAGGAAGACAGAGAGAGACATAGAGACACAGAGAGAGATAGAGGACAGAGATTTTGAGGATGACAGAATCATGTTCTTTTAAGATCTCAATAGGTGAGAACAAGGGCTGAAACTAACAAGGTGAAATTTAACAGAGATAAATACAATACTCTGACCTAGGTTTAAAAAAAATAGTTGCACAAATACAAGATGGAGAACTAACCTAACAACATATGGAAATGACCTAAGGATTTAGTTGACAAGTTCAATGTGGACCAACAATAATGTGATGCCTAGCTCTAATAAATAAAAGTATAATATTTAGAACATTGAGGGTAATCGTTTCATTGTACTCTATGCCAGTCAGACTCCACTTCTCAAGTATGGTGCTTGCTTCTAGGCACCATATTTCACTTTTTAAAAAGTTGTATTGATATGCTTGGTTTTTACATTACAAACATTTACTCCCACTTTGTGAAAAGTCTCTTAAACACACACACACACACATACACACATACACATACAAACACACAAACCTGAACTAAAGTAAAACAATTAAATAAAACTAATAACAGTGATCTCATTTGAAAGGAGCACCATATTTTTTAAAAAGAGGATTACTGGTATGGCAAGGAACCTGGAAACCATATTATATAAGGAATGCTTAAAAGAACTGGGTATATTTTACCTGAAAAAGGAAACACTTGATGGAAGGGTGGTATGTGGTAGGGGAAGAATAACAAATTCTTAACCCACTTCCAAATATTTTAATGAATGTCATATGACAGATGGATGACAGTTATTTCTAGAAAGTAGAACAAAAAAAAAAAACCAGTGATTGGAAGTTATAAGGAAGGTGATTTCAGCTCATTACAAAACCCCTGACAATTATAGCTGACCCAAAACACAATGTGTTGCTTGGTGAGGTAGTGAGGTCCCTGTCACCTGATGTTTCTGAGTAGACATCTGTCAAGGATGGTTTATAGCTATTTCTTGCTTTGAGAGGCAATGGTATATAATAGAAAGTACCCTGGAGTTGCAGTTAATTTATCTGACTTTGAGTCTTAGAATTTCTACCTACTAGATGTGAGAGCATGAACAAGTCAACTCCTCTCAGTATGGGGATTCCTTATTTTTAAAATAGGTATCATAATATAACCTTCTGGACAGGGTTTTTGAGAGGAAAAAGGTCCATGATTTTAAGTAGCTACAGGAATGTCAGATATTAATGAGTAGATGGTTAGACCTCTAAGGCTCCTTCTTGCTCTAAGATTCTATTTTTCTATGACTATGAGATAATCATAAATTACCAAAATTCTGTCGAATTCATTAAAGCTTGTTTCCAAGATCTTAGGAGTTCATAAGCATTGAAAGTGGGGGTGGAGCCAAGATGGCAGAACGGAAGCAGTAACTTTTCTAAGCATTCAAAGTAAGCCGCCTTCTGAATCAGCCAAGTTTAGTCAGAACCACGACTTTCTTAATTACATTCAATTGTATTATATCATATATAAGGCAGATGGATGTATTATTTTTGAGGAACTATAGTCCCCATTAATCTGCTCAGTAGTCACACAACATGGCATTACTGCTTTTCCCTGCTTCCCTTCCAATGGTAGGTTCATGAAAGAAGAGAGATCTAGAAGCCAAAAAGTTGTAAGAGGATAGGAAAAATGGACCAGCACGACTAAATTTATGTAAATTTGTCCTGTCCTTTTTCTCAAAGCAGGACTAGTTAGACATAATTATAAGGTACTATATATGTGTACATGAAGAACTATTACTGTCTATGATCCAAGGGATCGTAACAAAACAAGGAGTTAGCATGTGTTGTGATTGATACTCCTGTAAGTGTTTCAACCTTATGAAGAAGCCCAGCACCTAGTCCTTATCTTGGCCCACTGATGGGAATGACTGACTAAGCTATAGTCCTGTCCTGTTATATTGGCAGACAGAAGCATTTGCCCATGTCCTCCACCTTCTTCCCATGGCAGAGAAGAAAGAAAAGAGAAAGGTTAGACTCTAACTTGGGAGTTTGAGTAGAAATGGGAGCATTGATGTCTCTGATATCATCCTGTTTTTGGTAATCAACTTTTCTTTATGAAGTCTAAGTGATTTTCAAGGTCTAGATACAAACAAGAGATTTGTAGAGACTCATGGGTGATAACCCTGGAATTCAATAATAACAGAAAGAAGGCAGGTCTGAGAGACTCTAGCCTGATGGGATGTAAGTGGGAAAAGCATTGAATCAATCAAAAAGCATTGATTAAAGTACCTAGTGTGCACCAGATACTGTGTTGAGCACTAGGGATAAAAAAAAAGGGTAAAAACATCGACATTTTTGAACAATCTCACATTCTAATGAAGGAGATAATATATAAATAATTAGATACTGAAGAACAGTATAGGACAGTCATTAGCCCTGAGTTTGAATTCCAATTCTACTTATCTAAAAGATGTCCAACTCTAATTATCTGTGTAATGTTAGACAAATTATTTAAGCTTTCTGGGCTTCAGTTTCCTCATATGTAAAATAAGAGGACTGGAGTACTATAGCACTTCTAAGTTCCCTTTTTAGCTCAATTTCTATTACTGTCTGGTCCTACCCAGATGGGAAATCTGACACATTCAGAAACATGGAATATTGAATAATACAAGCCTCTGTTACACAAGTAACATGGATTCTGTTTTCGATGGTCATTGTACATCATAGACCCTTAATAAATATTTGTTGAAATCATGTGATACAGCAGAAGAAAGGATGGAGGGTTACAAATAAAACATTAGGACCTGGATTCTTACCTGCAAGTACATAAAGGTTTTTAAGGTTAGAATAATTCTTTTTTTTCTTTCCCAAATGCTTTATTAACTTCTGATTTACATCATTCATTTCTGACAGATTTTGAGTTGCAATTTTTTTCCCTGTTTTTCCCCTACCCACTGCTCCAAAATAGCAGTCCCACAGGATATCCCCTCCTCCAATCTGCTCCCTCCCATATCTTCTCCCATTCCCCCTTCGGCTTTTCCAGTAGGGCATGGTGGTTCTCTATGCCCCAATGCCTGTATATTTTATTTCAAAATTACATGTAAAATAGTATTAATAATAGTATTTATATATTTTTAAAGATTTGATTTTAAAACTTTGAATTCCAGATTCATTCCCTTCTTCCCTTGTCAACTGCCTTTACTGGTAATATAAGCAATTCAGTATATGTTGTACATGTGTAGCTATGCAAAACATACCCATAGTAAATATATTGTAAAACACTGACTATATTTCCCTCCCTCCTATCCCACCTCCCACTTGTTCTATTCTCTACTTTGACCCTGTCCCTTTTCAAAATTGGGTGCTTCCAACTTCCCTCCCCCCAAGCCTGCCCTCCCTTCCATCATCATCCCCTCCCCCCCTACTCTCCTATAGGGTGAGATACCCTATTTAGTGTGTATGTCATTCCCTCCCTAAGCCAAATTCAATGAGAAAAAGGGTTTGCCTTTTTGCTTTCCTGTTCTTCCTCTCCATCATAACCATTTTCCCTTGCCTCTTCTTTATGAGATAGTTTACCCAATTCTGTCTCTCCCCATCTCCTCTCGCTGTATTCCTCTTTCACCTCTTAATTTCACCTTTTAAGTATCATCCCTTCCTATTAAATTGGTCCTATGCCCTCTACCTATGTATACCTGTACACATATATACACACATTCACATACATATTCATATGCCCATATACCCTCCTATTAGACATATACACACACACGCATATACACACACACACATTTCTATTCCCTTCAACTCTTCTCATACTGAGAAAAGTTTCATCAGTTACAATTATTGTTTTTCAATGTAGGAATGTAAATAGTTCAACTTTGATAAGTTACTTATGATTTCTTTTCCCTGTTTACCTTCTCAAGCTTCTCTTGCTTCTTATATCTGAATATCAAATTTTCTATTCAACTCTGGTTTTTGCATCAAGAATGCTTGAAAGTCCTCTATTCCACTGAATGACCATATTTTCCCCTGAAACATAATACTCAGTTTGGCTGGGTAGGTGATTCTTGGTTTTAATCCCAGCTCCTTTGACCTCCAGAATATCATATTCCAAGTCCTTCGATCCCTCAGTGTAGAAGCTGCCTGATCCTGTGTTATCCTGATTGTGTTTCCACAATATTCAAATTGTTTCTTCCTGGCTGCTTGTAATATTTTCTCCTTGATTTGGGAATTTTTGGAACCTGGCTATAATATTCCTAGGAGTTTTCTTTTGGAGATCTTTTTCAGGAGGTGATGGGTGGATTCTTTCAACCTCTATTTTGCCCTCTGGTTCTAAAACATCAGGGCAGTTTTCCTTGAGAATTTCTTGGAGGATGATTTCTAGGTTCTTTCTTTGATCATGGCTTTCAGGTAATCCAATAATTTTAAAATTATCTCTCCTGGATCTATTTTCCAGGTCAGTGGTTTTTCCCATGAGATATTTCACATTGCCTTCTATTCTTTCATTTGTTTGGATCTATTTAACAGCATCTTTATTTCTCATAAAGTCACTAGCTTCCATTTGCTCCAATCTAATTCTGAAGCAATGATTCTCCTCAGTGAGCTTTTGAGATTCTTTTTCCATCTGGCAAATTTGTAAGGCATTCTTCTCCTCATTGCCTTTTTGAGCCTCTTTTGACATTTGAGTTAGTTTATTTTTAAGGTGTTATTTTCCTCAGTCAGGCTATTGACTCTCATTTCATAATTTTCTTGCATCATTCTCATTTTTCTTCCCAATTTTTCCTCCACTTCTCTTAACTGCTTCTTAAAGTCCTCTTTTTCTTCGAAGCTTTTGGTGCAGGACTTCTGACTTCACTGTCTTCCTCCTGTTCCATGCTTTGATCCTTTTTGTTGCCAAAATAGGAGTGTAAATTTGGGTTGCTATGTTTATTTTACTTCCTTTGCCTGCTCATGCTGCCACTCAGTCACTTGACCCCAGGGCTTTTTGCCATAGTAGGATTCTGCCACCAGACAGGGGAGTTTCCTCCCAAACGTTAGGGTTTTCTCAGCTGCTGGAGGTATTAGTTTGTGCCCTCTCAGAAGCCTCCACACACTCTGGCAAGCTGGTCACACACCCCACGACCTCTACCCTAGACTTCAATTCAGATTCAAGCAGGTTAAAGCAAGAGCAATTACCCCTCAGACTGGTTGCTTGGTCCCCCTACACTCTGCAGACCAGGAGCTGAAGCTGCCACGTGAGGGCAGCTGCAGGGCCATGGCTCTTCAGTGACTTATCGCCCTGGGGGAAGAGACAGACACACTCCCAACTACTGGGTCCCAAAGTCCACACTGCACTGACCTCTCACTTTGTCTTTAGCATCTATGTTGATAATTCTGGAAACTACCACAGCTGCTGGTGATCTGAAGTCCCTCCAGCTGGTGGTTGGTCAGGTCCACCCTGGGGCTAAAATCTCTGGCTTGTGCAGGGCTGGGCTCAGTTCCCAGAGCCCTGCTGGGCTGTCCTCAGTGGGAGGTTAGCTTCTCCGTGTCATTTTGTGGGTTCTGTAGCTCCAAAATTTTACATGAATTGGAGGTGGTGGGAGGTTGTGGGAGCTGGAGCCGTGCAGAGATCCCGTTTCTACTTGGCCATTTTGTCTCAGAATAATTCTTTAAACCAGAGGTTCCCAAACTTATTTGGCCTACCACACCCCCTTTAAAAAATTACTCAGCACCCCCCCCCAAATCTACTCTCTTTAAATGTTTAACATTTTAAAAAAAATGCATCATTTCAAAAAAATTTTTAATAAGTATCTTTAATAATGTCTTAAAAATTTGTGATTTTTTTTCCTGCATTGAAATTTTGATGATGCAATACTGCATCATGTAATCATATAGTATCATATTGTAAACAAGTCATTACATGCACATATTCTCTTCAGTGCACACTAGACTCCCTGACAATGCACTACACGTTCACATCTCAACGCTTGCTTGTTAAGACACATCAGTAGACTTGACCACTGATTGTTTATAACTTGCATTCTGTGCATTTGTTTGGAAAATAGTGTAATCACTATGACTCTGTTACACACCAGATGAAACATGTATGACATTTCTCAAAATGTTCTCTCCTTATGCTTCCACCACCCCCTTATTTTTATTCAATGCCACCCACTTGCACCTGAGGGTACTACTATACCCCTGGATCATTCCAGTGCCTCCCCCAGGGAGTATCACCCACTTTGGGAATCCCTGCAAAACCATTAACAGCCTGAATATAAAACTATAAGAGCATTCATCCTCAGTTGTGACTGATACAAAAGTATGGATGGAAAGAACACACAGAGAGGGTTGTTGATATTTGTGTGAAGATATCAGAGCTAGAGCCCAAGTGCCCCATCAGGACATGGAACAAACAGATAGCTGCATGTCAATCATACGCTCTATGTTGCATTTGGGTAGACAACCAATTACCTCAAAGGTACCTAAAGCAGATTTTGTTGGCACATTCCCATCACATACAATCCTTTTGTGTGTGTCCCTCATCCGTCTCTATTGAATTCTTCCATTATCCTATTTTCTTTCTTTTTGCTATCCCTTTTCCCCCTCTTTCCTGACTGTGCCTTATGCCTGTTCTTGGTTCCTGTGGTCACTGTTTAGAACAGTCAGTATTAAAGGACTTGGTGAACCTTGGACTAAATTGTATTCTTTAGATGTTTGTGACCTTTAGGTTACACTTTTAAGTACCAAGGTTGGGCCTCAAGAAAGTTCATTTAGCTTTTGTTACTACCAAGGTATCGGATGAGTATAGCGTGAACATGAACCAAATTCAGATCAGGAAATTGTTGTTGTTGTTGCTGTTGTTTTAAGGGGAGACTGAAGACAGTAAAACAGAATAAGGGAACTTAAGGTTTTTAACCATAGGATGGGAATCTTCAATGGCTCCCTGCTGCCTGCAGAATAAAATGCACACTCTTTTGCTTGGCTTTCAAGGCCATTTCTAATCTAGATCAAACTCATTTCTCCATATTCCCAGACACATATCACTTGCTTTAATATAACTTGTCTGTCTCCTGGGAATACAATGACTCATTTTTGCCTGTATGGTCTTTGCTCATGTTTCTCCCTAGCTTGAAATATCTTCTTTTCTTCTCTCCCTCTATCCACCTTTTAAGAATCAGGCTGAGTCCCATCTCTTTCATCATGGCTTCCTTACTAATCTATCATTTATCTTTACCTTCTTCAAACTTCTATACAGACTATACCACATAATTCAGCATTTAATTTTATGCTATTTTATAATATACTGCTTGTTTAATTTGCATTAATCATCCTTCTGCTAGATTTTAAGATTCTTCAATATGAGGGTCCCCTACTGTGTTTAAACCATAGATGTAGGTCATATGTCAAAAGATTTAGCCCTAGAAATTTAGAAACTATCTAATCTGAAAATGTCCAAGATGAGAAAATTGAAGCCCAGAAAGGGTGAGTAATTTTCCCAATGAAACACAGGTGGAATGTTGTAAAAATAAAAATTTGAGCCTAGGTCCTCTAATTCCAATGCATTATACTTTCTACTATACCATACTACCTATTCATTCATTCCTTTCAACACTTTTTTTTTGATGCAAGACACTTTGCTAGACTCTGGAAGTTACAAAGGTAAATAAAAGATGGTTGCTGCCCTTAAGTTGTTTACAATTCAGATGCTATACCATAGTGCCTTTAGAAGGTTCCCAACAAATATCTTTTTTGTTTTATTATGCGCAATTGCTCAGTTTCCTTTTCTAATCCTCAACTTAATTTTTCTTAGCATTATGTTTTAATTCTTTGTTCTTAAAAATATAGCATTTTTTGCAGTCATATGACTAATAAAAACAATTGACATTTACACAGTACTTTATTGCTTTTAAAGCACTTTATACACACTATCTCATTTGATCTGTGAAAGGTCTTTTTGTCATAATCCTGACTGTACAGATGAGGAAACTGAGGCTGAGAGGGTAAGTGACTTCTCAGGATCACACAGCTTTACCTGTCTGAGTTGGGGCTTTAGTCTCAGGTCTTCTTTACCTCAGGTTTAGCATTTGAGCCACTGCCCCTAATCTAATGCAAAGAATCTGGCTACCTTGCTACAGGTGTGAAGCTGCCTTTTTCATTGAGTCTACTGGCATTTCCTAGAAATCTAATTCAGTTGTTGATATTTTGTTTGTAGGGGTTATCTTGGGGGGTTGGTTTTCAAAATTTTAAAGACTACCCTTTAGAGTGGCAGTTTCACAAGTGATTAAAAAAAAATAGACTGAGGAGACTGCAAAAGTCCCAAAGTATTTCTATAGATTTGTGTTTATAAACAGGGATTCCCCAATAGCTGTGCATACAGAAAGGTCTTTTAAATGTCTAGCCTCAGGCTCCAGCCACACAGCTCATCCTTAGAACAGCCTCTGAGAAGGTAAGAAGCAGTATATTACAAATCTGCTGTTTTATGCTCTGTGTTCACTGTCCATTTATGAGTTCCGGATCTAATTTACCGAGTCCTGAAAATGCAATGCATGCCAGGACTGCAAGCTCAAATTGGCATCTGCAAATCAAGCTGTGAGCTTTCTGGGGTGAAGCTCAGCCCAGGAGTTCCGAGGAAACTGCCACTCTCATTGCTGTAAGTGTGAATAGCTCTCAGTGCCCCGTGGTGGGGCCAGGGACTCTCACAGGTTTGTTGCTCTGATTTTATAATTCCTGCTCTCTGTTGTTCAGGACACATTTTCCTCATAACCTGAAAAACCAAACTACAGCTGAAGGCAAAAATCAGTAAGGTTAGTTCAGCTCCACTACCCCTATGTAAGTCAGCAAGGATTTGCGGACTTGTCAGAAAGGATTTGTTGCAAAACCCCAGTGAATCATGGAGTGGAGGTGGGTATTAAGTCAGAGGAGCAGAGTGGGATGAAGAGAGAAACGCCATTAACACTTAGGAACACTTTGAGCTAGCTGTGGAGTTCTGCTTTGGGATAAAAAAAACATATTACATATAAAAGCTTGGCTTAGAATAATGAATTATGCCACTTTAAAAAATAAATTTCTTTTTTAAAGACAAAACCATAAGTGAAAGAGACCTGAGGCAGAATTTCTGGCTGTTAGATTATAAGCTGCATGAAGTCAGGGACCATGGCTAATCTTAGCTCCTTACCTACCTTAATTGTCAGTACATAGCAAGGGCTTAATGAGTATATGTTAGATGAATGAATGAATGAATGAATATTTCAATATATCCAGGTGTTGGTAAAAGTGCTTGATCCTCTGACAGAGATATCAAGCTGTTAAACCAATCCTTACCAGATGAGGAGTCATTGTGGTTGAAAAATTCATAAGCCTGCAGGCTACCAGGTGAACTTTGGTAGACCAGACCTTAAAGGACTATTTTGTCCTTGGAGCCATACACAAAGCTTTTTTAGCTTGGTACAGTCTGCCAGCCTGTGTTCAGGGAGCCTGGCCTTCAAGAACCCAGAGTCATCTTCGCACCATAAGGAAACATTAAAAGAGGATTAGAATGGATGTTAATGTTAATGTTTATGAGAATGGATGGATGGATGGATGAATAAAGGATGAAAAAGTATGACAGGATGCCTTTGCCTATAAGTAGTTTACAATCTAATGGGAAAGGTTGGGTGAACCAAAGCAATAATAAAATGTTAAATTGTAGGGCAAAGGCAATAAGAAGATAATTGTGCAAAATGATCTAGGTAAACTAATCCTTGTGAAGGCAATCTCAATAGCTCAGTAGTGGCCGGATAAAATTGTGTATGGTAACCATTATGAATTCTTGGAGAATGTTTGCAATGTAGGTTAAGCCTTGCTTAATGGGATCCATTGACAGTGAATGAGAGATTCACTTTGGCCTGAGACAAGGATCAGGGGGAAAAAAAAAACCTTTCCTCTAGGTTTGAACAGAAATTGGAGGATTTTGAATGAGAAGTGATTCTCTGACTGACAGTTGTTCACTTGTTCTTTTCCCTCTTCAAATAGGGGATATTGCTAAAGATCTCCCAGAAATATGCTGGATGCTATGATCATTGAAAATAATATCAGTGTTGAGTAGATAACTTTGGTTTAGGACACAACCAATGTGTTGATTACATCCAGGAGCCCCTGAATTGTAAATAAATCTTTCTTTCTCTTTTAGTGCTCAAGTGTGGTCTTGAGGGAGAAAGGTCTTCCTTAGTGCTCAAGTGTGGTCTTGAGGGAGCCCTAAAATGGCTGCTATGATTTAGAAGTTGCTATTAGTGAATGACTTTGGTGGCTTCAAAGCAAAGCGTCAAAGTTTTTTTGTTTGGAATCAGCTCATAGGTTCCCAAAGTGGGTCATACTTCCTCCTGGGGGGCATTGGAATGATGGGTGTGTATGTGTGTGTGTGGGCGGGGAGAGAGTAGCCTTGGGTGCAATTGGGGCATTGAATAAAAATGAGGAGATGGTAGAAGCATAAGAAGAGAAGAAAATTTTGAAAAACCATTCACACTTATTTCATCTGTTATAGAACAGAGTTAAACTCATAATGATTTCATTATTTTCCAAATAAACATGCAAAATGAAAGTTATAACTTATCAGTGGTAAAGACCACTGACAGGTCTTAACAAACAATTGTTGGCAAGCCAGTGCGTCATGCATTGTCAGAAAGTCCAGCATGCACTGGCAAGAATATGTGAGTGTAATGACTTGTTTATAACGCAATACTTTATGTTTACATGATGCAATATTGCATCATCAAAATTTCAATGTAGGAAAAATCTCACAGATTTACAATAAATTATTAAATTTAAGATGTGTCATTTTAAAAATAATTATATATTTTTTAAATGATGCAAATTTCAAAAAAAAAATTAAAAGGTTAAAGAAAATAGATTTCCAGAGAGGTGTTGAGTAATTTTTTTTTTTAAAGGGGACAAGTAGGTCAAATAAGTTTGAGAAACTTCGATCTAGGTCAACCTTCTATTACTTAGAAATCTTGAAGGAAGGCAGAGTTAAGCCTCATTACAGTAACTTTTCTTCTTAATTCTTCCACTCCTACAACCTAGGATTTTATCTTTTTCTTCTCTGAATTTCTATAACATTTGTTTTCCATACCACTCATTTGACACATATTATCAGCTCTCTTGAACTGCTATTTATCTTCTGTTAACACATTTGTTACATGGTTGTGAGTCATGGAACTCTGCAGTCTCTAGAGAACTGAAAAAGAACATCACTCAGAGGGCACATAGTGGATTTGAGCAGGCTATAACAAGTAAGAAGAACCTTAAAGAACTAGAATAAAAGATGCCAGCAAGGAAATGTATGATCAAAAAAAAAAAAAAAGAATATTGGCTAATCTGATGGAGAGAGTGAGGAATAAGCAACCATTGCAATAATCCTTGTGATCCACTGGTAAATCTAAGATCTCAAGAAAAACTGAGAAAGGCCTCCAGAGTATTTGGTGATGCTCCTAGGCTAAATTCATTGGAAGATATGGTCAAGAGTTAGGCACACAGTATGGGTAGGCCGGGGATGATTTGCAATCTACCTTGAGATAGGGAACATAAGATCAAAGATACATTTAAATATTTCAGCTTATATGTGACCAATATATTGTAATGTATAGAATATTGAGTTTGAATTTGATTGGGCCTAGATTCAAATCCTTCTGTGACCCTGGCCAAAGTCATTAAGGTCTATGTGTCTAAAGTAACTACTTAAAAGTTATTGTGGGTCATTCCTCAAATGACAAAAATCATAGCTCCAGGTGGGGCTTTCTTTAATTCCATTATTCAACAAGTAGAAGAGAGAGGGATAGAAAGAGAAGAAGAGAGAGGGAATGGAAGTGATATAAAAATAACATATCAACTAAAATTTTTTAAAGGAGGAAAAGATTCAACAAATACTATAGTCAGTCAAGAAGCATTTATCAAGTGCTTAGTATATGCCAGACGGTGTTCTAATCACTGGAGATATAAATCCAAGCAAAAAGAAAGACATTGTTTGCCCTTAAGGAGCCTACATTCTAATGAAGAAGACAATGCATTAAAAAGAAGCTGGAAATGGGGATTGGAGGGAAGAGAAGGTATTTGGCATAGAGACATGATAAAGAAAATTCAGAGAAGTACAGACTGGTGGGGAAAATGGAGCTCCTTCAGCTCATATACCTATATCATGTAATTAGGGGGAGATAGGGACAGAAGGTAATTCTGTGATGTGAATTCCAGGACTGAAGTTATCTTTAAGTGGAAAGAGCCTTGGATTTGGAATTCTAGGAGCTGGCTTCCACTCTATCTCTTTAATTTACCACTTGTATCAAGTTAGGTCACTCTACTTAGCTGGGTCTATTTCCTCATCTATAAAATAATCAGATTGGACTATATTATCTCTAAAATCTCTTTAAACTTGAAAATTCTATGATCCTATGTGCTATTTCTCTGACTGGATTTTAAACCCCTTGCAGACAAGAACTGAATCGTATCCTTGTAATCCCATAGGCCTAGCACACCCTTGAGTTCTTAGAATCCATCTTTGTTGATGGGTGGATGGATTGTATGAAGATTAGTCTGTGGAGTTGGAGGTGTAGCAGGGGACAAAACATTGGTGTGAGAGAAGAAATTTGGTATTCCAGGATTGCTTGTAACAAGTCACCCTACTCTTTTGCTTGAATCAGTGTTTCAGTTTTTAATTGCAATGCTCCCCTTCTTTGGCAGCAATATCTACTGCAGTTGCTGCAGCTGGACTGGAACAAAGGCAATCTCTGTTCCTTCATTATTGGCACAAATTGTGAATTCTGGAATTCCTTCCTATGAGTTTTGCCAAAATGATTCTGTAGCATTGGGCAAGCAAATGTGCCACATTAAGCTAGTATCATATTTTCCAGCCACCTTATTTGCATGCTTCTTTCCAAGTGGTACCTGCTGCGTGGCTCACTCTGTTGCTTCCTGGTTGCATCTTCTCTTTGACCACAGATGTATAGATATAGATTGCAAGACTATATCTTACACATCCTGCAAGGATCAGCTGTAATTCTGCCTCCATGAAATTTTCCTAAACTTCTTTAGCTCCCAATGACTTCTCCCTTTTTTGAAAGCATGACAATTCATTTGATGATTAGTTATTTATTGTCTTGTTACATTTCATTATTCCTTAACTTATGTTTCCTTTGAACTTTGTCTTCACATCTATACTGGAAGTTCCTTGAAGGCATGGTCTGAGTTTTGAACTTCTTTGTGCTTTGTGAGGTACTTAAGAGATCAGAGGAATTGGAACTGGAAGGGACCTTAACAGTAATATAATCAAACAACTTCTTTTTACTGATGAATAAACAGTCCGAGAAAAATAAAATGACTTGCCTGAGGTCACAGAGGTAGTAAATAGCACTTGCTACAATGTCTTGCAGTTAGCAGGCAATCAATAAATATTTGATGGATTGGTTGATTAAAACTAAGCCTAAGGCACTCTCTATCTTTTCTAGGTCTGGTTTTGAAAGTTTTGGTGGCTGTTATTTTTTTTTTTTTAGGTTTTCTTATAGTTAGAAAATATCATCAGCTATGTCACCCAGTTTATATACTGAGACTGCATCTCATCCATGTCAGTGAAGCTTTTATTTGGTGATTATTTCAGCAAAAGGAATAGCAATTAGTCATCTTCTTGGCAAAAAAGAAAAATCAGGATGATAGTGTGGGTTGGCCTTACCTGGGATGGTTTCATTGCTCATGGATCACATTGGCTGAGGAAACCCATTTATCAAAACTTTGATTGCCAAACCAGGATGAACATAATCATTATTTGTTTCCTCACTGGGTGAAATGAGAGATTATCCAATCTCTTTCATCTTCCAGGTCTAAAATTCAAATGTAATGGGATATTTGGATGGGCCAAAATAATCCCCTCCCTCCATGGGGAGATGAAAGAGTTTTGAGATTCTCGTTAGAAACCCTGGGATTTGTAGTTCTAGAAGATAAAGGATCTACCTCAGACACTAGAATGGAGGGCAAAGTTTCTGCCATAATGGGTACTTTTAGGAATTATGTTGTAGCGAGCAAAGAAGAGAGGTGAACACAGAAGCACAGATGGTAGATGGGAGAATCAGAGGAGAATGATCTTGAGCACTTCTGGGCTTTCCTAGGGTAGTCAGTATCTTCACTAGTCTGTAGGTCAGAAATCATTTATTAAACACTCTATGCCAGGCATTGTGCTAAGTGCTTGAGATACAAAGAAATGCAAAAACAATTCTTTTCTCCAAGGAGACGATATCCTAATAGGGGAAACAACACATAAACAACTAGGCTTATGTAGAGTAGATTGGAAAGTAATGCGGGAAAGGAAGGAACTACAAAGTAGAGAGATCAAGAAAGATGTCCTGTGAAAGGTGGAATGGAAGCTGAGTTTTGAAGTAACTAAGGGAAATTAAAAGTTGGAGATGAGGGGGAAGAGCGCTCCAGTAATAACAGGCAAAGGTAGGAGATGGAATATACATAGTCAAGTGTAGATAGGTTATATAATATGTGTAAGGGAGTAGCAGGAAGGGATCATTTTATGAAGAGCTTTAAATTCCAAACAGGGGATTTTATATAAGATTCGGAAAGTAATAGAGAGCCACTAAAGTTCACTGAGCAGGATGTGACCTAGTCACATTTGGCATTTAAATAGAAGATAGATTTGAGTGGGAAGAGACTTGAGGCAGGGAAATCAGTTAGAAGGCTATTATAATAGTACAAGTGAGAGATGATGAAGTCCTGGGTAGAGAAAAAGGATCATATTTAAGAGTGTAATGTTAAGGGAATTTGAAGATCTTCCCTGCCCCTTACTAGGCCCATGTGACCTGCTTTGAGCTTTGGCCCAGAACACAGCTGAGTCACGTGGAGCCCCTAGTGGAAGGGGTTTACCCAACAGAGCAGTGAGAGAAAGTGAGGTGGAGTGGAGAGAGAGAGGAGGCAAAGAAAGGCAGAGCTGCTAGTGTGAGTGAGAGAGGGACATTTTGCCTAAGGGAGCTTGTTTATGGGGAGGCCTGACAGAGGGAAGGCTTGGGGATGGTGGTGTATCCTACATTGGTAATGTGTACCACCTTCCTTATTACCACAGTGGATTTGGCTTTCTGGCATATTAATAAATATCTTGTTTTTGTTTTCAAAGAAAAGAGTCTGTTATATCTTGTGATTCAAACCTGGAAACATGTTCGCATATTCATAGCAGGTGCTGTGGGTATTGCATTGGATATATAAATAGATATTGCGAATGTTGCATGACAAATTTGTCAATGCATTGGATATATAGGGTGAATGAGACTGAAAAATCAAGGATGGCATCAAGTTCATGAGACTGAGTGGCTGGAAGAATGATGTTGTCATTGAGAATAATAGGAAAGCCAGGAAGAGAAGAAGATTTGAGGGGAAAGACAATTCTTTCTTTTAGGGGTATGGTGAGATTGAGATGAGTACTCAATATGTACAAAGGACAGTTGGTAATGTGAACTATAGCTCAGGAGGAAAAACTAGGGCAGGTGATTTAGATCTGGAAATCATTGGCATAGAGATGATAAGTAAGCCAAATGGGGCTGATGAGATTACTGAGTGAGATAGGATAGAGGGGAAAAAAGAAGAGGGCTCAGGATGGAGCCTTGAGGGATACCCATAGTTAGTGGACATAACCTAGATGAAGATCAAGCAAAGGAAAATGAGGAGTGGTCAGATAAGTAAGAGGAAAAGGATACGGGCATGGTCTGCTAGAATATCATAAAAACCTAAAAAGCAAAGAATATATAAGAGATGATGATAACTGACAGTGTCATTGTTTATAGAGAAGTCAAGAAGGAAAGAGTCATTTCAGTTGAATGATAGAAGCCAGATTGCACAGGGTTTAGAAGTGAGAGGAGAGAAAGTAGTGGCACTGAGCACTGACAGCTTTCTCCAGGAGTTTAGTCAAGAAGGAAAAAAGAGCTATAGGATGATAGCTAGTTCAGAAGGTGGGATCAATAGGGTCTGGGGTTTCATTTAAGGATACAAAAGGTACAATCATGTTTGTAGGTGGCTGGAGCAGATCTGATAGATGGAAAGAGAATAGAGATAAGAGAAAGAATGGAGGATTCTTTCCTCCATTAGCTAGGGCAATCTACTAGAGAATTTAGGAGAGGGTAGGCTTTGACAAGAAGGGCCACATCTTCAGATAAGACTGCAGTGTGGAGGAGGTGGGAGAGGGATAAGATGAGAAAGAACAAAGAGCAGGCTTTGAGCTAACAGTCTCATTTACTGGGGGCAGTCAAGATAGTGCCCACGCAAAAGTGTGGAACATGCCTGATCATTAGTAAACTTTCTGTAGCTGGACTAGTTCCTTTTTTCCCTCTTCCTTTACGTCCAAAAGATGAATCTTTAAATCTCTAAGTTTTCTGTTACTTTTAAGTTGTATATTTGATATTTTCATAGTACTTTAAAGTTGGCTATTTTTAGATAATGATAGCATATAAATAATAATCGCCTTTGAATCACATATGTATTTTTACACAGAGAGTACAAATGGAAGGTTCCTATTGGCTAGTTTGAATACATATTACATAAACATGATGGAGATCTATGTCACTGACCAAATGTCAGGGATTTTCCCAGCTGCAGACTTGGTGACCTATTAAGAGAATCTTATGGTGATGACTTTTGTTAATAATCTGTATTCTTAATCTCTTCATAAGAGCCTAGAAAGGGATTCACGTGGTTCTTCCCCATTATTCCTAAGTTAAAATTATGATCTCTCTTTTCGTTTACAGCCAGACAGTGCCATTTTAATTGCAGACATCTTAGGTACTCTCCAGCCTGATACAGGAAATGAAATAGGGTGGTAACCAAAGGGAAAGTCATGTCCTGAGACGGCCCAGTTGAAGGACACAGGCACAGTACAGTAGATTTAGCTCCTCCCCTTCTTCTGAGGTGAGATAGGAGTGATAAAGAGCAAGTTCCCAACCTAACCAGTCAATTTTGTTTCACAGTGATACCTACTGGTTACACCAGGATGCTATGTTGCTATAAAGTATGTAGCTTGCCCTGTAAGAGATTTCCATGATGCATCTCCTCGGTTTCCTAGTGACCTAAATAAAAGTAGTGTGTCAGGTTATTTGGTTCACTTGGTCAATTTTTCCATTTCTCTTCTCAGGCCCCATAGAAGCAAAGTATCTCCAATTAGGGAGAGAGGTATAATAGAGGTCTTCTGGTTTACCACCTGTGTGACCGGGAATGCGCTTTGCAACATCTCCTCAACAGACAAGGTGTTGGAAAGGCATTTGAAAATAGACAATGCATAGGTAATGCTGTTTAATTTTAAAGTAAGAGGAACAAAGATAAGGCATGGCAAAAAAGGCAGTATACCCTCTACAAATGAGGAAACAGTAATGAATAGGAGAAAGGAAAAAAGCAGCATTACAAAAACCAGGTAGTCTCTGCAAGGGGAGTCCAATGTAATTCCCCTCTGAGGATTACAGTAAAGAAGTTGCTGCTGAAAAGAAAGTCTAGGAATCCCAACAGAATATACTAAAGTACTAAGCTGCTTATCAGGGATGTTAGGAAGCAACCAGGGACAGAAAGGGAGACTCTTTTGAGTTAATGATGAGCTGAGTGCCTTTGGTACCTAATAGTTGAAGGAACAGAAGTAGAAATCTAAATTTGTTATTTGTTATTGAATATGTTAGTAAGTAAATATTCATAACCTGAAATCTTCTATTGATATAATTTCATGAATATATTTCCAACCTTTTCCCATGTAAGTAAGTAAATTCCTGTTCTTCCTCTCTATGTAATAGCCTGTAGAGTCATTTGGTAATGGTATTACCCAAGGATTACCCAAAGAGCATTAGACAGGCAGAGGTTACCTCTGATTGGACTGCAGTAGGAATGAAGATGACATAAAAATGAGAATGATATGAAAGATATTGTCAGAGAAATCTATGACCCAAAACAAACAATCGAAAAGTTAAACTGGTCATGTAGTGTGAGCAAAGGATACCCAATGGACATATCACATGCTCTTGAATCATGTCATGCTAAGGGAACATGAAGAAAGACCCCACCCAGCATGCTTTGTGGATACTCCATGTTGAATTGATGGCAAGATATGGATGAAAATAGAGCAGGATAGGCAGAAATGAGTGTGTTGCTATCTGCCTCAGTGGCGGAAATATCCTCAAGTGAGACCAAAAATCCATTGGAAGAGCCATTTTAAACCAGTATGTTAGGTGGTATAAAATCTACATTCAAAGCTAAGCTCTCTGTTTATTACCTTTGTAATTCTGGTCAATAAATTTTCCATGTCTGGGAAAATCTCTGAGTTTCCTCCTCTATAAATTGAGGAAGTCTAACTATATGCTCTCTATGGTTTCTTCCAAATCTATGATTCTGATTCTATCATCCTGGTAAAAGAAGTTTTAGTTCTCCTTTAGTCTCGGGAAGATGACGTGGCATTATAAGCTGCAGGCTTTATCATTTCATAATAAACCTCAGTTATCGGAGTGCCCTTTATACCGACACTGGGTTTCCCTGTAAAAAATACTGTGCATAGGCGTGCACACGCACACACACACACACACACACATTATTACTGAATAGAACTATAGTCCTTTCTTCCTTACTAAAATTAGTGTTATTTGACCCACATTTAATAAGATTTTTTTTTTAAAAGCAAACTCAAATGAACACTCCATATTTCTGCCTACTACTGTATATGCAACGTAGGGAGCTTCAAGCTGTAGAATGGTGTTAATTGTTTACATGTATGAGAGTCCACAGGCTAAGCTTTCCGTAAGCATGCATAAGCAATAAACAAATAATAAACAATTTATTATTTTTTTGCTTTTCCTAGAAAAATAACTTTTTGCTAACAATATAAACATTTAAGTACTCTCTAATTTTCTTTATAAGAAATTTAACTAAAGACACATTATAATCTTGAAATAAATACAAATTCCTAAGTATAGGCTTATGCTTTTTATTACGCAACTTAATCATTAACAGTTACTGCTAACTTAACTCTGATTTAGTTTCCCAGTCCTAAGTAGAACCATAACTGCTCTCCCTCAGGTTTAGTGTCAAAACTTATAGTGTCATAGCTTATTAGTTAGCGTCGTAACATATTAGGGAAAAGGCAAAGGTTCTTAAATACCTCTCGAACCTCTCATGTCTATATTCCATTAAGTAACCCTCTACTCTATTCCATTCTAGATTTGAAATAGGAAATACTATTCTCTTTCTGTCCTCCTATCACTGTCAGGAAGAGATTCTAGGTGGCTCCCAGTTTATATACCAATTAATAAGAGGGGGAAGCATGGATAAACTATAGATCACCTGAAGAACACATTGGGATTATAGTGGACTAAATTCTCAGTATGGGTCATCACTGAATATTATTTTAATATTAGATAGAGATTTATTAATTAATAGATTAATAGAAATATATGTCATATCATAGGGCCTTAATAAAGAGTCAAATAAAATGGTGGTCTTATTGCACTCTGGTCTGGTCTGACTGCACATGGTGTATTTTGTTTGGTTTTGGGAACTAAATATTAAAAATGGTATTAAGCTAGAAAGTGTCAGAAGGAGAGCAACCAGGATGGTGAATAAACTAGAGATGTTTAATGTAGAGAAATGAAGACCTGGGGGGAGAAGATAGCCATCTTCAAATATTTGAATGGCTGCATTCTGAAAGACAGATTTATTTTGTTTAGCTATAAAGGATTGAACTAGAAGAAGTAGATGGAAGGCACAGAGGTAGCCTTGAGCTTGCTATGAGGAAATGTTTCCCAACAATTAGTGCTATCCTAAATTGTAATGGCTGCCTCAAGAAGCAGTGGGCTTCCTTTCCCTAAAGGCTTTCAAACAGACACTTGACTTTTAGGGACATTGTGGACATTTGGCACTAATTAACATCGGTAAATATTTTGTATTCGTAGTAGTGGAAAGTTAAAGCTGGTGGCCTCTGAGGGGTTCATTGATTTCCATCTCAGTCAACAGTCAATAAATATCTATTAAGCACCTATTATTTGTCAGGCTCTGTGGGTAAGTTCTAGGGATGCAAAAAGAGGCAAAAGACAGTCTCTGTAAGAGCCTCAAGGCTCTTACTATCTAAAGTGAGAGTCTATGGATTATCCTGGTTCAGAGAAATAAAGTGGTGGAAGAAAGGACCAGTCATAGGAAAAGATAATTCCTACAATTATATTGTTATGATAAAAGTGGTTGTGTAGTGGCTTGGAGTCAAGGAACCTGAGTTTGAATGGAGCTTCTGACATTAAAAGTTGTATGACCCAAAATGTGATGGAGAATCCACTACACAGTCATTTAAATGCTTAGAGAAAGCTATTATGTATCTCCTAAGTCTTCTATTTTCCTGACCAAGCATCCACAGTTGCTTTAACTGATGGTATAAGATGGTCTCCAGTCCACTTGGCATCCCAGCCTCCATCTACTGCTTAAATACATTTATATTTCAGTAAAGGTGATACACACACACACACACACGTGTATGTATAGGTATATATGAATGTGTTTATATGTGCATGTATGTATGCATATAGGTATACATGTGTGTATGTATATATGCCTGACCTTTATATGGATATTTTAATATATTTTATATATATCCATATAATTAGTTATATAATTATTATATGTTATATTTAATATTTGTGTATGTGCATTGCCTTTACTGACATATTATATATTATTGAATATGATATATTAAATTATATATATGTATATCTATCCATGCAGATGAGGTGTGAATATCTATTATGTTACTGGTAGTGACTGTCAACATCATTTAGCCTGTGGTATGAGGAACAGTGGACAATATCCCATGACAAATGCAGAACTTGACAGAAGGTAGAACTGGGACTGTTGGGTGGCTAGGTAGTGTACTGAACAGAGAACTGGCCCTGGAGTCAGGAGGACCTGAGTTCAAATTCAGCCTCAGACACTTAACACTCACTAGCCATGTGACATTGGGCAAGTCATTTAACCCCAATTGTCCTGCCTTCCCCTTTCCAAAAAGTAAAAAAAAAATTATGTTCTCAATTTACAGAATTTAGAATATAAGAACTATATTCTCAATATATTTCCATGTATAGCATGATAACATAAGAAAATCAATGGATTTTAAGACCAAGAGATTGGGTACAAAACCTGCCTCTAGTACTTATATAATACTATCTGACCTTGAGTCAATAACTTAACCTCTCTGGGCCTCAGTTTCCTTATCTTTAAAATGAGGGATTGGATTAGGTGATGTCTGTAACCTTTTTTTATGATTCTATAGTCATGTTTATAGTGAGCTGGAAAATTTTTCCCGAATGTATTTACTTGCAAGTATATAAAGCCCTTCTATTCCCACCTCAAGTAAACAAAATTGTTTATTCAGTGGGATCAGCTAACCAAGTGTTTTATTGTTCACTGCTTTAAGATCGCAAGTTACTGGTTGGTAATTAGGGCTCAGTTTTCCCTAAATCCCCTCCCCAGAGTGAAGGCCTTAACAAAAAGGTAGCACTAATGGTACTGAGGGAACAATAGGGTAAGCACAACAATGGAAAAAATGAGCCATTGGGAGTTGAAGAGAAGGATCTCCAAGGAGTGATGATGGTGATGGCTGTGGTAATAATAATGATGAAGATACTTTCCATTTCTATATCCTTTTCACTTTCCCTCCAACACCCTATGAGGTCAGCAGGGCAAATATCACCCCCATTTTACAGACATGGAGATTGGGGCTCTAAGAGACCATGATTTACCCTACTCAGTGTATCTAGGTCTAGGACATGTTAAAGCTCCTATGTGAATCCAGATCTCTTCATTCCAAATCCAGCATTCTTTTCATTATTTCTCCCTATTTTGGGGAGCATGGCACTAATACCATAAATTGTAGACTAGACCCATTCTCATATTATCACTAACATAATAATAGTTATTATTATTATTGCATATACATTCCATTTCTCAGGCAGAGGAGAAGGGGAGGTGGTCAAATCTCTTATTAGTTTCATTTTAACAGGAAGTAGAAAATGGAGCATAATCAGCCTGTGCATGTGGCATTATAATGATGATAATCCAAACCCTACCATGCAATCACAGGGACATTTTGCTCTCTGTAACTAAATGGAGTCATGTGAACTCTGAATAATCAGTGATTTACAATGGTACAAATGATGGCTTTCCCCAATTGCAACACTGGTAGAGCCTTGCATTGTTCACGTTTGACCCACATTGGCTCACCTTTCATGATGTTTATCTAGAACAAGGCTGTAAAGAGGAAGGAAAGAGACCCAGAATGTTTATTAATGTTAAGCTTGATCACTCTGCACAGAATTCTGCCTGAAACACTTGTTTAATTGGAAAAAAGTTCCCTCAGTGTTATAGATGACTTAGGGGTAGGCAGGGTGGTGCAATATGGAAACTACACCTGAGATTTCATAGGTACAGGGAACTCTGGGTAAGGAAACTACCTCTACCAACACAAATCAACAGCTGCTCTGCAACGTATAGCCTTAGGGAGTTGTCCCAGGTACTATGCTCAAAATCACCCAGTCAGTATGTGTGTGCCTAAGATTCGAATCCAGTATCCTATTTATGGTTTGGCCATTGTAACTTACCAGGATGGCATTATCTTCCATCCTTGGAGTATGCCAGCCAACAGGTCAACAAGGCATTGGCAACTAGACTAGTATAGCTCCAATATATAGTATGGGAAACTGTCTTGCTATTCATTGCTAAGTGAAGACCATGCTCATGAATTTGTTCAAGTTGTACAGTCAAGACAAAGCTAAATGCTGTCACTTCTTAGTATACCTCTAGTTGTTTGGAATTAATGGGATGCAGGCAGTGGGATGGAGAGGAAAGATCAATGAATTTGGAAGCATAAGACCTGGAGTCTGCTGCTATCTCTGCTGCTTACTATCAATATGACTTTGGGCAAGTTACAACCCCCTCAGGACCTCAATTTTTTCCTCTATAAAATGAGAATGATTAGGGCAGCAAAGTGGCATAGTGAATAGATCACTAGCCCTGGAGTCAGGAGGACCCAAGTTCAAATCCCTCCTCAGACATTTAACACTTACTAACTGTGTGATTTTTGGGCAAGTCACTTAACCCCAATTGCCCTGCCTTCTCCCCTTCAAAAAAAAAAAAGAGAGAGAAGCATCTCAGAGGTTGCTTCTAGTTCTATGAGTTTACTGTTTTGTGATTGTTGGGTTGTTTCAGTACTATCCAACTCTTCATTTATGGTTTTCTTGGCAAAGATACTGGACTTGTTTAGTCCTTCTCCAGCTCACTTTACAGATGAAGAAATTAAGGAAAACAGGGTTAAGTGACTTGAACAGCATCACACAATTTGAACCCAGGTCTGCCTGACTCCAGGCCCAGTGATATCTCCACTGTATCATCTAGCTGCTCCTTTAGCCATATGCCAGGATTCCTTAATCTAGACAGAGATGTGACTTCAGTCTTTGTGCTCTATTTTTAGCCTGTAGCACATCACTGATAGTGTAGGAATCCATCATGTTGAAACCTGCCATTCCTGTACCTGTCTCCTAACCTCATTGCCACTACCTTCCCACTGTCTTCTACACCACTATTTCTACTCCTATGTTCCTTCCTTCAAGTTGTCCTTTTTTATACTGTCCCTCACCAAGCTGGGGCATCCCAGGTGAAAAAAATCCCCATAATAGTTATACTATCATGAATTCTTTCTTTGTCTGTTTCATTAAACAAACATTTAGTGCCAACTGTGTACAGAACCACAGCACCCTCTGCTAGGTGTTGGAGGAGATATAAAGTAAGTAATGGAATGGATAGAGCACTGGGCCTAGTCTCAGAAGACTGGAGTTCAAATCTGTCCTCCAACACTCACCAGCTGTATGAGCTTGGTAAGTCACTTAATCTCTGTTTGTCTCAATTTTCCCATTTGCAAAATAGGGATAAGAATAGCCCCTACCTCCCAGGGTTGTGAGGATTAAAAGAGATAAAAATTATAAAGCATTTAGCACAGAGCCTGGTGCATAGTAAACATGATATAAATATTAGCTATTATTTTTATTAGATAAGTCACGGTTCTTGCCCTCATAGAGTTTACCAGTCTAGTATGGATTAAGATGTCTACACAGACAACTGCAAGGCACAACATTGCACAAATACATGGGTCAATAAGTGAGATCTCATGGAGAAGGTTGTTATCAGCATCTGGGTTCTGCTTCTTTGGGGAAGAAGTTCTAGGTAAACTTTTCAGAGCAGCCAGATCCACTCCCTAGTTGTTAGAGCCCACCTTTGATTCTTCAAATCATTGCTGCTTTATTCAAAGCCCACTTCCCTATCATTATCCATTTCAATGTCCTGTGTGACACCAATTCAGTGAAACAAATATCTGGACATAGTGAGAATAAAAAGAAAAAAAGCTACATGGGTCCCTAAGCTGGAGGTGCTGACAGTGGGTGGTGGGAAAGGGGAGAATAAATTCCAGGGGTCACGTTTTCTGTACTTCTTCAGTGTCTATTACACAAAGTCGCATTTCAGAGCACCCCATAGTCCTATTGGCAACTGGGCGCTCCCAGAATTTTGATGTGTACTGGTTTCATACAAATAGTCTAGATATGCACTGGCCAGATCTTTTTGGAAATAGAGAACAAGGGCTGCAAGCAAATATATTAGATACATAACTAGATGAATAGGAGAGTCTCTGATGCAAAGGAAAATTTAGCAACAGCTATAGAGATCTAACTACAAATCCAAACACAGGGAGCAATCTCACATGTGACAGCTTGTTCACTAGAAGAGTTGAGTTATTGTTTCAATGAAATTGACCAAAATATAGTGACATTTTTTTTTTGGTTTAGACTTCCAAGTAGAAGTCTAAGAAAAATAAATAAATATAAGTGTATCCCCGCCGAAGCCTCACAGTTCAAATACAATAATTTAGGATGGAATAGTATTTTGCAGTGGTCTTTAAAGAAACAACCACATAGGGACTGTGATATTGGGACACCTAAGTAAGGAGGGAGAGAAGTCAATTGTAGACTTGCCCCTTGGAAATGTAAACTAAGAGATTTGGGAAAATTTTTCACAAAATGGTTTTAAAAATCAGATTTGAGTTTTAATATACTTGCATGAATCAAATAGGAATTAATTTGAAAATGTCATTCTCTCAGGAGAATCGCTTAATTTATTTCAGCCTCAGTTTCCTCATCTTGAAAGTAATGTGGCTGGACAAAATGATTTCTGTGCTTCTTTATAATTTTAGATTCCACAAAATTCTTCCTTCAAGGACTCCCCTCCTCCTCTGATTTCCTTTTCTTCCTCTTGTTTTCCCCACCACCAGCTGTCAGTCATTATTATCTTCTAAAATCTCTCATACCATTCTGTTTGGACCTATCCTTTGTACCTAATCATACCCGGCTTTGCATTACTTACTTGTGTATTTGTCTTATCCCTCACACTAGATCATAAATTCCTTGAGGGCAGAGCTGTCTTGTTCTGTGTCCCCAGCACTTAGCAAAGCACACAGCATAGTGGACATTTAATAAATAATTGTTGGTTTGTATTGAATCTTTTCCTCCAAAAAAAAAAAGCAAATATCCACTGTTGGTTAAGCAGACAGGGGGAAAAAAGAAGATAGATCTATACAATATGCTGCTAGCTTATGCTATTGATGTTTCTAGCACTTACTCTGATGGCTCTCATTACTTATACCTGAATCTAGAAGCAGATCAAAGTAGTGCTCAAAGAAATCCCCACGTTCATTGTGCCTTTAACTAAGAGGAGGTGGATTTTCAGCTTGTTCTCAATATGGCCTCAGTATTCAATGATCAATTGCTGCACTACCAATTATAACCCTTGAACACCAGGCACCTGGAGGTCAAGGCTTCCACCACTGAGCAAATTTGATGGGATAGAAACAAAAGCTTGACCAACTCTTCTATAGGAAGCAATTCTTCTCTATTTTATCCCATATTGTTTGAGTCTATTTCCTGTTTGCACTGGCAGCCAAGTAATGGAGAGGCTGATTGGATCTCATGCTCAGTGAGCTTATAGTTTCTCCATCTTTCCTTCTTGCACTTATTAAACCTTCCCCCCTTTCTCCTTATGCATAGAAAGGCATTTCCTTTCTAGCCCCTTCCTTTTCATCTGGCTGGCAAATTTATTTTCCCAAGGACAGCAAGTGACAACAAAACTAGCTGAAGAAAAGAAATGGTGTCATGAAGCCTCAGATGAGTACCATTTAAAAAAAGGCTTTTCCTAGTATCAGCTGAGTTTCTGCTATGTCATTTGTGGCTAACTGCTTGAACTGAGGAAGACCATGTATATTCAACTGTATTATATGCATGCGTAGGACAGCTCTCAGGCTGCAGCTAGTCCTAGGATACAAAAATCTCACTTTCTCCTTTTGTGATTCAAACAATAACCCCCATGTCAATAGTGCATTAAGACTTGGAAAGCACTTTCCTCAGAATGCCCCTGTAAGGTAAGCACTATAAATATTATTGTCCCCATTTTACAGATGAGGAGTCTGAGCCACAGAATAGCATTCATGTCCCTGAACCTCAGAGTGGCATTCCTTTCAGAGAAGGTACCGAATAGGCATCTCGCTTTGAGTAACAGAAAGTGGAAGGAGCAGGAGGGCTCTGCATCCTATTACTAAGTCCCAAGTCATCCATTACTGTGGAGGATGTTCACAGTGAATTACAGGGGGTGAACATAAACATTGGGGAGCCTTAGGAAGGGTCAGATGAGAGTCTCTTTTTTGCTGCTATTAAAGGAAAATAAAAATTTGGTTAACCACAGAGGCCATATGGAGAAGAAATCAGGGAAACTTAAATACACAGGGGTAGGAGTTTCTGGGGCCAGGAAATATAGCAAAAATCTCTCCTGCCAGCCTGTAAAAAGACTTCTTAACTTAGGCTGAGCTGTGTCCTGTGGCAAGTAGCCAAAATTCTTCAGTAAGATAATGTTTGGGGGAAAAAAATCCATGTCAGCTGTGCATACTACCCCAGCCACCTCATTAACAATAAGGAAAAAAAAACAGTTCAGCCTTGAAAAAACCAAGCTGAGGTTTTGGGTTGTCCTAATGATTTGTCCTTCATTTAATGTCTTGACAAACACTTATTAAAACGACTATAGTATACAAGGTTTCCATTCAACTACAACGTCTTTTGTGGCATAATGTATCTAGAGAAATGTCTGGCAGATGAGGTAATCTAGTCATGAGTTGAGAGTAGGGCCATAACTAGAAATTTTGTACCTGGGTTGGGGATGGGTGCTCCCATGGGCTTGGAGAAGAAGCTTGGCCTGGAATATTGGGAGATTTCTAGGCTGCTGAAGAACTTTCCTGTTGTGGGTAGAGGTGGAGAGGGGTATGCAGAGAGGAAGAAACTCACATTGTTGTCACCATGAAGTTCCTAGGTTGTTGACCAGGAGGGATGATATTGCCACTGGGATCAGGACCAGGTAGGGAATGGTAGTGTAGCAAGGCTGCCAACTCTGGGGGCTTAGTAGGTGGGAAGAAAAATGTGCCCCAGAATAGTGCTATCATTGAACTCTAAATTTCCTGCCTGAATTAAAGTTCCAGTGGCCTTACTCTAGTTACAGTTATGAATGAGTGAGAGATAACAGATGGACAGTGTGAGTCCTGTATTGGCATCTATGAAATATTAAATTAATTACAAGAATAACCCCTACAGAAAACCAGCAAGCATTTTTGTTTGTTATAATTCTTTTTTAAAAAATTCATTTTAATAGAAGGGAGGATTGAAGGTGGTCAAGGTGAAATGAGAAAGAGAGTAGGATAAACAGGGTGGGGGGAATGGGATGGAGGGAAATGAATAGAAATCATAACTGTGAAAAAATTACAGCAAGTTTATCTCATAAAGGCCTCATTTCTCAAATATATAGAGAATGGAGTCGAATTTATAAAAATGAGAGCCATTCCCCAATGGATAAATGGCTAAAATATATGAATAAGCAGTTTTCAGATGAAGTCATCACACATCTATAGTGATATGAAAAAATGCTCTAAATCACGATAGATTAGAGAAAAGCCAATTAAAACAACTCCAAAGTACCACTCCACACATCACATTGACTGATATTACAGAAAAAGAAAGTGACAAATGTTGGAAGGAATGTGGGAAAACTGAAATACTAATGCACTGTTGTTGGAGATGTGAATTGATTCAGCCTTTCTGGAGAACAATTTGGAACTATGCCAAAAGAGCTATAAAACCATGCATAATCTTTGACCAAGCAGTACCACTACAAGGTCTATGGGGGCATCAGAAAAATATGGAAATACTTATATGAATGATGCAAAGTGAAGTGAGCAGAACCAAAAGAACAGTGTACACAGTATTAGCAACATTGTATGATGATCAAGTATGAATGACTTAGTTATTCTTAGCAATGCAAAGATCCAAGGCACTTCTGAAGGACTTATGCTGAAAAATGCTATCCATCTCCAGAGAAAGAACTGATGGAGTAGGAATGCAGATCAAAGCATACTTTTTTTTACTTTGTTTGTTTTCCTTTGGTGTGGGGTTTTTCTTTTTGGTGGGTCTATGTTTTATTTCACAACATGACTTTTACAACATAGAAATATGTCTTTCATGACTGCACATATATAACATATCAAATTGCTTGCCTTTTTAAAGAGGGCAGAGGGAAAGGAGGTAGAAAATATGGAACTCAAAATTTAAAAAAAGAAGGTTAAAATTGGTTTTACTTGTAATTGGGAAAAATTAAATATTAAATAAATATAAGAATAAAACAAAAAAAATTATATCTTTTGTTTTTATACCACCTACATTCCCAATGTATTCTCATTCTTACCCCCTCCCAGAGAGCCATCTATTATTACAAAGAATGAAAAAAAGGGGGAGAAAGGAGTTCAGCAAAATTGATCTGCACTTTGAAAAATATGACATTATTTGTAGTGTTCTATACCCGTGGTATCCCATTTCTTCAAAAAACGTTATTTCACGTCTTCTTTGGAGCTGGGTATAATTGTTGTCACAACATTTGGTTGAGATTTTCTTTTTGCAACAAGTATGCTTTTTGTGTCTACTATGTGCCACCCACTATGTTAGTCTCTCAAGATACAATTGCAAAGAATGAAACAGTTATTACTCTCAAGAAGCTTATACTCTATCAGGGAATCATGGGGAAGAAAACTTGTAGGAAGTGATGCCAACCCTGACTGGGACCAATGTATATACAAAACACTGTGTTTAAGCATGGTAGAGAAATCTACATGGGGGGACTGACATACTCTAGCTTCCATCTGGGCATCAGTAATGTTGTGACTATCTAATTACCTCTACGATAAAAGCATTTTCAGCTGTAGACTCTGGGTTATCTTTTTAGCCCCACTAAATTAGTAGTGAATTAAGGAGGTAAACCCAGGAGTACAAGGAAGCAAAAAACCTAAATTGCAACCTGATGGAAGGGAAAGACCATTGACCTTTAAATCAGGATTCTTGCTTTGTGACCTTGTCCAAAGCACTTACTACCCTGAATCTCAATCACCTCATCTCTAAAATGGGGATAATTATGCTAGACCTACCTACTTTCAAAGGAAAGTTGTGAGAATCAAATGAAAAGATGTATGTGTAACCCTGTCCCCAAATCCATTTTGTGAGACTCTTTCCTTATTGGTGGAGATGAAGTCCCTGCTCTGCATTAGAGGTGAGGCACTATCTAAATTCAGGTTCTTGTTATTAGGCATATAATAAGCCCCAAACCTAACTTACCGAGGCAAAGGGGAGGGCACTTCTCTTCCCTTTCCCTTAGGCTGCATGGTATGGTTTTATTATTGCTTTTCTTCTTCTTTAAGACTGTTGCTTTCTTATTAATAAAATCATGGTATTTGGGTCATCGGGGGACTTTAGAGGTTATCTAGTCGAGGGGTTCTGAACCTGTGGTCCATAGATCCCAAGAGGTTGCTTGATAGATTTGAGGAGGTCTATGAACTTGGATGGGGGAAAAATGGACTTTTATTTTTGTCATTGCTCAGTTATTTCAGTCATGTCTGACTCTGTGATCCCATTTAGGGTGTTTTTGGCAGATACTGGAGAGGTTTACCATTTTCTTCTCCAACTTATTTTACAGATGAGAAAACTGAGGCAAACAGAGTCAAGTGCCTTACCCAGGGTCACACACCTAATAAGTTTCTAAGGCTGGATTTGAACTCAGGAAGATGAGTCTTCCTGACTCCAAGCCCCAAGCTTTATCCACTGCACTACTTAGCTGCTCATCTTTAATTTTTTCTAACTTCTAATGGAAATTTATCATTTCTTTTAATATTAATGATGCAACAAATATCTTTCTCAGAAGAGAGTCCATGAACTTCATCAAACTGTGAAAGAAGTCATGACATACCCAAAACAGTTAAGGATTCCTGATATAATCCAACACAGTCATTTTATAGATGAGAAATTGAGGCCCAAGATGTCAAGTGAATTCTATAACTAGCAATTTGTAAAGCTGGAGTTCAAACCCAAACCTTAGGCAATATGATCAGGGGTCAGAACATCATGCAACGAAAAATAATGAATTGGTAATCATAGGACTTGGGTTTGAATCTTAGTTTTATTACTTTTTGTATGACCTTGGGCAAATCAGTTCCTTGCTTTTTTCTAGCTATAAATTGAGGGGGTAGGATTGGACTAGATGACCTCTAAGGTCCCTTCTGGCTTTAAATCTATGAATCCTCTAACCCCACTTGTTGCTGCCCAGTTGTATCTGACTTTTTGTGACCCTATTTGGGGTTTTCTTTGCAGAGATAAACTGGAATAGTTTGCCATTTCCTTCTCCAGCTCATTTTACAGATAAGGAAATTGAGTCAAACAGGATTAAGTAACTTGCCCAGGGTCACACAGCTAGCAAGTGTCTGAGGACAGATTTGAACTTGGGTCTTCCTGACTCCAGACCTGCTGCTCTGTCCACAGCTGCACCTAGCTGCCCCTCTAACTCCACATTCAGGGACTCTTCTTCCATGCTGTGCTGCCTGTTCCTTTCAAATAATTTCACCTATATGACAATCCTGGGTGTAGACATGGGGCATTTCCTATTTGCACCCTCAGAATGGTTCTTGATGTGCTAGGGAAAGGATGACCTGTTCCCTTGAAATGTTATGAATTCGTTAAATCCCATTGCTATAAAAAAGAGCATGAAAGAAGTGTGGCTTCAGACTGGTCTGAGCAAGATCTCTCTTTCTCTTGATCTCTTTTTTTCCTTCAAGGAAAAATGGCTTTTGCTCTCCGAGGGAATTGTCGAGAGCTTGGAGTCAAGAAGGAGTGATCTATAATATAAACTCCCACTGCAATGTTGTAGCCTATGGCAAAGTTCCTGGGTTGCTCGGGTGATGTGTTTTTGATAGTCTGCATTTCGGTTAACTGTTATTGCTTGGATGCATGATGCAAATTCAGAGAATTTCATCTGTCTGAACTTCTATGCTTTGAGGAAATATTTAATCCTCTTTAGGGATAAGTAATTTTTATTATTTCCGAGTGCAGCTTTTATAGTGTAATAGCCCCCATCCATGTGTGCTGCATTGGCTATGGGTGAGTAGCAAGGGCTTGAGGCCACTCTGGAGGAGGACCCTAACTGCCTCCGTTATCCTTTCCTTAGGATAAGGAGATTTCCAGGCCTTATGAGTCAATCTCTGTTTAGCACAATTGTAGCAGGCATATGGGGCATTAAATTGTGCCACAGGATCAAATGTGCTTATCAGAATTCTGAATATGTTTGCATTGAGGCTGAGATGAGCCCTAGCTTTAAAAAGGACCATATAGTTTCTTAAGATATATGATTATTTTATGGTTGCAAAGTTGATTGAGAATTTCTAGATGTGGATTTTGCCTTCTACCATCAAAAGCATTTCCTTTGTCATTTTAATTTCCTGTTGCAGGGGGACCCTCAATGGATACCATGGTCCCATTTCAGAAAATGACTTAAAATTTTTTTCTTTTTAAATAATCTAGATTCTGGGTTCAAAATGGTTGATGTTAAGCCCTTGTGCCTACACCTGCTCCTGGAAAGTCACATTTAAATGGAGAGGCAGCATGGTAAGAGCATCTAGGAAGATTGTTGTTGTTTGTCCTTTGTTGTCAAAGAGGACTACATCAGGAAGGTAGTGCTATGACTTGCAAGTGAAATGGATTTAAGTGAGTAGGGGTATGCAAAATCACCAGCCTCACTTTCTCCTCTGGAGCTGTCTGAGTCCAGTGGTGAGACATAGATCCCAACAACTTAGAGATGGCCCCGAATGGGAAGGTAGCAAGTATTGGAGGCAAGGTCAAATCCTAGTCCTCCACTAATACAGAATTAGAGCAAGAAGGGACCTCAAAAGACAGCTAGTCCAAGTCTCTCATTTTCCACAATGAGGAAACTGAGGTCCAATGAGTTTAAATGCTTTGTTCAAGGCACACAGGTAATAAGCATCAAAAGTGGAATTGGAACTCAGGTCCTCTGACTCAGTAATCAGTAGTCTTGCCACTCTACTTTGCTGTTTATTAGTTATGTGATATTGATCAAGTTATTTAACTTCCTTGAAACTATTCCCTCATGCGTCCCCTGTTTGGGGACTACTCCTAGCTCTTTTTGAAATATTGACTAGATGGAAAGAATTGACATCCATAAGAAGTAGTCTTACTAGACTCCACTCATACCCATTCTCAATTTGATTCCTGTGTGTGTGTGTGTGTGTGTGTGTGTGTGTGTGTGTGTGTTTTAAATTAAAAGCAAAGATTTGGAGGTGGAAAAGATAGCAAAGCTATCTCATCAAATCCATTTGTTAAATAAATTAAAAACTTCAGCCCAGGGAAGTGAGGTGACTTACTCAATATCACAGACAGAGGAAGTGTCAGGGTTGAGACACAAATCAAGTCATCTGCCTCTAAATCAGAGGTCTCAACATATCATCATATTGTTTCCAGTAGTACTCTTTCCTCTGTGGATCTCTCCTACCCACTCTGCAAGGTTGTTATGAAGGCCAAACTCTGCACCATAGCAAAAGACTGGTGGAATAGGTTTGCAAGGACTATTGGGAAGGAGAGTAGTTCAAGTGGTCAAGCTTTGGATACAAGGAACAGTTTATGAAGGCTTGTTAAAGGGGAAGAAGAAAGTGGGAGAATATAGAATTATTATCATGCGTATAAAGATTTGTTGGTAGAGCAAAATTTCTAAAGTCTAAGAGTAAAAGGAACTGGCCAAATGGGTAAGATGCATGGTAGAAACAGGAACTGGACAGATAAGGAGAATTTGTCTTTAATAAGTTAGTATGTAATTAATTGTACTTGGATTATTTTTCTTTCTTTTTGGGGGAGGAACTTGGTAGGAGAAGAACGATTATGGCATAGTATTGTATAGTAGAAACAATCTTAGACTTGGAATCAGAAGTGCTGGGTTCAAGTCCTAGATCTAACACATTACTTTCTTTCTCTTCACTTATCTGAGCCAAAAATTTCTTATCTGAAAAAAAAGGGGGTAATACCATTACCCACCTCACAGGATTGTTTTGAGTTTATACTCAAAACATCAGTGGCTGTGGATTTTGCTGCAAAGGTTATCATTGACTGGTTGGTGTTCGTCACCACCTTTTCTTCCCTTTATCTCTGGAGATTTAATCAACCACCTGTTAACAGTCAGCTCATTTTTTTAGCCTAGAGACAATAGTCACCCTTCATGTCCATGTGGCCCCTTCTCTACTTCTTTATGGAATTAATATCAAACTAAAAGTTAGGAATATAATCACAATAGCTCAGAGCCCCCAGTTAGAAAAGTTCTTACCATTTAGGTAGAGGTTTGACTTTCTTCTCCTAGTTTAAATTTGTTTTTATCTAGAGAAAAAGCATGCAGTATATATTTAGGTAAAAGAAATGACCAGAGTATATGACAATGTCTGCTACTGGAACATGGGGAAGGAATATTGAAGACAAAGCAAACATGTGCACACAAATAATGTGTATGTATGTATATATATATATATACATACGTATATGTATATGTGTGTGTAAATACATGTTTATAAATGTATGTAAATCACATAACTTGTATATGTGTGTGCATGTGGAAAGAGAGAGTGCATATAACTTCCCACAGTACTTGTAAAGGTAGGCATAATCAGTAGCTTCAGCTCAGTCTTCTGTTCTGAAATGTTCCAGGAGGGCTGAGGATCCTCTTCAGTCTTTCCTTTCTCTGTTGAAGTTTTCCCTTTCTCCTTTCCCTCTTTCAGTTCCCCCTTTTCACCTATTACACAATGCTGCCAATTCTTTCTGGTTCAACTCATTAAACCCTGATAAGGGCTGAGGAGAATGACTCCCCCCCTTCTCCATTGCTTCTACAGCTCACCTCTTGAGATGACATCTTACCTCCCTCCTCTTAGCTTTTGTCACATAAATTGTGGGTGTCCCTCTAAGAACTCCTGTGCTTGACTCAATATCTACCTTCTGGTTCAAAGATTTTGATAGTCACAAATTACCCTCAAGGCTAAGATGGAATGCTTATCCCTTTCAAGTATAAATACCAAGATGACATGAGAAAAGCCCCTTTAAATTTTAAAATGCTATCAAGGTAAAATTTGTTGCTATAATTATTACCTTAATACACATATGTCAAAATTGTAATTCATGCCATATTAAATCACTTTAAGAAAACCTAAAACACCCTCTCCAGAATGCAAGGTATTATTTTCCTGCCTAAAAAGAGGCAGTGTAGTGAAGTAAATCACAGGTTTAGAGCTATAAGGGATGTTAGACATTATTTAGTCTACCCCTCCCATCCCACACTCATTTTGAAGATAAGGAAACTGAGGTACACTCTTCCCTCTTCCCCCAGGTTAAGTGAGAGAACCTGGAATTTATAGTCAGAAGGTCTGGGTTCAAATCCTTACTCAGTTTCTGACTAGTTGGATGACCAGGAACATTTCACTGATTTATTTAGTATGTGGTTAACCAAGGTTTTATTTTCCTTAATAGTAGCAAAAAGCATCTCATCATGACCCTTCTTCAGACTAACCACATTCCTGTTCCCACCCTATAATTTATAAGGAACATCCGCTGTGGAAATGGATGGCTCAGGCAATTGGTAACAGGATACAAAGCCTTCCCCTCCTGCCAGCCTCTGCCGCTCAGAGCTCCAGGGACTCTGGACAGGATCACCTTTCACCTCATCAAATGGACAGGCAGAGCTGGCCCTTGATAAAATGGGGGGAGGAAAGCAAAGTTTACCTTCTCTGGATTTAAGGCTCTTCTTTTTGTACCATTGATCCCCATTATCAGCACTTTCCCCTCTTCTGTCCCCTTAACCCCTACTTTTTATGTGCCCAATGTCTTGTGCTCATCATACATTTTCCCTTACAGACCTGTTCTTGAACTACTATGACTATTCAGCACAGAGATGGTGACACTATGTGTATCATTCAGTGACTCTGTGTGGATTAAGGAGATCGTAGCTTTAATTAATAGGGATGAAAATAAAAGCTATAGAACCATGAGACAGGCAGCTTTTTCAAGTACTAAACTCCTGGTTACTAGAACTGTTTATGTAGAGGCTGTAAGAGCATCTTTCACAGATAATTCAAAGGGAGATTCTTGAAATCCTGGCTCTGCTACATACTAGTTGTGTGACCTTGGTTAAGATTGTGTGCCCAAATTACAGAGTAGAAAGAGTACTGGATTTGCAATCTGGCTAGCCCCGGGTTAAAAACCTGCCTCTGGCACATAGTAGTATTTTACCATTAACAAATCACTTAATCTTTTGGAGCTCTCCATTTTTTTAATCTATAAAATAGGGTGGAGGTATAGATAATTCTATAGGTATAGAATACCTATAGAATTCAGCACATGAGGTTATTGTGAAGTCTAAATAGATAATGCATTTTTAATTAAAAAAAAACTTTGAAAATCTTAAACCACTGGGTAAATGTTAGTTTTTGTTTTGTCTTGTCTTTTTTGCCTTTTGGAAAGCAATTAGGGTTAAGTGACTTGCCCAAGGTTGGCTAGTTTTTTTGTGTGGGTGTTAAGTATCTGAGGCTGGAACCAAACTCAGGTCCTCCTGACTCTGGGCTGGTGCTTTACTCACTGCACCGCCTAGCGGCCCCTCTTTGTAATCTTTAACAACAGACCACTACAGAGAGGTGAAACAGTGGTGGAGGAGAGGAAGGATTGCTCTACAAACAAATACCTAGTTTGCTGGATTATTCTCCCTTGAATTGACCAAATCTGCTGTTTTCATTGATACAAGATCTCCTTCCATTTAGATGGGTGATATCTTTAGGCCAGGGTGAAGGAGGAGATCTGTGATTAAGAGTAACTTTTGGAATTCAATACAATGGAGCTACTATATACTAGGTTACTGAATACAGAAATATATAGATAGAGATATAGATCAATCTGTTATCTCTCTCTGTCTCTCTCTCTCTATCTATGCCCTGGTAACAAAGAACAGAAATTGAGAATGGGGAAAGGTCAGTTACATAAATTGCTGTTATTCAGTTGATCAGATGTGTCTGACTCTTTGTGACCCCATTATGGGGTTATCTTGTTAAGGAAGCTGGAGTGGCTTTTCATTTCCTTCCCCAGAGGACTAAGGCAAATAGAGGTTAAGTGACTTGCTTAAGGTCACACAGTTAGTAAGTGGCTAAAGCCAGATTTGAACTAAGGTCTTCCTGACTCCAGGCCCAGTGCTCTATCCATTGAGCCATCTAACTGCCTCTAGGTACATAAATTATAATGATACAATGGAGAGTAAAAAAAAAAATGCACACTTTTTTTTTAATATACTCCCTTCCACAAACACTAGAGTCCAACTACAATGGGCCTTTCTGGCTGTCCGTTATACAGAGCACCATATCTCCTACCTACTTGCCTGGAAATCATTGACTCTTTACCTCCCCTTCTCTCAGAATCCTAACTTTCTTTTAAAGTTCAACTCAAATGCCATCTTGTGTTTTTATTCAATTGCTTCAGTTGTGGTCTGACTCTTTGTGACCCCATTCAGAATTTTCTTGGCAAAGATATTGCAGTGGTTTGCCATTTCCTTCTCCAGCTCGTTTTACAGATGAGGAAGCTAAGGCAAACAGGGTCAAGTGACTTGCCCAGGGTCCCACAGCTACTAAGTGTCTGATGTCAGATTTGAACTGAGGAGGACAAGTCTTCCTGACTCCAGGCATGGCACTCCATCCACTGAGGCCTTTCCTGATGTTCTAAGCTAGTAGTTTCTTTCCCTCACAATTGCCTTGTATCCATTTTGTAGGTGCAAAAGTTGTCTAGAATTGGGGTGGCTAGGTGGTGCAGTGAATAGAGCACCAGCCCTGGAGTCAGGAGGACCTGAGTTCAGATCCAGCCTCAGACACTTAACATTTACTAGCCCTGTGACCTCAGGCAAGTTATTAAACCCCAATTGCCCTCCAAAAAAAATAACTTTTTTTTTTAAAGTTGTCTAGAATTGGTCAAACTATAAGTTTCTTGAGGGCAGAAATTATTTTGCTTTATATTTGCATCCAAATAGAAGGGCTTATTAAATGCTCATTTATTCATTCACTCATTTTCAGCATCTTTTGATGAGGAGGAAAAGAGTCAAAGTGGATGTTCCCTAGAGAAAAGCCAATTTCTTTGTCCCAAGGACTTGTTCATAGTCAGATTCAGAGCTCAGAGGCCTGAAAATGTTAGGTGTCACTCCCTCTGTGAGAAGGGCCCAGTTTCTTCTCACTTAGCTCAGTGTAAACCCAGCCTTCTGATAGACTATGAACAAAAGCCATTCCAGTGTGACTCTGTAACATGCCACCAAAGGGCAAGTCATTATTAGGTAAATAATCCTAAACATATGCAGCATGGAAATGAAAGTGACTGAATCCCTGGGTCTGGCCTTCTTTTTCTAACAGTCTTTATTCTTTGGTGAGAGAGAGAGGCCAGGATAGGGAATGAGTTCCTTTGCATTTTGCAGGACATTGATAAAGTACTACTACTTATGCACTCATGCTACAGACCTGAAGAAAGCCCAGTGGGTGTGCAAGCAGTTGAATCTGGTGGCTGGGAAAGGAGCTCAGTACATTTCCAACCCTGAAAAAGCAGGCTTCCTTAACTATGCCAGGGTACATCCAGATGATGCTTTGAGGTTTATGGAACTGAGTCCAGGCCCCATATCCAGGCACCTTGGAAAGGAATAAGGATTTTTCTCAAATTACCCAGAGGTTTTATTTGGAGCCAAATAATTCCCAGCTCTTCATTGGAATCTATAAATCCCAAGCATGACCATAAATAAAGGTATAATGATTGCAGAGGGTGCAGGGGGAATAGAGGCGGGAAATGTAGTTGGGGATGGACAATTTCATGACAATAAATTCCCCCTGACAGTGAATTGACAACCTAAATTGTCAGCAATCCTTGACCAGCTGAAGTGGTTTGCTTAGACCTGCTTGTTAATCTGAAATGCAAATATATTTTGCAAGCAGCCTGTTTTTCCTGGGCATTCATTTCAATTGGGAAGTACTGCTAGGCACTGTGAGGGCTCCTGATTCTGTATAATTTATGCAAATACTTTCAACCTTCATTCTCCGCTCAGAAATCAGCAAACAGAAATTGTTCCTCTGATTCCTCTTTTTAATGCTACCATCCAGGGCAGGGAGGGTTCTTTCTTTCCCCTCCACACCACCTCCCCCCATAGTCTCTCCTCTTTGATATTAATCTCCCATCTTCAAGTATTCCTTGAGAGAGGGGTTGTCCCAACAAAAATGAAGGTGCCCCCAGTGTGGCTAACATTTAGTAGGCCCAAAGTAAAGAATTATGTGCATGCTGCCAGATAATTAATGAAGGAACAGCAGCCACAATTGAGAGAAAATGTGGATAAATAAATGAAACCGCAGAGACTATTGCTTCATAGAAAAAGCACAATCAAACCTTCAAAAGGGAGTCTTAGCAGAAGTGACAGGCCAATATTGGTCAAAATTGAGCTCTCAGCTGTGCTCAAGGGCTGTTCTGTTTCCATTATTTGCAGGGTAATTGCCAGTAATACCTCCTTATGTTGTGTAACATGCAATGATAATAATAGCTTAAAGCTTGTAATAAGGCTCCATAATCACAAAGGCCCTTCCACACACATCATCTCATTTGAGCCTCTCAGCAATCAAAATAGATGGATGAGGTATGATGAGCCCCATTTTGTAGATGAGAAAACTGAGTCTTAGGTATAGCAACTTATCCAAATTCACACAGTTGGTAAATGATAAAAGCAAGGCTAAAACCCAAGTTTCCTGAATTACAAAATATCAGGAATCAGCTAGGTCATTCCCACCCCGCCCTCACCACAGCATCCTTGAGAAGGGATCATCTAGTCTGTCTTTAAAGACCTCCAGTGATAGGGAATTCTGGAGCTAGCTTGCACTGCTTTTTAATTAGCTCTTTGGTAGTACCACTACAACTGAGTATGTGCTTAATAATGTTTCCTGAATTGAATTAAAATTGAAATCACATTTTATTCCTTACTCATGCAAAGAGAGTCTGAGAAGGACATCATCCTTACTTTCTATAAGAACATTGATTTCATTCAGGCTCTTTGGGACATTAAGATGAAAACATTAAGGCAGGGCCAGAACAAGGCATTAATTCATTTTACACAAGTTATTGGTTTGACATGATGAAGGTGGAAGGAATAAACATTTTTATAGTGCCTACTCTGTGCAAGGAATGAAGCTAAGTGCTTTATAAATATCATTTCATTTGATCTTTAGAATAACTTTGAGAACTTGGTGCTGTTATTATCCCCATGTTACAGTTGAGGAAACTGAGGCAAACAGAGATCAAATGACTTGCCCAGGGTCACATGACTCCTAAGTGTCTGAAGCTGGATTTAAACTCAGGTTTTCCCAGTTCCCAGACTAGAATTCTATCTTTTGTTTCACCTGGTAAGCAGAACCAAGAGAATATTAAATACAATGACAATGTTAATGTAAATGAAAACAGCAAATCTGAATCTGTCTGTCTTTTAGCAGACAGATTTGTATTAATTATGATGACCAATGTTGACCCTAGAGAGTGGAGGCTGTTCCCCTTAATTGAGGTGAGGGACCACAGATTCAGAGAATGCTGCATTTTGACTGTATTACTCAGTTTTGCTTAACTGTTTACTGGTTACAATGGTAAGTTAAGTTAGGGTGGGGTAAGTTTGAGAGAATGTGAAATAATAACAAAAGACAACAATATAACTTCAAAAAAGAAAGAATTGTCCATTGAAGACTTTGATAGGACATAACATCAAATAAATATGGATTTCTACAGATAGAAGAATTTTTTGGCATTAAAATATTTTACAAGTGTGGCTTTATTAAAAATCACATTATGGAGCTGCTAGGTGGTGCAGTGAATAGAGCACAGGCCTGGGAGTCAGGAGGACTTGAGTTCAAATCCGGCCTCAGACACTTAACACAAAACTAGTCTGCAACCTTGGGCAAGTCACTTAACCCCAATTTCCCTACCCTTCCCCCTCCAAAAAGCAAAAAATAAAAAGACACATTATAAATGGTACTCATTGTCCTTGGGAGTTCCTTGCCTTGTCTACTCCTCACACCAGATATGGTTAAAGGCTTTCTCTTCCCCATTTCTTTGAGTTTCTTGAAGATGGGTTTTTTCCTTCCTTTTATACTCTAAGAGTCTGTCCATTCATCATTGACTCATCAGTCATTTCTCAATAAGTAACACCCCTTCAATAATACTTACCCATAAAAACATAACCCTAATAGAGTGCAACTGATAATACATACAACTTTCTATTGTCACTTTCCGCATTTTTACTTGATAGATGAATGCATGGTTTCATTTTAGTCATTTGGAACCAATATCATCCAATGGAACTGACTTTGTCAGTTCCTGTTTTTGTTCTGTATTTATCTGGTTTATATTAATTTATAATAATCTGGTTCTCTATTTATATTGTGCTGTTCTGTTTTGATTTATATTGTTGCCATCCTTGTGTATTGTCCTTTGGGTCCTTTACATCTGTTCATACAAGTCTTCTTTCCTTAAGCTATTCGTATCTGTAGTTTCATATAGCATATTAATATTCCATCTAAAACCCACAACTATTTCAGTCACATTCATGATCAGATCATTTGTTTCTTCCTTTTTAATATTTTATTTTATTGAGGTATTTTGTTTTTATATCACATTCCTTTCTGAATACATCCCTTTCTCAGTGATCCTTCCCTTGTACCAAACATTTCAAAAGAAAAAGAAAAAAGCAGCACAGCTATAAAACCAGCACATTGTCCAAATCTGACAGCATGTGCAATGTTCTGCATCCATAATCCCTCACCTCTGCAAAAATGGAAGGAGAGGCATATTCTCAATGTTCTCTAGACCCTAGCTTGGTTTTTACAATTATACAGCATTTGGTTTAACTTTATCGTTCTTTCCATTTACATTGTTGTAGTCATTATGCATCTAAGGAAGTCTTTCACACCCATTATCACCAATTCTAATGATTAAGATCATACTTATGTCTTATGTTTGACTCCTGCAGTTCAATACCAAATGCCTGATAAACTACAGCTAGAGATGTTGTTTCCTCCTCCCTTCCCCCGTTCATACTCCTCCCTTCAGTGCCCTCCCTGGTGACAAGAGGCAGTGATTAACAAGGCTTGGCAAGCTCAGGAAATGAAGAAAGCTTGATCAAATTGAAACTGCGGGAGGAATATAAGAAGGTAGGACCTTACGCTTCTCCTAACAGGCAGAGCTCAACTAATATAAAAGGTGCTCTGAATGGAAAGCATTGTAAGACTAGTCAGGCCTTTCAAATAGAGGCAAATAAGACCTTATTGCAGTAAGAAGTATGCTCTTTGGGGGAACAAAACAATGGGGACAGTTGTTTCATTAATAAGATTTGCTCAAGGTCAGTTTGAACTTCTGTTCTATTCATTAGTATTGATTTGCTTGACCTCTCTCCATCAACAAACTCTCTTCCACAATTCCACTCTTCTGGCCAGTACTAATTTTTCGGACAGATCTGTGATCTTATTCATGCCAGTGTTGCTTGTAAATGGGGAAATGATGGTTATACCCCTTTCCTTCAGGGTGATTTACAGGATCTCAGAGTTGAAAAGGACTTCAGAAGTCATCTAGAACAACTCACACCTCAATAGGAATCTCCTCTTGTTGTGTTTGTCCTTCATTTTCAAAGAGGATGATGGCATCAGGGAAATGATGACATTATTTGCAGTTAGTTAACTTTGATTTGAGTGAGGGAGGGCTATACAAAGTCACCAGCCTCACTTTCTCCTCCAGAGCCATCTGGATCCAGTGACCTGGTATTCTTCAGGAGACTGGAGATGACCCAGGCTGCAATGGGAGACCCTGGCCCTTTTAGGCTAAGGTCTTTTCAGGTAGTCACTTAGAGTAAGGTAATGCCCATTCAGTGAATAGACCTCTTTAAGAAGTGAGTCAAGGGATGGCCTCTTTAATTAGAAAAAAGAAAAAAAAGTCAAGCTGGGAAGGGAAGACCCTCAGGTTCAAAGTCAACTGCAAGTCATGTCATCATTTCCCTCATGCCTTGGTCCTCTTTGAAAAGGAAGGAGAAACACAACCTGTTAGTAGAAAGAGGTGCCTGAATGGGGTTTGAGTTAGTTGGGTAACTCAGCTCGTCCTCTCCCTCTCCCTCTCCTTCTCCTCCTCCAAAGGAAGTTAAATTTTGATGGCCAGAAGCTTCTCACTTAACTTTGGGTTTACTGACTACATTCCTCCCTTCCTCTCTCCCTCCCTCCCTCCCTTCCTTCCTTCCTTCCTTCCTTCCTTCCTTCCTTCCTTCCTTCCT
>NW_027185799.1:23333239-23421273 GCF_028583685.1 Petaurus breviceps papuanus
CCTTCCTTCCTTCCTTCCTTCCTTCCTTCCTTCCTTCCTTCCTTCCTTCCTTCTTAATGGCTGTATTTTGAGCCCTCCCGGCTTACAGTGAATGTCAGTGGTAACTGGAATACCCTTTACATTTCTAAGAAGTAATCATCTATTATCTACTTTTCATGAATACCTTGAGGCAAAAGGATCTTATTAACTTGACTTGCAGTTCATTTTGCTTTGGGATAACTCTAATAGTTAAGTTTTTTTCTGTACTAATCTTCCTTTCCTTCCTTTTCCTTTTCTTTCCCTTCCCTTCCCCTTCCTTTCTCTCACTATATATGCTTTATATATATATATATATATAATATTATATGTAACACATATATATCATATATACATATATAACATATAAATGCATATAAATTCTATCCACTGTCTGCCTCTCTGTTGGTCTCTATGTCTCTGTCTCTCTCTCCCTCCTTTCCTCAAGAAATAGAGAGAGATCTTTTTTTTTCCAACTTCCAACTAATACTATTCATTTTGCCTTCTGGAACAAAGTAGAAGAAGTCTAATGTAGCCCTTCTTCTCCATGATGGCTTTCCATATATAATAATTGAAGAAAACTTCAGGCTAAACATCCTGAGTTCTTTCAAATGATGCCCATATGACATGACTCAAGGTCCCTAATCATCCCAATTGCTCTCTTCTGGATGTTCCCAAGCTTATGAATGTCCTCTTTTGTTTTCTGGATAGCAGTGCAGCACTTGGGCTGTCCATCTGCTATTCATTGCCCTAATACTATGTCCCACATACATCCTTTTCAGCTCATAGGTATCTTTACCAGTCATACATTTCTTTCTATTATACAATTTACCATTGGAAATATTTAGTAGCCTACTAGTCCTACCATGTATTTTTCCATAACCTTTTGGGTCATCTGACATTTTGTTTCTCTCCAGACCAATGTCGCACAATTCATAACCAACCAGAACATAAAGAAAAACTTTGGAAAAATTAATCATGGCCACCTCTACACCACTATCCCCACAGCCTCCTAGTTTCTTTTTTAAAAATCACAGGTTCTAAATTATAAAAATACAGCAAAAAAAAAGTGAATGAAATTTGGTCTTTACAGTGCAAAATATAAATCATAAAAAAAAATCATGAAGGATGTTTAAGAAACCATTCCATCTCCAAAGACCCCTAAAGTCCTTCCTTGTGTTCTATTTCCATTGAAGTCCTTGCTTCCCAAGTAGCCTCAGACTGGACAATTATCCCAATGAAAACAAACAAACAAGTATCATTGAAGGAGACCAGCAGGATTGTAGACTTTCTTTGGTTGCTAGGCTATTTGAGATTTCATGTAGAGAGAGAAATGAAAGAAGAGGAAACTATGTCTATGGCTTCATTGTTTTCTGTGTCCTGGTTATTGAATCTCAAAATAGAAGAATAGTTATAATATTTGTTTCTTTTCTAGAACAAAACCTTTGGAATTGGTTTTGAATTTGATTGTAATAATTAACTGCTCATTAGGGTTTTATTTGCATTAAAGCAAACCAAATTATTCTTTTAATTTTAGGAGTTCCGAATTGAGATAGATCTTAGAGGTTCTCTAGTCTAACCCATGCCTGAATAAAAATCCCTAACCCATGCCTGAATAAAAATCCCTTTTTCAACAGATTTGAGCTCACTCTTAGGGTGCCATTAATAGAAATGGTGTGAATGAGGACCATTTTTTTTTGAGAGAAAACCCACTGATGTCTCAAACAGCCCATTTCACCTTTGGATGACTCTAACTCTTAGGAAATTTTTCTTTTTCACTAACCCTATGTTTGCCACTCATCATTTTTCAGTCATTTATCCAAGTTTTGCCATCTGGAATAAAATAGAACAACTGTAATCTGTCTTCCACATGACAGACATTCAGACACATGAAAAATATTTATTGTGTAACCCCTTAATTATTTTCTCAAATATTCTTGGTTTCTTCTTCTGAACCTCAAATGACATGATCAAAATCCTGGTCACTCTCTTCTGAATCCTCTTTATCAATGTCCTACTTAAAATATGGCTATCTGGCTGGAAGACAGTGCTTCAGATGTGGTCTTGGCACTATAGCATAAAGCACAGTGGGACTTTGACCTCTCTAGTTCTAGATACGAGGCTTTGATAATGAAATCTAAGATCTTGTGGGAACTCACCACCTCTTTAGCAATGTATCCCACTCCCCCCCTTTCCACTCTTTCCTTCTCATCAGAATTATTTCTCTTTTTGTCTTCTTAATTTTATTCTTCAGAGCTTCCCATCCCTCCTCTAGTGACTTCCCTTTCAGAATTTTAGTCCATGAGATTTTACTAATCCTTCCTATGAATTCACTGAAATCTGCTTCATCAAAATCTAAGGTGAAAAGTAGACTAAAACCAATTTTCTTCTCCTCTATTTGAAATGATGTAGCTATGTAGGTAGTCTCCAAATCCCACATCCAATTCCTCTTCAGTTAAAATTCTTTGATTCTGGAGGGTGGATTCAAGATGGTGGAGTAGAAGGAGGACCTCCCCACTGCTCCAGCTTCCACCTTCCCCAATCCATGTAAAAAGGGGACTCTAAACAAACTTTGGAGCTACAGAACCCACAAAATTACACACAGAAGCTAATCTTTCACTGAGGAGAGCCTGGCAGGCCAACAGGAAGTGGCCATCGAAGTATTCTGGGAGCTGACCCCAGCCCAGCTTGATGCCAAAGGTTTTAGCCTCAGGGTGGGCCTGACCAGCAGCTGGCCAGAGGGACTCTAGATCAACAGCAGCTGTGGCCATTTCCAGATTTATCAACACATAGATGCAAAGGACAAAGTGAGAGGTCAGTGCAGTCTGGACTTTGGGACCCAGTAAGTGGGGGTGCATGGCTTTTGCCCCGGGGTGAGAAGCCACTGAGACACCAGCACAGCCAGCCAGTGCCACCTGGCAGTTTCAGCTCCTGGCCTGCAGAGTGTAGGGGGACCAAGCACCAGTCTGAGGGGTAATTGCTCTTGCTTTAACCTACTTGGATCTGAATTGCAGTCTAGGGTGGAGGTCCTGGATCCTGTGTCCAGCTTGCCAGAGTGTGTGGAGGCTTCAGAGAGGGCACCCATCTAATACCTCCAGCAGCTGAGAAAACCCCAGCATTTGGGATGAAAGCTTCCCTGTCTAGTGGCAGAGACCTACTGTGGCAAAAAGCCCTGGGGTCAAGTGACTGAGGGGTGACATGACCAGGCAAAGGAAACAAAGCAGACAGAAGATTCGAACATTACACTCCTATTTTGGGGACAAAAAAGGAACAAAGCATGGAACAAGAAGAAGACAGTGAAGTCAGAATTCCTGCACCAAAAGCTTCAAAGGAAAATACAAGCTGGTTACAGGCCATAGAGAACCTTAAGAAGCATATAAGAGAAGTGGAGGAAAAATTGGGAAGAGAAGTGAGAACAATGCAAGAAAATTACAAAATGAGAGTCAACAGCCTGACTGAGGAAAATAACACCTTAAAAAATAGACTAACTCAAATGGCAAAAGAGGCTCAAAAAGGCAATGAGGAGAAGAATGCCTTAAAAAGCCAAATTTGCCAGATGGAAGAAGAATCTCAAAAGCTCAATAAGGAGAATCATTGCTTCAGAATTAGACTGGAGCAAATGGAAGCTAATGACTTCATGAGAAATCAAGATGCTGTTAAACAGATCCAAACAAATGAAAGAATAGAAGGCAATGTGAAATATCTCATGGGAAAAACCACTGACTTGGAAAATAGATCCAGGAGAGATAATTTAAAAATTATTGGACTACCTGAAAGCCATGATCAAAGTAAGAACCTAGAAATCATCCTCCAGGAAGCTCTCAAAGAAAACTGCCCTGATGTTTTAGAACCAGAGGGCAAAATAGAGGTTGAAAGAATCCACCCATCACCTCCTGAAAAAGATCTGCAAAAGAAAACTCCTAGGAATATTATAGCCAGGTTACAAAACTTCCAGATCAAGGAGAGAATATTACAAGCAGCCAGGTAAAACAATTTGAATATTGTGGAAACACAATCAGGATAACCCAAGATCTGGCAGCTTTTACACTGAGGGATCGAAGGGCTTTGAATATGATATTCTGGAGGTCAAAGGAGCTGGGATTAAAACCAAGAATCACCTACCCAGCAAAACTGAGTATCATGTTTCAGGGGAAAATATGGTCATTCAGTGGAATAGAGGACTTTCAAGAATTCTTGATGAAAAAACCAGAGTTGAAAAGAAAATTTCACATCTAGATACAAGAAGCAAGAGAAGCTTGAGAAGGTAAACAGGGAAAAGAAATCATAAGGAACTTATCAAAGTTGAACTATTAACATTCCTACATGGAAAAACAATAATTGTAACTTATGAAACCTTTCTCAGTAGTTGAAGGGAAGAGAAATATATATATAGTCTATATATGAGTGCTTATGGGCATATATTTACAGGTATACATAAACAGAAGGCACAGGACCAAATTAACAGGAAGGGATGATACTTAAAAGGTGAAATTAAGAGGTGAGAGGGGAATATAATGAGAGGAGTTGGGCAAGACAGAATGGGGTAAACTATCTCATATAGAAGAGGCAAGGGAAAATGGTTACAATGGAAGGGAAGAATAGAAAGGCAAAAGGGAATGGGTCAACCTTATTCCCATTGAATTTGGCTTGAGGAGGGAATAAAATACACACTAAATAGGGTATCTCATCCTCCAGGAGAGTAGGGGGGGAAGGGGATAACAGGGGGGTGTGATGAAAGGGAGGGCAGGCTTTGGGGGAGGGAAGTTGGAAGCACCACTTTTGAAAATGGATGGTATCAGGGGCGGCCAGGTAGCACAGCGAGTAAGAGCACCGGCTCCAGTGTTGAGAAGACCTGGAGATCGAATCCCGGGCTCAGACACTTAGCACCCACCCAGAAACACTTGGCCGTGTAACCTTGAACAAGTTACTTAACCCCAATTGCTTAGTGGCGGCCAGGTGGCTCAGCGAGTAAGAGCACCGGCTCCAGTGTTGGGATGACCTGGATCAAATCCGGGCTCAGACACTCAGCACCACACCCAGAAATAACTGGCTGTGTAACCTTGAGCAAGTTACTTAACCCCGATTGCTTAAAAAAAAAAAAGAAAGAAAAAAAGAAAATGGATGGTATCAAAGTAGAGAATAGAACAAGTGGGAGGTGGGATAGGAGGGAGGGAAATATAGTCAGTCTTTTACAATATATCTACTATGTTATTGTTTTGCAGTAGCCACATATGTACAACCTATACTGAACTGCTTATCTTCCCAGTAAGGTTGGGTGACAAGGGAAGAAAGGAATGAGTCTGGAATTCAAAGTTTTAAAATCAAATATTCAAATATATATATATATATATATATATATATATATATATATGAGCATATATATATATATGAGCATATACATATATATACTATTATTAATACTATTTTACATGTAATTGGGAAATAAGATATACAGGCACTGGTGCATAGAGATCCACTTGAAAAGTCAAAAGGGGTATGGGAGAAAATATGGGACAGATCAGATTGGAGGAGGGGATATCCTGTGGGACTGCTATTTTGGGGCAGTGGGTAGGGGAAAAGCGGGGAGAACATTTGTAGCTCAAAATCTTACACAAATGAATGATGTAAATCAGAAGTTAATAAATCATTTGAAAAAAAATTCTTTGATTCTATTTTAAAAACTTTTGTTTTAGAATTTTTTTCACTCTGAATTTAACAAACATTAAATAAACTAAACATATATGTAAAAAAATAGAGAGAAAGGTATATCATACTGTGAATTATGTATGGCTTGCTTTTCTTTTTAAATATATAATAACCTTAACTCATAGTTTTCAAAGCTTTCCTGCTTATCAGTAACTTTTTTATGGCATCCTGTTCACTGGAACTTTGGAAAATGCTTCAACAGTTCTCTTTTATTTTTTTTTAAGGGGAAGCTACCCTATCACTTTCCTTCCTTTCCTTTACCTATTAAAAAATAAAAATAAAAAAAAAACCTTCTGTAACAAAAATGGATGGTCAAGTAAAAAAAAAATTCCCCACTTTTACCAGATACAAAAATTACTTCTTATTCTGCATCTTGAATTGATCCATTCGCTGTTAGGAGGTAGGTTTCATGCTTTATCATCTGGAATCCTGGTTGGTCATTGATCAGATTTCTTAAATTTTTGAAAGTTGTTTGCACGATGTTGTTTTTACTATATAATTTATTCTCCTGGTTATGCCAATTTCACTCTACATCAGTTCATACAAATCTTCTCGAGTTTCTCTAAAACAGTTCTTTTTAAAAATAATTTCTTGTGGCACAATAATGTTGCATTATATCCATATACCAAAATTTATTCAGCCATTTAAGTAATGAACACCACCTTGGTTTCTAGTTCTTTACACCACAAAAAGAACTGATTGTGTGTGTGTGTGTGTGTGTGTGTGTGTGTGTGCTACTCATATGAATTCTTTTTCTATTCCTTGGACTTCTTTGGGGTATAGGTTTAGGAACAGCATCATTGGGTCAAAGGATAAACACAGCTTAGTGACTTTCAAAGCACAGTGGGGAAATGATTTGTTATGCTGTTCAGGAGAAATTATTATGCTATTTAAATCCAATCCTATGTGATAAAAGGTAATCCACATCCAGAACGTTGCTTAGACCCCAGTAACTTTTGAGGAAGGTCAGAAAAGACTACAAGATATTTCCAATTCCCCTAGGCTCCAGAATTACCCCAAATATTCTTGTTTTGGGTTACCACACCCAGAAACTACTGAGGGGTCTACTCCAAACTTCTATTTTAGGTTACAGTTACTCATACCTGTCTCAATATACTTGCTTTCAAGTGGACAACTTTGCTTAACTGAGTACATTTGACTCTTGTTCAGGTACTTTTGTCTAAATACTGTATAATGTCAACCTTCCAGAGCATGGATGAAAGGGAGTTATACCACCTTTCTGGGCTTGCTCTCCTCTACCAAATGACCCCAAATTTTTTTTTCTAAAACTATTTCATATTTTGGGGTTTGTCCTTATGAACAACAGTCCTAACCTGCTTTTTAGAATGGCTGAACTAATTCAAAATTTCACCAAAAATGCATTTCCTGCAGCTCTTTCAATAAGTGTCATTTCTCTTTTTTTGCATTTTTGATGAACTGATAGCTGGGAGGTTGAAAGTCAGCATTGTTTTTATTTGCATTTGTTTAATTATTAGTGATTTGGGACATTTTTTAATGTTGTTGATAATACTTTGAATTGCTTCCTTTAAAACTGCCTGTTCATATTCTTTGATCACTTGTCTATTGTAGACCTTTTAATTAGATATACATGATTTAGGGCAAATAAATTTTTTTCAAACCCTTCTCATGTACTCTCTATCCTCAGTTTCAGGTCCAACATTCCTATATTTTAAGCCATGATCCAAAAATCCAAATCCCATTCTCAAACAACAGGTTTTTAATGATATTTCAAAACTACCTTTCTTTTCTAAAGGCCTCACTTTAAATAAAGTGATAAAAAAAAAAAAGAAAAAAGGAAACACCTCCTTAGGTTTTTGTTCTAGATTCTGTAATCCTTAGCCATTATTTCTAGCTCCCTTTAGGTAGTTCATTTTATACCCACAAGAGTCATCAAAAGCCAGTAGTAGTAACTGAATTGACAAGTCTTTGGAAGTTCTCTGTCAAGACCAGGACTTAGCAGCCCTTTCCACCATTATTGTCAGGTTGACAAATAGTTTTCTCTGTACTTATCAACAGGGAGTTATTAACCACAACAGCTCATCTTTTGTTTCTCTCTTGTTTTTATTTACTCTCTCTCCTGAGGACACCTCTGTTTGCCTCTGTTTGGAAATTAAAACCTTCTCAAGCTAGTTCCAGCCTACCTATCCAAGATTATCACACATTACTACCCTTCAAAAATTAAACTCCATTTATACCAGTGTAATGGGAATGGGAATTTGAAGATCTTCTTTGTCCCTTAATAGACCTAGGGGGGAATTTGTAGACCTTCCCTGCTTTGAAAGTAAACTCTGCCCTCTAATAGGCTGAATGTAATCACATGGAGCCTGTGAGGGGAGGAGTTTGCTGAAGGGTAGAGCAGAGCCACAGGAAGCTGGGAGTCAGAACTAGTGAGACAGTGGGAGCAAGAGGAGGCTCAGGCAAGGAATCAGATAGGCTTATGAGTAGATATTGATCTAATATTGGTTTGTGGAAAGGCTAAAGGATGCTGTGGCTCTCAGTGTTATTATGGCTTCCTAATATTTTTGGTACTATGATGGAATTGGCTTACTGGTTTTGGGATTCAGTTTTCAGGTGTCTAAATAAATGCTTTGGTTCTGTCCTCTATATGGACAGTTTGTTATATTTTGTGATTGCATGTCATGCAATATGTATAGTCATGGTCTTTATCGTGATTGTGCGTGCTGTAAATATTGCATTAGCATTACATTTGGCATTACAAACAGCTTATTTGCTGTTTCCATCTCCTAATTCCATGCCTTAGCATGAACTATTCTGAAATGTTCTGGGCATTAAATGCTCTCCTTCTTCACCTTCAAGAGCATCCTTAGGAGAATCCTTACCTTCCTTCAAGGTCCAGTCAAATGCTCCCTATGTCAAGAAACCCCGTCTAATCCCTTCAACCATTAAGGCTTTTTCCTTCAAATTTGTTTTGTTTTGTTTTTCATTCAATTATTGGTCAGCATGTTGTTGTACCTCGATGAAATGTAAGGCCCTTGAGGGAAAGGACTCTTTTTTTGTCTTCCTATTGCAAGAGGCTGTGCTAGACACTTGGGATACACTGATATAGCTGATGCTTAGAGGCAACTAGGTGATATAGTTGATAGAGTTACTTGATTAAAAATCAGAAAGACCTGAATTCAAATCCAGCCTTAGCTACTTACTAGCTAAATGACCCTGGAAAGACACTTAACTTCTATTAGCCTCAGTTTCCTCACCTATCAACTTAAAATCATAGTAACACTTACCTCCTGGGGTTGTTGTGAAGATCAAATGAGATAATATTTTAAAATCACTTAGCACAGTCCCTGACACATAGGAGGTACTTAACAAATGCATATTCCCTTTCCCTTCTATTACCAACTTCCTTCTCCCTCTCTTCCTTCTCCCTGTCTGTTTCCATTTCCCTCTCCTTCTCCATCTTCTTATCTTTCTTATCCTGAGTTTTCCTTCAACTTGAGTTCTCCTAAATATTTCCTCCCCAAATTTGAACTTTCCTTGTCATTCCAAACCCTGTAAATTTCCTTCTCAATTCCTAGGATTTCATCCTTTGCAGTGAACTGGGACATTTCACACACACTTTGATTGAGACAATGGCTGTGGACAATGTAATTAAGGAATTGAGGGAGCAAAATATTTGGGGTCGTCTAGTCTGATTTCCACATAGAAAAGACTGAAAAACTTTAGATGTGGTGGAAATGATAATGGTTTGTTCCAGTAATCCTCAATAAATCTTTCCTAAATATCAGCTCTGAAATTGCTTATTCAAATGCAACTAGAGAACATCATTTCATATTTTATCTATAAAGAAGCAGACATTCAAAGAGAAAAGCAAGAGGGACAGCTATGGAGAAAAGATTGGCTAGAGTTACTAAGGGGGCAAATTCTCTGAGACTACATCCACCCTTGTATCTCAGGCAGGAACATAACAACTAATGCAAATCTATAATGAAAATAGCTTGTGTCTTGGTAGAACATGGAAGCAAGAATAATCAACCTATCATGGAAGTTTTAAATTGTTCCTCTTTGATTCCACCTTTTGATACTGATTGTGAATATATTTCAAAGCCTAGATAATGCCACAGAAAGTAAAGCTTGGAAATCAACAAAAGAAGTTCATGCAGCAGGGCTACATGAAAATTGGGCTAAAGTCTCTTATTTAGACTAGCTCAATGAAGTGGATTTAATTATTCTGAACAACTGATGGAGGATGGGGGAAGGAATCAACTGTGGGTACTATTTGAGGGAAATGACTAGTTGGCTAAACTAATTTTATCAAAGCAATCAATCCAGAAATCTCATTAAGACACAACTTTTTTTTTAAGCAATAAGGGTTAAGTAACTTGCTCAAGGTTACATGGCCAGTTATTTCTGGGTGTGGTGCTAAGTATCTGAGCCCGGATTTGATCCAGGTCATCCCAACACTGGAGCCGGTGCTCTTACTTGCTGAGCCAGCTGGCCGCCCCACATCTCTTTTCTTTTCCCTTTTGATTTTTTTCCTTTTACCTGACATGGAAATTTCATTGGTAAAGGCAACTCTGGAAAAAATGATAATTGAAGAACATGTTCCAAAACTTAAGGTCTTATTTGCCTGGGAGTAAAGCGACTTGAGTAATGACAGAGTCAGTTTATATATCAGAGATCAACCTGAACCCAATTCTTCCTATCTCCAAGATTAGTTTTCTTGACTACCTCTCCTTTTCTTTTTTTGAATGACTTTTCATAAAAAAAACTCATGAAGTTCTGAATCAGGAAAGAAAGTTTTTGTTTTTGACAAGTCAATTTTTATTTTGTGGCCTTGTGTGATGTACACACATATATACATATATACATAAACATAGAAATAGTCACATACATGTACATACATATCCATATTTGTATCTAAATGTAAATATATATCTGTATTTAGCCCAGATATATACACACATATAATATATAATACATATGTAACATATATAACATATATGTGTATATTTTTCTATAGTATTTCTATGGAAATATATGTGTGTATATACTATCTATAGAAATATTCATAATAATTTAAGAGGTAAAAGAATGACAGGTTGTTTAATAATGAATATTCCTTAAATTAATGCACATTTTGAAGCCCTAATATATCTTTCACCAGTTTACCATGTTTTACCAAGTTCAATGTTCTTCAATTATTATTAAAGATGATATTTTTATCATTCAGTCTTCTGACCTCAGTTGTGAAGTTAGCTGACAGGAAATTCACAGCATTTAGAGCTAGAAGGGTATAACTAATGGATAGTTTATGTGTCCACTGGTAATGACCCAAATTCAAGATATCTAAGAGGAAGGCTGTTAGGACATTTAGTTGATCCCTTATGGAAGAATTATCTACAGGAGAGCATGGAGAAGAGCCACCCAGAAAGAGTATGAGAGTGTGGATACATTGTACTCTGAGCCTGCTGAAGGGGGTGCCTTACATTGATGAGATGCACAGAAACTTGAATATATCCAAAGCAAATCTACCCCACCCCCATGTTATTTTACAGATGAGAAAACTGAAGACCAAAGATCACACTCACAGTCACAACGCCACAGAGAGAGGGAGCAAGTAGCCAAGCCTAAATTCATACAGACAGGAAGTAGCAAAACCAAGATGTGAATCTAGGTCTTCTAACATACCATATGTAGTATCCTTTCCACTTCACCATATTGGCTCTCCCCTACCCACCTGCACCTGCCTGAGAGCATAGATAAGCCCTATAACAGAATTTCTTAACCTTTTTTCTTTGGCAATCTAGTAAAGCGTATGGATTTCTTCTGAGAATGTTTTTCAATGCATAAGATAAAATACATGGGATTTGCAAAGGAAGCCAAATGTATTAAAATATAGTTAGTGATGTGTATGTATGAGTATTCTTTAAAAGTTAACAAACCTTGTGTAATAGCAAGCATCCTAGCACACCCAGAATGACCTGCTAGCACTGGTTCTTTGATCTTATTTTAAAGGAAAGACTGTTCAAAAGGGGGTTAACAATCCTACTTTTAATTACATTCACTAGTTCAGGGAAAAGCTCAGCACCCTGAACTTGGAGAAAATATAAACAGAGAAAATGCATGCAGATTAAATACGAGAAGAGAAATTAGTACAAAGATCAACAGACAGGGCTCCAGTTGTCTGAACATAGTAATATTGCTATAAACTTTACATACATCACTGGATTGAGGGAGCACAGACAACATCTGGTAGTCAGGGGGCTCTGAATATATGCCTACTCAGAGTCTCAATGAGGAAATCAAAAGATCCTTCTCATGAATGAACCTCCAAAGCAAAATACTAACTTGCCAGAATATATAACAAAGACTCGGCATTTGATTGACTGAGTGCTCAGGAGATTGAAAATTCTCATGCCCCAGCACTTGATTGGAAACTCCCCATAGCCTAGATCCTGATTAGCTTTGGGCCAGGGCTCTATGTGCCTATTAATGGGCAGGGAAGATCTTCAAATTCCCTTAATATTACACCTTGAGTAAGGATCACTAAATGAAATAAGGTCATAGGACAGCTAGTACTGGTGGAATATAGCAGAAGTTGAGAATTCTCTTTTTAATTGCTCTGGTGGTTGTCTCAAAGATGAGCTTTTCAGTCAAAGCTTTCATCATGCTTCATATTAAGCCAACCTTTTTGTACCCATTTTGTACTGCTAAAAACAATAGTTATCTGCCCCAACTATCATCCAGTACAATAGCAAGTTCCACATGGCTCCGCACACATTTACTTTCAAGTCCATTGGCAATGGCTTAATTGAATAATTGTTAATGAACAGTGGCATTGTTCATTATATTTCTGATGTCATCACAGTTGGAGTGAATCCAGTGATATGTACTTTAACTGCAAAGGAAGGAAAGATTGACACTAATCATGACTCATTACTGTGCAATGAGTATGGGAACATTTGAGAGAGAAATCAGCTTTAATCAGTGTCATTAGATAGTATGTCATTTTCCCACAGCTCATATGACACATCAATTAAAAAATGACAGTTGTTGGACACTAGCCCTTTTGTGGCTTATGTTTCTCAGTGTTATCAGGCTCAAAGCCTATTAAACATTGATTTAATTTGCTTTTCCTTTTGTGGGGTCATTGAAAGAGGGGGAAAATGTCCTTACCAAAGAAATTACGTATATGATTATGATGATTATCATAAATTTTCCTACATGCCTGACTTCTCCATGTCCATAAAAAGAAAGGAAAAAAAAAGACTTTCTAAGCTTACCTATTATTGAATAGCTGAGGTACTTGAATTCCCTTGTGCTAAGGATAATTCGAAGAGAGAAAGAGATGGAAATATTTTGGCTTATTTCAATGGTAATTTCATCCTTTGAAAGGTAGAGGATCTAATGAGGGGAATGGTTGTTCTGGACCTGAGTTCTACCAACAAGGAAGAACTAATTGATGAAACAGAAACAAAAGGGTACCTTCTGGAGGTAAGTGACTATTCTATCTTAATTTAATTAACATCTTACTAGAGATTATTAAGCAAAAAGTGAATGACCATTTGTGTAAGTTACAGAAAGGGATCTTGTTAAGAAGGGTACTAGTTGTATTAGATGACCTGCAAGGTCCCTTCCAACTCTGATATTCTGTGATTTTGATATCCTGGTGATAAAGAATATATTGAAGGTAAAGTTTAGGTCCCTTCTGGCACTGGGGATACTGAAAAAGTGAAGATTTGAGGCAATTCTGTTTGCAAGTTTCTATTCCCCCATCCCTCCAACTCTACCTCCAGAATGTATTCCATACTTTCTTTTCTCTTTCTGTAGCATCAGTGCAATATTCATAGCACTGACGGTAACTACAAATAGGCCAGCATAGTTCTCTATCGCTAAATATAACACTCTCCATATAGAAGACAGAAGCAAAACATTTATTCAGACACCAGAAAACAAAATCCTAACACCAGAAAGTGAAATCCATCATGTAACAAAGAAATTAATATACCACAACACAGCAGGGGGCTATACCATCCTTTAACCTTCCCACAAACACTCATAAACCTAGCTGTCACAGCAGGGGGCTAACAAACACTCACAAGTCTAGCTCTCTCTTTGGCTATGTCCTCTCTCTCCCATGTCTAGCTTCTCTGACTCTCAGCTTCCTGGGCTCATTCAATCTATTAGGGGGCAGAGAAGATCTTCAAAGCAGGGAAGATTTTCAAATTCCCTTAGGCCTATTAAGGAGCCAAGAAGATCTTCAAATTCCCATTACCATAACACTTTCTTACTAGTTTTCTTTCTATTAAGAAGTAACAAGGTGATACAGTGAATAGAGCACTGAGACCTGATGTGTGACCCTAGACAAGTAACTTAACATCTGTTTATCTCAACTTCCTTAACTTTAAAACTGAGGATCATAATAGCATCAACCTTACAGAGCTATGAGGAACAAATGAGATATTTGTAAAGTATTTAGCATACTGCCTGGCACACAGCGTATACTTAATAAGTCCTTCCTCCCTTCTTTTCTATCTTCCTTCCTTCTTTCCATCTTAATCTCCTTTCATCTCTCCTTCCTCCCCTTCTTTTTTTCCTTCCTTCCTTTCTTTTCTTCCTTTTGCTATTTATTAGTAGCTCATTGAAAAGAGAATGATTATTGCAAATCTATTTGAATAATTGAATTTGAATAATTGAAAATTATTGCAAAAGAAATGATTATTGCAATTTATATTGGCTTTTGAAAATAGGTCTCCCTGCCAATCCCTTTTTACCTTTCTCCCCTCCATACCAAGAGGATGGCTCTTCATTTTCCAAACTATGTCGTTACCAGATTCTGGAAGTTAAACTACTCAACTTGACTTTCACTACCCAGGAAAAAATAAGAGCCAGGGTGATAGAATGCTGGCTAGGGAGCATTATATCATTATATTAATAATATATTAATTAGACATATTAATATCTAATAATAGATATTAGAGTTTGATTCCTTCTCTGAATACATTAATTGTTACAAGTCACTCAACTTAGTTTCATAATCTACAAAATGAGAGTAATTATATTAGTAGCACCTTCCTTGTGAGCATAAAATGAGAAAATATGTAAAACATTTTGCAAAATACATATGAGCTATTATTAAATTTATAGGTTGGATTTTTTAGTTGATATGGAAATGCTTAGGGGGAAAAAAAGTGATCTCTGAGCCACCATGGGTTCATGGAAAAAAATCATGCCACACTAATCTCATACTATTCTTTGTATAACATTATTACACTATTTTATCAGGGTATAGCACAAATATGGTATATCTTGATGCTATTAGGCAATTTGACAAAGTCACAATTATCTTGTGGATAACATGAAGTTAATTTGATTGATTTTTATCTTTTAAAACAACTGTACCCTAAGGGGTTTGATTAATGGATTGATGCCATTCTTGAATATTATCTCTATTGTTATGACACAAAACTATGATAATGGCCCTCTTTACATTAACATTTTTATCAATGACTTTAATTAAGACATGAGGCATGTTTATTAAATTTAGAGGAGACAAGAAAGGTGGGAAGGACAGACAGCTAATGTATTAGGTACCATAATCAGGATTCAAGAAAAATCTCAATAAACTGAAATGATAAACTCAGAAAGCAACAAAGTGAATTTTAATGGGGATAAATATAAAGATCTACATGTAAAGTTTAAAATGTCAGTTGCATAAGTAAAGTGCAGGAGTGTACTAAGTTGACAATAGCTTATATGAAAAATAATTAGGAGTCTTAGTTAATCACAAATACAATATGAATCTGTAATGTAACTCAACTATTAAAAAAAGTGATTAGTCTATTAACAATATTATTAGAAAAGAGCATTCATATGAATGGGTAATATGCTCATTATTGTTTTCTTATGTGATACAATTTCTGGATTATGATGTGTGTTTCTGGGCACAGTATTGAAAAATATATTTGTACTAAAATATTTATAGCGGCTCTTTTTGTGGTGGCTAAAAATTGGAAATGGAGGGGATGCCCATCAATTGGGGAATGGCTGAACAAGTTGTGTTATGTGATTGTAATGGAATATTGTTGTGCTGTAAGAAATGATTGGCAGGATGATTAGAGACAAACCTGGAAAAACTTGCATGAACTGATATAGAGTGAAGTAAACAGAACCAGGAGAAAATGGTACATAGTAACAGCAATATTGTACAATGAACAATTGTGAATGACTTAGCTATTCACAGCAATACAATGATCCAAGACAATCCCAAAGGACTAATGATGAAAAATGCTATCTGCCTACAAAGAAAGGACTGATGGTATCTGAACAGAGAGAGAAGCATACTATTTTTCACTTTCTTTCTTTCTTTTTTTTTGGTTTGAGTTTTCTTCCACAATATGACTAACAATAAAATATGTTTTAATAAGATTTTACATGTATAACCTATATCAGATTGCTTATTGTCTCAGGGAGTGAAAAGGACAAAGAGAGAGAGGGATACAATTTAGAACTCAAAACTTAAAAAAGAAAATTAAAGATTGTTTTTACTTGTAATTTGGGAGGAAAATAAAATATTATTTTAAAAAGAAAATATATTTGTATTGATATCTCTCACTTCTATATCACCTTGATTACATTATACATATATGTATACATATGTGTTTTTACATATTCACAATCTATACATTTATATAGTTATATCCTCCTACCCTGTACCTATGCACCAAGTCATCCTTTGTAATAAAGAAAAAGGGAAAAAAGATAGCAGCTCAAACAAATGAGACAAGATGTAGTAGAGTTTGACACTATTCTATAATCATTGTCAACCATCTCTCCAATGAAGGGGAAAAGGCAGATTTTCTCATCTCTTCTTTGGGGACAAGCTTGATAGTTACAGATAAATAGAGCTAAATGCTAGGTTTTGTTTCTGTTATTATTTCCATTTCCATTGTTGTAGTCACTGTGTGTATTGCTTTCCTAGTTCTATGGGTACCACATCTGAAAAGAGGTTGAGGGAAGAAAAAAAAGGGGGGGTAAGGCAATTTACATGAAAACTTTGATGTATATTTAAAAGAAATAGCAGGTCATACATAGTGAATTTGTGGTTTCATGTACAACCTTTCTATTGTACTGTGTTGTAGAAATGCTTGTTTTATTCTTTAAATTAAAAAAATAAATTTAAATTAAAATAAAGAGGTATTGATAATCTAATGAATGTTCAGATTAGGGCAACCAAAATGCTGAAGATTCTAGAAAACATATCATATGAAAAATAGTTGAAACAATAGTCAATGTTTAACCCAGAGAAGATACCACTTAGTTTATTCCTTCATGTCATGTGAGAAAGGGAATAGGATCATAGTATGATAGACTTAGACTTGGAAAGAACCTTAGAAGTTGTTTAGTTGGGGCGGCTAGGAGGCGCAGTGAGTAAGAGCGCCGGCTCCTTCTGGCCTCAGATACTTAACACCCACACAAAAAAAACTTCCTGTGTAACCTTGAGCAAGTTACTTAACCCCAATTGCTTTAAAAAAAAAAGTTGTTTAGTTCAGCTCTATCATTTTACAAATTTGTAAACTGAATTTCAGAGAGATATCTTATCCAAGGTCACACAGGAAAGAGAGGTCCTGTGCTTCCAAATCTAGGTCTTCTACTGTACTACATTCCCATCTCACAAGGTAGCCCTTCAACAGGGAAAATTAAATCAAGAAAAAATAATTGTCCCACAATAAGGAAGAACTTTTTCACAATTAGAACTATGAAACAATATCAGCTTTTCAAAATAGTGAGTTTTTCATCAGCAGAAGGGTTCAAACAGAATTTGACATTTTGTAGAAAAGATTTTTGTGAGGAGCAGAAGAGCTGGACAGTTGAATTTTTAAAGGCCCCTTTAACTGGAGGAATCTTTGATTCTAGATAGCCAAAGGTGAGTCAGAATACTGAAATCTTTCGACTGAATCTTATTCCATATATGCCTATAACTACTCTCCTCTGTCCCTCTCTTCTCTCTTTTCCTTTCCTCTTTTTCCTCCTATGAATATCTTTTAGTCTTCCTAAAGACCTTGCTCAGTCCTGTTGTTGACACCCAGAGCTTAAGAAATTGGTGACATTGATGTAATTTTTGTTTGATTCTTTGAATTGGCTGATTTCTAAGGAGTTCCATGTACTTTAAAAATTTATTTTCAATCCAACTTGTGATTTCTTTGGGATAGAGAAGTCCCAGAGAAGAAACTTCCTCTTTTCATGCAAAAAAAAGGTTCTTCTGCAATTTATGATCTTAGAAAACTGAGTGGGGAATTGAGGGGTGAGGTGACTTGCTTTAGGTAACACACAGCTATTATGTGTCAGAGGTGAGACTTGAACCCAGGTTTTCCTGACACCACGGCCACTTCTCTACCCACTATGCCCAGTTGCATATTTAAGTTCCACAGATTTTACTTTAACCATAAAAAAAAATCAACAAGTATCTCTGTGCGGTGGATATAGAGCAGGCACGATTAGCTCGAACCGACAGTTGCTGGTGCAGGTGTACTTTACTGTGCAGGTGATGGGAGGGGGTGAGAAAGAAAAAAAAATAAAAGAGAATTACCTCAGTCTCCCAATCGGCATCTCTTCTCTCGATAAAACAGATTTTAATTTCAGGGCTGAGCGTAAGCTGGAGCTGAATGCATAATGGCTAACATGATTGCCTGCAGAGCTACCACAAACCCAGATTTGAAACTCATTACTGTAAATTGCTTTGGGATACCTTGAGCATGAAAAATGCAATAAAAAACAAAATCTATTTTGCGGAGAAGGTGGTAAAACTGGAAGGATGCGTTTTAGAGCTCTCCTTATACAAGGGAACAGCCAGAAAGAATACAGGAGACTACAGCGCAGCCAGCAGGGAAGCTAGCTAGGCATCCTGTTGGAAAGAAAGAAGAAAAAAAAATGAAGGGAAAAAAATAGGAAAGATGTGACTTTGGTTCTTGGGTTGCCATGAGAAACAGATTAGCCTAGCTCATTTCAATGCACTGATTTTGGCTGTTTGTGATCCATGAAGATGTCTCCACAAGAAACTCAGTGGTGACGTGTGCTAATTGTGTCATATCAGGGCTGAGGACAGGCTCCTAGGGAATGAGCATTTGTTTCCACAGAATTGCCACATGTCAGCACAGTAATTGAAGAGTCCCTTTAAAGTGTGTGTTCCTCATATTCATCCTACTCACAAGGGCAAGGAGTAATTTGGTTAAAAATTTTTTTTCAACAAAAGAATGTCAAGGAATCAAGTCAGCGTTACTAATGATGTCATTTAGTGCCAAGAAATGTATTGCATATATATTCTCCTTCCTACCCCCCCCACCCAAAACTCTTGTCCTCTGCCATTTTTCCTCCTACTAGCAAACATCTTGTTCTAGCCCAGGGGTAGAAAATGTGTGGCCATGAGGCCTTTTATTAAGGGGATTTGTTCTGTCAAGTTTGGATTCAGTCAAAGGGCCACACTTGAGAACCTAGAGGGCCACATGTGCTCCCGAGGCCACAGGTTCCCTATCCCTGGACTCTAGTCAATAGGTACAGAGCATTTTAAGTACAAGAAGAATATCTGTTACTGAGAAAATGGAATAAAAATTGGTCTTAAGAGTTGTGTAGAGTCATGCAAAAGGACCACAAAAGACAACAGCAATCAGGAGTCACAAAAGAAAACAACATATAATAATATATACATATATATACATATATATACATATATATATATAAATATAAAGAGAGAGAGAGATTTTTTGGGGGGGGGAGGGAGAGAAAAAGAGACAGACAGATTTGAAGAGGGATATTTATATCCTAACTTAAGGTTTATAAAACACTTTGCATTTATTATCTCTTTTGTTCCTCATAATAGCCCTGTGAGATGGGTATTATTATTATCCCCATTTTACAGAAGAGGAAATTAACCCTCAGAGATATTAAGTGACTTGCCCAGGGTAGCACAGCTAGTAAATGTCAGAGCTGGGATTTGCCCTGATGCCCTGACTCCAAGTCCAGCACTCTAATATAACTTTATAACTGAACCAAACAACTTGACCCAAGGCTAAGTACTAGCAAACAGTGTGGAGATGGGAGCACTATTATGAATTCCCAAGAGTTTGGGGTTCTAATATTTGCTATGCTAGCTGTGACATCTTGGGTTAGACACATCTGTTAGCCTTTGTTTCCTTATCCATAAAATAGTTATAATTATACTTTATTTGCCTACTAAACAGGATTGATTTCCTTATCTGTAAAATGGGAGGTTTGGACCTAATGGCTTATAGAGTTCGTTTCAGATTTGGATCAATGTTCTGATGATTGCTGCTATGTCTCAAGTTCTAGAGACTCATCTCCCAGAGGTTGGACAAGGGGTGATGAATTTATTTCTCTGCTACAGTAGCTCATAAAAATGGTCAACCAAAAAAAAAATTTTTTTTTAATGGTCAACCAAGGCAGAGAGGGGTTCCAATCTGTGACAATGGAAGACATATACAGACCAGCAAAATAATAGATCTTTGAAATATTGAAATAAGTAAAAGTCGAGGCAGGATTCAGTCATTACCTAGCATCATTTGGGCAGTTGAATTCCTTGTTGTTCAGTTGTGTCCAACCCTTTGTGGCCCCATTTGGGGTTTTCTTGGCAAAGATACTGAAGTGGTTTGCCATTTCCTTCTCTAGCTTATTTTATACATGAGGAAATGAGGCAAACATGGTTAAATGATGTTCCCAAGGTGACACAGCTAGTAAGTGTCTGAGGTCACATTTGAATTCAGGACTTCCTGACTCTAGGACCAACACTCTATCCACTATGCCACCTAGCTATCGCACTGGAATTCCTACCCATCCTTTAAAGACCAATTCAACTGTAATACAACAAGCCCCTCTACATGCACCCTTGATCCTCTTCTCTCTCATCTTTTCTTATATTTGAAAGTCAAATTTTCTGTTCAGCTCTGGTTTTTCATCAAGAATGCTTGAAAAAAAAAAGAATATTCTTTCTTCTCAGCGGTTCATGGCACATACTCAAAAATCGACCATGTACTAGTGCATAAAAACTTCACAATTCAGTGCAGAAAAGCAGAAATATTAAATGCATCCTTCTCAGATCATGATGCAATAAAAATCATATGCAATAAAGGACCATGGAAAGACAGAGTAAAAACTAATTGGAAATTAAACAATTTAATCCTAAAGAATGAGTGGGTCAAAGAAGAAATTATAGAAACTATCAGTAACTTCATTCAAGAGAATGACAATAATGAGACAACATACCAAAATTGGTAGGATGCAGCAAAGGCAGTTCTTAGGGGAAGTTTTATATCCCTGAGTGCATACATGAATAAATTAGAGAAAAGGAAGGTCAATGAATTGGGCATGCAATTGAAAAAGCTAGAAAAAGAACAAACCGAAAATCCCCAATTAAATACCAAATTAGAAATACTGAAAACCAAAGGAGAGATTAATAAAATTGAAATTAAGAAAACTATTGAATTAATAAATAAAGCTAAGAGCTGGTTTTATGAAAAAAACAATAAAATTGATAGACCCTTAGTCAATATGATAAAAAAAAGAAAGAAGAAAATCAAATTATGAGTATCAAAAATGAAAAGGGTGAATCTACCTTCAATGAAGAGGAAATCAAAACAATAATTAGGAATTATTTTTTTCCCAATTGTATGCACATAAATTTGACAATCTTAGTGAAATAGATGAATATTTACAAAAATATAAGTTGCCCAGATTAACTGAAGAGGAAATAAATTACTTAAATTACTACATCTCAGAAAAAGAAATCAAACAAGCCATCAGTGAGCTCCCTAGGAAAAAATCTCCAGGGCCAGATGGATTTACTAATGAATTCTATCAAACATTTAAAGAACAATTGATTCCAATACTCTACAAACTATTTGGGAAAATTAGTAAAGGAGTCCTACCGAATTCTTTTTATGACACAAATATGGTACTGATACCTAAATCAGGAAGAGATAAAACAGAGAAAGAAAATTATAGACCAATTTCTCTCATGAATATAGATGCAAAAATTTTAAGAATGCTTGAAAATCCTCTATTTAATTGACCATATTTTTCCCTGTAGCATTATACTCAGTTTTGTGGGGTAGGTGATTCTTGGTTTTAGTCCTAGCTCCTCTGACCTCAGGAATATCATATTCCAAGCCCTTTGATATCTTAATGTAGAAGCTGTTAGATCTTGTGTTATCCTGATTGTGTTTCCACAATACTCAAATTGTTTCTTCCTGACTCCTTGCTGTATTTTCTCCTTGATCTGGGAACTCTGGAATTTGGCTATAATATTCCTAGGAGTTTTCTTTTGGGGATCTTTTCCAAGAGGAGATTGTTTAATTCTTTCAATTTCTATTTTGCCCTCTAGTTCTAGAATACTAGAGCAATTTTGCTCGATAATTTCTTGAAAGATGGTGTCTGGGCTCTCTTTTTGATCATGACTTTCAGGTAGTCCAATAATTTTTAAATTATCTCTTCTGAATCTATTTTCCAGGTCAGTGGTTTTTCCAATGAGATATTTCATATTGCCTTCTATTTTGGGGGATCTGTTTTATAGTATCTTGATTTCTCATAAAGTCTCTAATCACTCCAGTCTAATTTTGAAGGAGTTATTCTCTTCAGTGAGTTTTTGAAATTCCTTTTCCATCTGGCAAATTCAGCTTTTTAAGGCATTCTTCTCCTGACTGGCTTTTTGGGCCTCTTTTGCCATTTGAGTTACTCTATTTTTTAAAGTATTATTTTTTTCATTCAGAAACCACTTTCTCCAAAGTTACTAATGATCCCTTAGCTGCTGAATCCAATGGCCTTTTCTCTTTGACTTCCCTTTAATTTTTGATACAGTCAGTCACCATCTTCTAAAAACTCTCTCTTCTCTAAGTTTTCATGACACAGCTTTTTCCCTGTTCTCCTCCTATTTGACTGACTCCTCCTTCTGAATCTCTTTTGCTGGATCATCATCCATATCATGATGATGAACTGTTGAGTGTTTCTCAAAGCTCTGTGCTGGACCCACTTCTTTTTTTCTCCTCTATCTTCCCCTCATCTTTCCCATGGGTTCAGATGATTCTTGGATCTATATATAACCACCCCAAATCTCTCTCCTGAATTCTAGTTGTGCATCACCAATTCCCTTCCTGAATATCTTGGAGTCAGTCAGTCAGTCAGTCAACAAAAACTTATTAAGCACCTGTGTGCCAGGCATTGCGATAAGCACTGGAGATTAGAAAAAGAAAGTCACTAACTGTCTTCAAGGAACTTACAATCTAATGGGCAAAGGCAACACACAAAAGGAAGCTGAAAAGCATAAGGGAAAAAAGATGCCCAGCAGGAAGCATAGTGGAATCCAGTCCAAAGAGCACTGCTGGTAGGAAATGAAGTTGGCTAGACTGTGGACCCTCTTTAAATGGAGGCTTTGGGAGGAGTTCTTTGCTATGCCCTCCTATCAGAGGGGCAGAGGGTACTGAAGCAACTACCGTGTTTCCCCGATAATAAGACCTATCCTGAAAATAAGCCCTCCCCTTACTGTGTAAGATTCCTCTAAAATAAGCCCTCCCCCGAAAATAAGCCCTATTGAGATTGCTACTGTAGTGAAAGTGATCCACTGTGCTACACGCTACATTACAGTGCCTTCTGTAGCCCACCGCCCCCCCCCCCGTGAAACGCACGCTGCTCTCTGAGCTGCATCCAATCAGAGCTGCAGCAGTGAGCGCGTCATCCTGTTCTTCCCCAGTGATTTGCTTATTGAATAAAGGTACATTTTTTTGTTCACATTTACCTGTTTATTAAAATTGCTGTCAATGTTCATTAAAATAAGCCCTCCCCTGAAAATAAGCCCTCTGGTGTTTTTCTGTCCAAAAAAAATAATAAGACAGTGTCTTATTATCGGGGAAACACAGTAATGAGGTGTGAGTACTAGAGCTAATGCAATCTGGAAGGATGATGAGGTTTCCTGGAAGCATGATCATCATAAAATCTAGTCCAAGGAGTACAGCCAGCAGGAAATGATGTAGATACAAGAATCTCAAACTCTACATGTTGAAAATAGAACTCATAATCTTTTCCCTACAATTCTTCCTATCTGAGTGAGAGAGTTGAAAACTTCTCAGTCTATATCCTAAAATCTAGTTAAGTTTCTTGTGGGAACATGTCTGAGTCCCATTTTACTGGAAATGACATGATTTACAAGGACTCAAAACTCAGAGCAGTAGGGAGTCATCCCCCTCCCTTACTGCCACATCAGCATTAAGTCCTTTAGCACTCTTTCCCCACCTCAGTTTTAAGTTTGCCAAATAAGGACGTGTAAGTTTGGATTGGCTATACCCTGTTTCATTGTTCTTTGTCTCTGGAGAGGATTTTCATGCCTAGATTGTAAGCCTGAATCCCAGCCAATGGGAATGAGGGACAGTGGTGGGAGGGGAATTGTTTACACTAAGGTATATAATCTTGCTTTGACTTCTGTAACAAGCTTCCTTCAACTAGTCAATCCTAGTGGAAGTGATGCCCTCTTCTCATGAGAACTGAACAAATGTCTCCTGTTCTTACCTTGAGACACCTCTGACTTTTAAATTTGGGTAGGGGATTTTTGGGGTCCCTGTACCCCACACATATCTTTTCCATTGCTGTCAGGAGTACCACCATCCTTCTGGTAGCTCTAACGCTCAATTGTGGTATCAATTTCAAGTCTTCACTCTCATTTACCTAACATATCCAATCTGTAATCAGATTTTATTGTTTCTACCTTTACAATATCTCTAGTGTCAACCTCTAGCAAAGGTTTGGTTAAAGGAGACAAACAGATAGTGGTTTACAGTTACAGAATTTATTCCTTATTCCCTTAAGGCTAGCTTTACTTGCACAAGGACTGTAGGACTAAAGTCCTGACTGACAAACAAAAGAATGAGACAGCTTAAGTACATTTTAGGATCATCCCAAAGAGGGGTGGCTGAGTTACACAAATTTATGATCCTCATAATGGTATGAGAAAGGAATTTTCTTAATTGGATAAATGATAAATACAGAAAAACAAGAGAGATGAAAAAGTGTCAATTGAAGTTATGATTCTGAATATCTGTGTTTTCTTTACCATTAACATTCCATAACATGATATATGTTCAGAAAATCTTAAGACAGAAAAAAGGCCCAGTACTCAAGTTAATGCCTTGAGTTGAGGGTCTCATCCTTAAGAGCCATAAAGTAGACCTCTTCCGGTTGACATAAGAAGAAGGGTTCTCCGAGAGCGAGACAAAACTGGGTCTCTTTGGAATTTATGATCTCTGGATGCCTGTGTTAAATCCTACTCCCAGCCTTATCTGGTCTCTGGAGTGGCTGAGATAGAAAGTGAGCCTTTTTTGTAAAATGAGGCATAGCAGTCTGTTTGATTAATTCAAACTTTGGCCAAAATATGATATTAAATGATTATCACTAGCATATATCTCTTTCTCTTCATTCCTACACCCACCATTGTATTATTTGACTTTATCATCTTTCACCTACAATATTACAATAGCTTTTTGGTTGGGTCTTCCAACCTCAAGTCTTTCCCCACTCCAATTCGTCTTCCACTCCGCTCTCAAAGTGATTTTCCTAAAGTGTTGATCTGACCAGGAAACCTAATAAACTCTAGTGACTTTCTATTGTCTTCACAATAAAAAAAAAATCCTTCTTTAATACTCTGAGTGCTTCACCACCTGCTCTTTCCATCTCTTTTTAGACTTTATGCCCTTGGTCTATTTGCTTTTCTCCAACACAGCTCTGTGTCTCAGTTCTTTGCACAGCTGGTCCAACATGTCTGGGTTGCTTTCTTTCTTTGCTGCTGCCTTGTCATTTCCCTGTCTTCAGTCAAAACTCTTTAAATCTTACCTTCTGTAGGGGGACTTTGCCAATATCCCTCCAGGGCTAGGGTCTTCCCTCAGATCGGAATTGACCTCCAATTTAGATGTTAATATTCTTTGTGTACATAGGTATTTACATATCTTCTTCACTGTTAAATGCAAGGTCCCTCAGAGGTTCAAAACCACAGGGACTGTGGTATATTGCCTTTCTTTGTAACCCCAGCATTTAACACTGTGTCTGCCACATATTTAGAGCTTAATAAATGCTTATCAACTGACTGAAGTCTTTCAGGCACCTTTAACTACCTTTTCCAACTGGTAACAGCCAACACATACTTTGCTTTGTAAAGCTTTGTAATATTGCTTCTTGACCTGTTTGGTCTAAGGTAGGTATTGCTATCTTATCCTCCAATTAGACTATAAATGCTAAGAGGTCAGGGACTGTGTCTGATCTAAATTCTATACTTTCTTTACTTCCTAGCACAGTGTTCTACACTGTCATTGCTAAATGTTTCTTATATGATATTGTGTTATACTTTGTTGTGTTTTGTTGTATTGTATAAGGTATTGTTAACCCAATTAAGCTGGGATTGTTCTCCCTAGGAACAATAAGTGTTTAAATAGATGTCAAATTGAATTGAGTGGGAACTTTCATGACAAAAATGAGCACAAGATAGACAGCAGACCTAGGAGCATTTGTTTTCAATATGATGTGGTAGAGTTCCAAAGCTTGGGCAAGTTGCCCATTTTCGCTTTTGGTTCCACAAATGTGGTTAGTTCTTGGGCTTATCCACAGCAGCAAGAACCGTGGGGTCTTGGAGCATAGCCACTCCTTAAGTGAAAAGCTAGTGTTGTTGGAAAGACAGAACCACAGACTATGGGCAGTGAGGGAGAAAGAGGCTAGATATTCAAACAGCTCCCATGTGTTGAACTAAGGGTGGTCCTCCATAGACCAAGGAGCAATAAGCTTAACAGGCACATTGAACATAGGCCTGGAGTGAATGTTGGAAATGAAGCCTTGCCTGTGGGCAACTGAAATTGATCAAACTTTCTAGGGATGCTAAGACCATGACAAATCTACTCTTAACAAGGCTTAAAGTCTCTTTCCAGTAGCTTCACAAAATACAGAAGGATAAAGCTAGTTTTTATAGGCAGAGGGTAGAGATTGAGATTTCTTCCAGTAGATTCATCACTTAGAAGAACACTATCTTTTTGATTAGTGAAAGGCAGTTAATGTACATTGAACACAATTCATTGGTAAGCCAAATAGCCTGTTCCAAGAAGGCCAGATGGTGCATGCTGGTAAATGTATAGGAAAATCTTTAATCCTAGACCAAAATCATGTCATAATTGGAGCTGTCTGTACATGCTGGGTGGCAGAAGTTACTGTTCTGATCATAACTTTGAGGAGTACCAATCAGTGACAACCTGTCTTCATGGAGTCCAAACGTTTTACACAAGCCAATTGCACTGCTGGGTAGAGGCACCCTGGGTGATTTATTCCACCCAGTACTACATCTGGAAACATTTTGCAACCATCCACTATGAGGCATTTGACTAGAATAATGAGGCAATTAGGGGTGGCATATAGACAGTGTCTTATTTACATGTTTAAATCTCCCTCATGAGTTTGGATTTTCTAATAGGTGTCTGGTTTTAGGTTAAAATCATAGCCACAGATTCTGAAAGTTGGAAAGGAACTTGGAGGCCATCTGGTCTAACTTATATGAGAAGCATAGGTCCTTCTGTTATGTTCCTGGCATGTGGTCATTCAACCTACCCTTGAAGAAATCCAGTGACAGAAAGCTCACTGACTCTCAAGGCAACTCATTTCAGTTTGGGACAGTTACCATTTTTTTTAGTAATCTGTCCTGCTAGTGAACATAAAATCCATTGCACACTTTGATCTTATTACTTTATGCTGAGACAAGCAAAGTAAGTCTGCATATTACAGTCCTTCAAATAGATGAACACAGTACTCTTGTCTCTCCTAAATCTTCTCTTCTCTAAGACTAAACATCCCTGAATCTCAGTTTCTAAATCCTTCCTTCCTCCCTGAGGTTACTCTCCATCTATTTAGTTTGTCCCTTCCTCATAACAAATAAATACAACTAAGTAAACCAAGTCAATGTGTTGACCATTTCTAAAACTGTGATTAATTACCCATACTTAAAACGTGTGTCATACTCAATTCCTCACTGTCCCCTTCTCCCCCACCCCCATGTCAAATCTGTTGTTAAGATGTGCTGATTTTATCTTTGTAATATCTCTTCCATATGCCCCTCTTCTTCTCTGACACTTCTACCCACCTAGTACAACTTTGTTACCTCACCAGTTTATCAAAATAGGCTGATGGTTGCTCAGCACCCCACAGATCTCTCCTCACCCCAGTCCACCCTCTCTTCTGTTGTCATATTGATCTTCCTAAAGTCAGATCTAAGTCTGAATGTGTCACTTTCACCTATGCAATAAACTCCAGGGGCTCCCTACCACTATCAGGATCATATGAAAAATCCTCTGATGTCCAAAGTCATTTATAATCTGCCATCTTGGAAACCTTGCAAGTCCTCTTACACTTTACACCTCCTCCTACCACCAGCACATAGTCTTCAATTCAGTGACACTGTCTTCTTTAAATAAGATCTCCCATCTCCAGGCTATTTCACTGACTGTTCCCCACATCTAGAATGCTCTCTCTCTCCTTTTCTGCCTACTGGTTTCGGCCAAGTTAAAATTCTGATTTCTACAAGAAGCCTTTTAAAAAAATCTCCCATAACTCTAGCGCTTTCTCTCTGTTGATTATTTACTTACAATCTATCCTATATGTCACTTTTATGTGCATTGCTGTTTGCATACTGCCTCTCCATTAGACTCGAGCTCTTTGACAGCAGAGATTGTCATTTACCTTTCTTTGTATCTCTAGCACTTAGCATAGTGCCATATAAAAACAGAAAGTTTTTAATCAATGTTTACTTACTGACCATTACAGGAAGTGGGCTTCATCATTATCGACCACTGTATTGATGAGTCCTGAATTCCTTCAATGTTGCTTTCCTTTACTGTGGTCATCATATAAATGATTCTCTTGGTTTTATTTACTCTGGTCTCTATCAGTTCATATAGATCTTTCCAAGTTCTTCTGAATTCTTCACAGTCATCATTTTTTATGGTGTATGAACAAGTTAAAAAGCATTTATCAAGTTATTACTGTGTGCCAGGCAAAGTGGTAGGTGGTGGGGATACAAACAAGAAAGTGAGAGTGCCTGTCCTCAAAGAGTTTATATTTAATGGAAAGATAACGCATATTGTAGAGTGGTAGTTAGGGAAGATAGTTAAGGGTAGCTGGGTGATGCTCCAGGCCTGGAGTCAGGAAGACCTGAGTTCAAATTTGACCCCTCTTTCCTCAACTGTAAAATGGTCTGGAGAGAAAAATGGCAAATTGCTCCAGTATGTTTGCCATGAAAACCCCAAATGGGGTCATGAAGAGTTGGATGTGACTGAAAGATTGAACAACAACAACAAAAGTAATGGAAGGGTGTTTGGTCTCAGAAACCCCAGGAAATATGTATAGAGTCACAGGACAGTTGAGAGTAATACTCTTTCCACCAGTAGTAGAACTATTGATTTGATTGATATACCCAGAACAAGAAAAAAAAAAGTAGAAGAGGTAGAGACAGGAGAAGAAGATCTTTCTCTAGCCCTTTTACTTCCTCTTCTCAAAGGGATACCAATAGCTACTTTATGCACAAATGGAAAAGATTGGCTCTGAAAGAAAGAAGTGTACTTCACAGTCACCTACCATTTTTATTGAAACTGAAGATACTAATTTCTCTGTGGTTCTTACTGGCACCTTCTGCTATTAACTGTTGCAGTCAAGTCCCTGTTTACCAGGCTTGTTGACTGGCAAACCAAAGGCTCTGTTGCCAGGGGCTCCTAAGTAGTTCCTTCTCTAATAAACTTTCCTACCTTTTCTTATATAATCTGACCAGCTTTGACCAGCAATCTATCTGCCAAGAATCCATGCAAACAAACCTATGCTTAGCAGCTTCAGACAGCAGTGCTTAAAGGCATAGTGTTTGATATACAGTAGGGCCTGAATAAATGTTTGTTGATCGATCGATTGAGATATCTGTAGGTTTGTGACACAGGGCAAGTGGGATGAAATGAATATAACTCAGATCAATTATTTAGAACAAAGTTGATTTTAGATCTAGCTTTTGGATTCATGCCCCCAAATTGGTGTCATAACATAAAATCTGTGATGTCTGAATCTGAGCATCAGACATGTAAAACTGAAAACCATGATGATCTGAATGGGGAAAGAGCCCTGGGCTGAAAACCAGATGCTTGCAACCCAGCTGAAATTAGGGGATAAATAAATTTGTAAGGAAAAAAAAAGCCCACACATTGTAGAAATCATGGTGTCAGTGAGCTAATGGGCAGTTCCAAACAAAGACTAAGGGGGAAAAAAACCCATTGTTATTTGAGGACAGTAATAGAAGTAATTATCTTTTGTGTCAGAAAAAAAATAGCGCTAAGAGGCCATGATGAGTCCATAGAATCAGTCAATAAAGGAAATTTTCTGGAATTACTTGACCTGATTACCAAAGCAGATTTGCTGGCTGTTTAGTAAATGTCTTCAGGATGTAACACATGTCACAAAATGAGCTGGTATCATTAATAGGTCGAGCAGTGTACAATACAAGAGCCCAAAAGAACCTGGTGACTATAGACAAATGGCTAATGAGGTGCTGGGAATAAAACGAGCAATTATCAGAAGTACAGAACTAAGACACATTAAAAAGACTAGTGCTGATGAGAGAAACTGAGAATCTGGTGATGCAAAACTGAAATATGTTGAAATAAAGGCAGGGATGGTGTAAGGAGGGACTAATGGGAACCCACAAGGCCTGATTTATTGAGCCTCTTGGGGTACAACCAAAAAGCAGTAAGCATCTAGTGGAAACTTGGTGGCTGCTCTGAAGGGGTTTCAATCCAGACCTGAATGGGCTGTTTTCAATCAATCAGTGAACTGAGCACCTGCTTTAGGTAAAATATTGTACTGGGCTTTAGAGGGAATACAAAGATTCTACTAAAATTGGCCTGCTGGGATAGCTGTTTCCTATTCACCATATTCCTTTTACCTTTTGACTCAGTCTTTACAGGAGAGGCCCCCATTATCTAGAGTGAATTCTCTCTTCAGTCAATCAATAAACACTTACTAAATACTATGGCACTGTGCTAAGCACCTGGGATACAAATATAAATAAAAATAAAGACAGCCCTGCCCTCTAGGAGCTCACAATCTATGGGGAAGACAATACACAAAAAGAAACTGAAAGTGAGGAGGGTGGGGAAGGTACCTGGGTTGGGGGCATGACAAAAAGGTCCCAGGAAGTCTCAAAGCAGTATAGCTGGTGGAAAGTTGGGAGAAAAACTGGCCTCTGGATAAAGCACAACTCAGGGTCCACCACTTACATGAGACCTTTTCTTGATCTCTAGCTGTCTGTATTCTTTCTCTATTGCAATCAGTCTATGCTAACCTTGTAGGTATTGTATATTTACTCATCTCTCTGTTGCCTTGTCCATTAAAAAGTAAATTAAATCTAATTAAATTGAAAAGTAAATCCCATCTGGTCCAGGATGGTTCCATTTTTGTTTTCATATGATTGAATTAGTAAGATCAAGGAATTAATTCTGGAAAAAACCTTAGAAGTCATGATTTACACCCCTTTGCCTCCATTAAAAAAAAAAAAAGAAAGAAACTGAGGGATGGAGAGATTGTTACATTTCCCAAGTTTGACTTTATTTCCCCCTTTACAGTGGTCACTTGGACATTTCTTTATCAAATTCCTTCCCTGAGGACTTACTATGGCAAGGAGGAGATCCTCCCATGGACCATCCACCAGGAAGTCAGGAACTACCCAAATATCTTGTCTTCTGGCCTACTGTGCCCCTTCTCACTTGGGGCAGGGACCCTTCAGTCTGAAGCTCTAGAGATTATTCCCTTCCCTAGTTGACTCAGCTTTGAAATACCTCCCAGGACCTGAGATATCATAATTGGTGGGGAAGAGAGTGTGAACTCATCTAACCCAGTCAGGCCCTGCCTTATATCCTGTAACTAAGAATTATCAGCATCTTGCAGTCTGTGCTGCTGCCTGTGTGCTGAACCTCCTCTTCCCCCACTCCCAAACCTCTCTCTGGACTTCTTGAGAAAAATAATCAAATCAATACTCCCAACGCTTCTGGAAAGACCACTGTTTTCTATAGCGTCATGTCCCTGCTCACAATTCCTGTAACTCCTCCATTAACATCCCTTTCTAAGACTCTTGCTCTCCTGTATGTGTTCTTTCCCCATCTTAGAATGAAAGTTCTCAGAGGGGTGAGAACTTTCTCACTTTTGCATTTGTGCCTAGCAACAGTGCTTGGCAAATGCTTTTTTCATTTATTCATTCATTTATTTCAAGTTTATGCAAAAGAGGAAGTTCTACCAGGGTCTGTCAATCAACAAAGATTTGGGGTACAGGCTTAGTTACAAAGGACTTTGTCCTGTCTTCCCAATAGAATGTAGGCTTCTGGATGGAAGGGACCATTTCAGTTTTGTGTTTGGATTCCTAGCACAGTACCTGGACGATAGTAGTCACTTAACCAATTCTTGATAATTGATTATGGTTTGGGCTAATCCAGAGGGCAGGAAAACTTCTGGTTGTCTACCAGGTATTTTTGTTTTCTCCTCTAACAAAACAAAACATGAAAACCATCTACTAAAGAAGGGAGGAATTGTAGTCTACCTCAATGTACTTACAAAGATGAAAAATCATGGATCTTTGAAGTGTGTAAGTATTTCCCTTGACTCGTTCTGCCCTTCTTGGGGAAAGAAGAGTGTCTTTGAAATTTACCAAGGATTAAACCACTGGGGAAGAAGGGCAGTTGCTTGAGGCCAACTACCTCGGAAGGACTTAGAGAGAAAGGTTCTCCTTACCAAGCTTCCTCCCCATAAACCCACTGCTGAGGTCATCCTTTGCCTAGGGGAATCCATGGTAGTCTGGACTTCTGTGGCTTAATCTTTTCCCTCCTTTTGGGGAAGTGGAATAATCAGATTTTAGCTTAAAAAAATCTCTTTAGTTCATTTTGAGCCCCAGCTCTTACCTCCCAGCTGGTATTACTTCTCAGTGTGTTCCCAAAGCAAATATAACTGCTGCTTCTTCAGATTCTCTTTTACTCCCCCCACTCACCCAGGACACACCCAAATACTATGAACATATCTTAGAGGAAGCAAAATCTTTTAGAATTTGTTTTAAAGCAGGTGGCCAATGCAGAAAACAAGTCGATTTTTTAAGAACCAGCATGAAGTAGAGATGGGGAGATGAATCCCACCATCATTTTTTAAACCAAAGAGCACTCCATTCACTGCCCTATTTGTCTTGGCATTTGCTGCCCTACAACTTTATAATCACAGCAGTGGCAGCTATAGTAGGAGGTTACTCTCCTGTCCGTTATCTCTCATAGGCACCATATTCTCAAACAGTCATCTCCTATTTGGCAGGAATTGATCACTTTTCAATTCTCATGAGATTTGAGTCTTTGCCTTCATTTAGGATAAGAAGAGAAAGAAATTGTTTTGTGTTTTTTTTTCAAGCATGGTCACAACCTCATGGTTCCTAGAGTTAGGTAGAGAGATCCTCTGTCCATCAGCATACATTGTCTCCATCCTTGTTACACTTAGTTGAGCTGCCATTACTTTTAAAGTTATCTGTAAATCCTGTGTTATTTATCATTTCTGAAGACTAGGAAAGTGGTTCCCTGATTTTCTGATGGGAGAGAGGTATGATAGGACTTTTTCCCATCTCTCTTTCTCTGTCTTTCTCTATGTCTCTGTCTCTGTATCTCTGTCTCTATCTCTGTCTTTTTCTCTCCCTCTCCATCTCTCTCTATTTCTCTGTATCTGTCTATCTTTCTTTCTACAAATTCTTGTCCATCTTCAAGGCATATATAATATGGTTATTCTAGCTTTGCCCTCTGAATTACATTTTAATCCCCTAGGGTTCTCTAGTACCCCAAAGGGGTTGGGGAGTCTCTTGAGCCCCCACTTATAGTGTTCTTATTTTAGGAACCCTAGGTCCATTGAACCACTTAACATCAGATTAACTTTTATAAAGGGCTGTTTCAAAAACACAGAAGGAAGAAATATATGAACATTTTTTTTTCAGGTCATCCCAACACTGGAGCCGATGCTCTTATTTGGTGAGCCACCTGGCCACCCCCAAAATTATTCTTTTTTTTTTAAGCAATCAGGGTTAAATAACTTGCTCAAGGTTACACAGCCAGTTATTTCTGGGTGTGGTGCTGAGTGTCTGAGCCCGGGATTCGAACTCCAGGTCATCCCGACACTGGAGCTGGTGCTCTTACTCACTCAGCCACCTGGCCCCCCTGAACATTTTCTTTCAACGTTTGGGGGCAAAATCTCCCACTTATATCTAAGCATATCTAAGTGGTGTATAGACCACTGGGCATGGAGTCAGGAAGACCTAGGTATAAATCTGGCCTCAGATATCCCATATCTATGTGACTCTGGGTGAGTTACTTAACCTCTCCTAGCCTTTTTTCCCTCATCTGTAAAATAGGGATAATAATTCTCCCTCACAAGGTTCTTGAAGGGGATAAAATCAGACAATATTTGTAAAGCACTTTGCAAACTTTAAGGTGCTATGTAAATGCTATTAATGATCATTATCATTGTTATTATTATTACACAGGGATCATGTCTAAATACTACTGAAGCAGCACCCCCTGACACTTGCAGCTGAACTGCAAAAACCCAGCACCCTTCTTCTCAGGGCTTTCCAACTGTTGCAACACCCAACCTTGATTCCTTGACTCCCCATGGCTTGAACTCCTATGTTGGACACTCTGCTCCCTACTCCTAGAATGTAAAAAAGTAAAGGAAAAAGCCCAAAGCACAGGGCAATGTCTTGGGGCTGCTTGACCTAAAGGGGAGGGGAGAAGGAGGCAGCCCTTGTGTCTTCTCCACTTACCATCTGGTGTGAATGAAAGAGTCCTTCACCCTCCTACAGGAATGCCATTGCCACAATTTAGACACAAGCAGATGTTCAGTCAATGGAAGAAAAGGCTTCAACCAACCATGAAGAAGATCTATAGAATATCTCCATATTTGCCAGTCTTACAGTCTCCCAGGAACAGATCTTCAGCATTTTCCACTTGTATTACATCATTTTAGGTGATCTGGGCATGTGTCAAACCCCATTACACATAACAATGTTCATCAGATTTTCTGGTGATTCCAATCAGCCTGTATAGAGTCCTCCACTCCTCCACTGTCATTTCCTTGGTGCAAAGTGAGGACAAAAAACCATAGTTATTTTATTCTCTTCTAGTTAGTCCTAATTTTTCTCCAGTGTAGCCTTCCCTCCCCCCCACCTTTTTGTTCTGTTACTGATGGGTACCAATTCCACCCATTTCCATGCCTTTCTCTTAGGATGGACCTTTTGTTTTCTTAAGTTTCCAAAATGGGAAAAGAGAGAGGAAGAGGCAAGTATTCCAGAACAGGCTACATTTCTGCTTTGTTGTCATTTCACTTTGTTTTGAGCTTGTATAGATGCCAAAGTACTAAGTATCCTAAAGAAAGTCAATCTGATTATAAAAACTTTCTATTTTGGGGAGAGCTTGGATTAGTAGCTGCCTTTTCTCTGCCATCTTGGCTCTGCCCTTGGTTTATCTTTTCTAGTAAAGAAACTCATGTATTAACAGGGTCATACATTGGATAAGGATTGATGATACTTGAGTAATGTAACAGTCATTCATTGAGGTTTACTCTCATATTGTTGTCTTCCCTTGCCCCAGACATGTTCTGGGTAGGGAACCCATGAATCAGTACTTCTGTGCTCTCCCTTCCTCATAGGACCCCTTTTCTGCCTGACTCTGATTTCCTCCAAATAAAAGGTTCTTTTGAATCTACACAAAAATCTTCAGTTACAGGCTATCAGAAATGTGATTATTATATAATTATTAACATTCCAAATTGGGAAATTCTTTTTTGTTGTTTGTTTTTTTTGTTTTTTTTTAAATTAATTTGTTTGTTTCCTTTTAGTTTACAGGATTCAATTCCACAATTCCTTGAGTTTCACATTTTGTCCCTCTCTCTCCCCTCCCCTCCCCATGGCAGCATATAGTCAAGTATAGGATCTGTAAAAACTTTCACATTATACATTAGTCAGGTTATAAAGATGGATTGTATCAGATGGAATGAAAAATGGTAAAGAGGACATAAAACCAAACAAGAAAAGGAAAAAGATCAGGTATTTTGCTTCCATCTGGATATAAACACAGTTCTTTCTAGTTCTTTCTCTGGATGCACACATTTCTCTCCCTCATGAGTCTTTTGGGATTGACTTATATCACTGCATTGCTGAGAAGAGTCCAGTCTATTAAAGTTGGTCATCACACATAATTGTAATTATGTCTGTAATTGTGTACAAATTTCTCCTGGTTCTACTCAGCATTAGTTCACATAAGCCTCTCCAGGTAAATATGAAGACCATCTGCTCCTCATTTCTTATAGCACAATAGTATTCCATAACATGCATATACCACAACTTGTTCAGCCATTCCCCAATTGATGGGCACCCCCTTAATTTCCAATTCTTTGCTACCACAAAAAAAGAGCTGCTATAAATATTTTTGTACATATGGGTCTTTTTCCCACTTCTATGATCTCTTTGGGATACAACCCTAGAAGTGGTATGGCAGGGTCAAAGGGTATGAAATTATTTATAGCCCTTTGGGCGTAATTCCAGATTGCTCTCCAGAAAGGCTGGATCAGTTCACAACTCCACCAGCAACGCATTAGTGTTCCAATTTGCCCACATCCTCTCCAGCATTTGTCATTTTCCTGTTTTGTCATCTTAGCCAATCTGACTGGTAAGATGTGGTACCTCAGAATTGTTTTGATTTGCATTTCTCTAATAAATAGTGATTTAGAGCATTTCTTCATGTGCTTATAGATAGCTTTAATTTCTTTCTCTGAAAACTGCCTGTTCATATCCTTTGACCATTTATCAATTGGGGAATGACTTGTATTCTTATAGATTTGACTCAATTCTCTGTATATTTTAGAAATGAGTCCTTTGTCAGAGACATAGGTTGTAAAGATTCTTTCCCAAAAATTTCCTCCCTCTTAATCTTGGTTACATTGGCTTTGTTTGTACAGAAGCTTTTCAATTTCATGTAGTCAAAATTATCCATTTTACATTTTATAATGTTCTCTAATTCTTGTTTAGTCATAAAGTCTTTCCCTCTCAACAAATCTGACTGGTAAACTATTGCTTTTTTTCTGAGACTGCTTACAGTATTCAACCTTTATACCTAGATCATGTACCCATTTAGACTTGATTTTCATATATGGTGTTAGATAATGGTCTATGCCCAGTTTCTGCCATACTATATTCCAGTTTTCCCAGGAGTTTTTGTCAAATAGTGAGTTCTTATCCCCAAAACTAGGATCTTTGGGTTTATCAAACAATAGATTAGTATAATCGTTTACTTCTGAATCTCGTGTGCCTAATCTATTCCATTGATACACACCTCTATTCCTCAGCCAGTACCAAGTAGTTTTGATGACTACTGTTTTATAATACAGATTGAAATCTGGTATAGCTAGTCCACCTTCCCTAGCATTTCTTTTCATTAATTCCCTTGATATAGAATTGGGAAATTCTTAAAGGTTAAATTCCCTTCTCTGATGCAGATAAGCAATGATTCTGTAATCTATAGTCATAAAAAAATGTCTCATTGATTGGAAAGTTAAATGACTTACCCAGAGTCACGAATCTAGTAGGTATAAAAGGCAGCATGTGAACTTAGCTTTTTCTGACTCCAAGGTCACAAAGCCACACTGCTTTAATTAAAGTATATACTTATATCAGTGAACAAACCCCGTGCTTCTAGATACAAAGTAAAGAAGAAATAAGCCCCCAAACAGTTTCTGCCCTAAAGAAACTTATATACTAATAGGAGGGAGGGAGGGAAGGGAGAGAGAGACGGAGACACACACACACACACACACACACACACACACAGAGAGAGAGAGAGAGAGAGAGAGAGAGAGAGAGAGAGAGAGAGAGAGAGAGGATGAAAACATCTAAATACATGGATGCATACAGGATAGATATAGAGTAAAAGTACATGTTATCTCCCTGATAGATTGTAAGGTCATTGATGACTGGGGCAATTTCATTTTTTCTTTTTTGTCATCATATGCCCAGGATCTAACACAATGTGCCTGGCACAGCTTACAGATTGGTTGGTTAAATATCTGGCTTTAAATTACAAGTCCCTAGGCCTTAGGGAGGCTTGGTTCATACTTGATCCTTCAGTGGACATGTGATTTTATGAATGTAGGTACTTCTTGTGAGGACCACAACCAGTCTGTGCCTCCTTATCCTTCATGACTCTTTTCTATGCCTTTTCATAAATCTTCCATTGAAGTTCTACCTAACACACTGGAGGACTGCCTTTGGCTCATATAAAACCTTGTGAATACCATTTGAAGCACTTGAGGCTATTCATCTCTTACCCTCAATCTAACTTGATGACTCATCCATCTCCTTTTCTGGCTAAATGTGTCCTTTATGATGTCTTTATTACCACTTCTCAGAAACAAGTCATTCTTGGTCATAAACACCAGTGTACTTAACCTCCACATTTATCTGTCCATCACCCTTAGGGCCATCTGCAATTATTATTGTTCAGAGATCATGACATTTGGAGGCCATGTTGTTTTCCTGGAACAATGCTTCATCATTTCAATGGATCTGTGAGTGTGTAGATTTTCTAATCTATTTAATGATAAACCCTATGTCTCACCCTATGTGATTCTTATCCATGTCTTCTTGTAAATTAACATGCTGGGGACCTTCCTCCAGGCCCTTAACATTCTGTGAGTGCCCCTGCAGTGCATGAGTGGTTCATCTTTTGTTCCCTAGTCTAGCTAGATGGCCCTCCCTGATTGTGAATGACATCTTTTACTCTACTTCTTGTACACAAGTCACTGAGGGTAATATCCTACAGGCTATTTACACCCGCTATAAATCTCTCCATTGCCCTTTGGGTCACCTGCAATTCTGATGCCTTGGAGATTGTGATGTCCCATGATTTATAGCCATATAGCCTCCTTTGGAGAAAAGAATGGTGTTAAAAAGATAGATTTTTGTTTCAGGGAGTGTCTGGGAATGGACCCTCAATATTGTTTGTAATACAGGAATCTCCAGAGGAAAAAGCGAGGCTAGTGACTTTGCACAGCCCTCCCCTCACTTAAATTCAATTCACTTGCAAGTCATGACAACTCCTTCCTGATGTCATGGTCCATTTTGAGAACAAACAGAAAACAAAAACAACAACAACAATATGAGAGTAAACCTCAATAAATGACTGTTACATTAATCAAGTATTACAAATGAATCCTTGTGTCTAGTATTAGTTCTTATCCAATGTATGACCCTGTTATTATACGAGTTTCTTTATTAGAAAAGATAAGCCAAGGGCAGAACCAAGATGGTAGAGAAAAAGTAGCTACTCACCCAAGCTCTCCCCAAAATGCCTCCAAATGGCTTTAAATAATGCCACAAAGCAATTTGTGGAGTGGCAGAACCCACAAAACAGTTGGGCGAAATAATTTTCCAGACAAAGACAACTTAGAAGTTTGTCAGGAGAGGTCTGTTACACTGGGATGAGAGTGTAATGCAGTCCAGCACAGACTGAGTCAATATAGATCAGGACCCAGGACACCAGGAGCAGGCCTTGGGAGTCACTGAATCAGCAGCAGCAGTGGCTGCTTCTGGAGCTCTCAGCCCATAAGATGGCAAGGAGGTCAAACAACTGATCAGAAGGAGATTACAGGGGTTTCTTTGTTGACACTAGAGGTAAGACTCCGTTACTTTGCCCATACTTGCATCTGGGTCACAATCCTCCCCAGGGTGAGGAGGAGCACTAGCACACAAAAGATTGCAACTTCAGTGAAGCAGGGCCCCTCATCAGAGTTCCAGGGCAGAAAAGAGTGCTTATGGTCACTCACACACCAAAGCACGAGCCAGAGGAGTAGTGAACACACATGTCCTTAGATCATATCACCTTGGAAGAACTGAAAACTTACGACTCCCTAGAAGTATCTCTGAGCAGTTGCACAGAACCCTTGAAGCTTGGGACAGTAAGCCCTCTGTCTGGGAAGCAGAGATCTGCTTTAACAAAGAGTTAAAAGTTAAGAAATAGACTAGAAAAATGAGCAAACAATAGAAAAAAATTTCTGACTATAGATAGTTACTATGGTGACAGGGGAAAATCTAAAAATACACACAGAAGAAGACAACAAAGTCAAAACTCTAACATCAAAAGCCTCCAAGAAAAATATGAATTGGTCTTAGGCCATGCATAAGCTCAAAAAGGATTTTGAAAATCAGGTAAGAGAGGTAGAAAAACAATTGGGAAGAGAAATGAGAGTGATGAAAAAAAATTTTGAAAAATAAGTTGACAGTTTGGCAAAGAAGATACAAAAAAATACTGAAGAAAATAATACCTTAGAAAACAGACTAGGTCAAATGGTAAAAGTGGTACAAGAAAGCCAGTGAGGAAAAGAATGCCTTAAGAAATAGAATCGTCCAAACGGAAAAGGAGGAACAAAAGTTCACCAAAAAAAAATTCTTAAAAATTAGAATTGAGCACATGGAAGCTAATGACATGAGAAATCAAGAAACAATAAAACAAGACCAAAAGAATGAAAAAAAAAAACAGAAGACAATGTGAAATATATCACTGGAAAAACAACTGACCTGGAAAATAGATCCAGGAAAGATTATTTTAAAATGATTGGACTACCTGAAAGTCATGATCAAAAAAAAGAGCTTAGACATTATCCTTCAAGAAATTATCAAGGAAAATTGCCCTAATATTCTAGAACCAGAGTGTAAAGTAGAAATTAAAAGAATTTGCCAATCACCTCCTGAAAGATATACCCAAAAGGAAAACTCCCCAGAATATTACAGTCAAATTCCAGAGCTCTCAGGTCAAGGAGAAAATATTGCAATGTATTACAAATATTGCAGAAAGAGAAATTTCAGGTATTATGGAGCCACAGTCAGGATAATACAAGATTGAGCAGTTTCTACATTAAGGATCAGAGTGCTTGGAATATGATATTACAGAGGGCAAAGGAGCTAGTATTACAACCAAAAACCACCTACCTAAGTATTATTCTTTAGGAGAAAAAAAATGAACATCCAGTGAAATGAAGGACTTTCAAGCATTCTTGATGAAAAGACCAGAACTGAATAGAAAATTTGACTTTCAAGTACAAGCCTCAAGAGAAGTATAATAAGGTAAACAGGAAAGGGAAAGCATAAGGGACCTAATAAGGTTAAACTGTTTACATTCCTACATGCGAAAATACTTATAACTCATATAAAACTTTCTCATTATTAGGGCAGTTAGAAGGAGTGTATGTGTGTGTGTGTGTCTGTGTGTATACACAGAGATATGTATGTATATGTGTATGTATAAACACACATACCTATAAAAATTAAGGGGTAAGAAAGAGGAATGTGCTGGGAGAAAGGGAGATGTAGAATGAGTTAAATTATCTCACATAAAAGAGGCAAGAAAAAAGGTTTTATAGTAGAGGGGAAGAGGAAGGAGGTAAGGGAGAGTGAGTGAACTTTATTCTCGTCAAAATTGGCTCAAAAGGAAAATAACATACACACTCAATTGGGTATAGAAATCTATCTTACCCTACAGAAAAGTAGGAGGGGAAGGGGGTAAGAGAAAGGTAGGGGAAGAGGGAGTGGTAGAAGGGAGGGCAGACTGGGTAAAGGGAATAGTCAGAAGCAAAAACCCTCTTTTGAGGAGAGAATGAGAATGGAAGGAGAGAATAGAATAAAGTGGGGGGATAGAATGGAGGGACATACATTTAGCAATCATAAGTGTGGAAGAAAATTTAGAAGCAAGTTTTTCAAATAAATACCTCATTTTTCAAATATATAGAGAACTGAATCAAATTTATAAAAAAATAAGAGCCATTCCCCATTTGATTAATGATCAAAAGAGATGAAGTTTTCAGATGAAGTAATCAAAGCTATCTATAGGTGTATGAAAAAAATACTCTAAATCACTATTGATTGGAGAAATGCAAATTAAAACAATTTTGAATTACTACTTCATATCTATTATATCAAATAATAGGACAGAAAAGGTAAGTGACAAATGTTGGAGGGGATGTGGAAAAAAAGAGATATTAATACATTGTTGGTGGATTTGTGAACTGATCCAACCATTCTGTAGAGTAATTTGAAACTATGCCCAAAGGGCTATAAAACTACCAATATCCTTTGACCTGGCAATACCATTAGTAGGTCTGTATCCAAAAAGAAATTTAAACACACACACACACACACACACACACACACACACACACACACACAAGATGTGCTGTACAAAAATATTTATAGCAGCTCTTTTTGGAGGCAAATAATTGAAAATCGAGGAGATGGTCATCAATTGGGGAATGACTGAACAAATTATATGTGATTGTGATGGATACTTTCTTTTTTTTTTTTTAAGCAATCGGGGTTAAGTAACTTGCTCAAGGTTACATGGCCAGTTATTTCTGGGTGTGGTGCTGAGTATCTGAGCCCAGATTTGATCCCCAGCTCATCCCGACACTGGAGCCAGTGCTCTTACCCGCTGAGCCACCTGGCTGCCTCTGATGGAATACTTTCATGCTAATAAGAAATGGTGATCAGGATGCTCTTAGAAAAACCTGGAAAGACTTACATGAGCTGATACAAAGTGAAAAGTAGTGTCTACAAAGTAACATCAATATAGTGAGATGATCAGCAGTGAATGATTTAGCCATTCTCAGCAATACAATGATTCAAGACAACTTGGAAGGACTTACTGTAAAAATGCTATCCATCCTCAGAGGAAGAACTGATGTCGTCTGAATATGGATTAAAGCATACCTTTTTTTTTAACTTTTTTTTCCTTGAGTTTTATTGGGGGGGGGGGGGCTGTGTTTTCTTTCACAACATGACTAACATGGAAATATATTTTGCATGATTACATGTGTATTTCCTATATAGAATTGTTTGTCTTCTCAATTTGGGGTACAGGGTGGGAGGGAGATAGGGAGAGAATTTGGAATTCAAAGTTTTAAAAACAAATGTTAGGGGAGGCTAAGTGGCTCAGTGAATAGAGCACTGGCCCTGGAGTCAGGAGGACCTGAGTTCAAATATGACCTCAGACTCTTAACACATACTAGCTGTGTGACTTTGGGCAAGTCACTTAACTGCAATTGCTCTACCCTGCCCCCTTGAAAAAGTGTTAAAAGCTGTTTTTACATGTAATTTGGGAAAAATAAAATAGTAAACAAACAACAACAATAACAATACAGACACAATTGAGGGGGGAAAGAAAGAAAAGATAAGCCTGAGAGAATAAGATACAGAAAAGTTCCAAATACCTAATGTTTTCTCCCCCTCCCTCTTCTTCCTTTCCTCCCTTCCTGGATGGCAACTTTCTCTCATCACCCTTCCCCAAGATCTCCACTGCAGCATCTTAGCTTAGCTCAGGGCATCATAAATCTATAATTCATTGAGTCAATAGGTAGTCTGTTAGCTCATTGGCATTGTCAAGGTGCAAAACAGAAACTCTTACCCACTCTAAACAGGGGCTACAGAAATCCTAACTGGAGCTAAGAGCCATACCCCTCCCCCCCAGTCAAATAGGAAAGCATCCATTCCACTGTGAGGTTGTTTTTCAGGCCAGGGTGAACAGAAAATAAATTTCTATCTTTGCTGGCACATTGTGAATGCTATTTCAAAGCCTTTAAATAGAGATATACTTATTTATTTTTGTCAGGATTTCTACACAGTTCCACCAGGCACTGCCTATTTGAATTTTTTCTTGATGTTTTAATTCATTTCTAGCAGAGATGTGTTTCTTAGTAGCAACATTAGTTGAAAGTCCAACCTGATCTCCAATGTGGTTGCTAATCAGACCCCTTATTTGATCTAGTATTTTAATTCCTGATTTTTCTCCAAAGAAGTTGACTATGGTTATGTCTGAACTGTTATCACAGAGAGGCAAGGCCTGTTGAGAGCCTCAAGGAAAGCAGCAGCTGCTGCCAGTAGCCCTACCTAATGAGGGCATTAGCCTATCTGCCTCTCTGAGGTCATGGCCAGGCTGCTGATGTAAAGCAAGAGGAGCCCAGGCTCTTAGCTGACAGTGGCTAAACTGATTCTTGTGCTCTAATGGTGGAGCTGAGTATGTGGACAGGAGCAAAGGTAAGGGACCTAGGTGAGATGGGTTACCTGGATGGCTTTTCTTGTGTATCTGTGTTCCCCTATATTGTGCACATCCCTGGGGCTGATATTTGTAGCTTTGGTAAGTGTGTGTGTGTGTGTGTGTGTGTTTTCTTCAGTGAACAAATACTAATAGCATACCTACTAGAAGCAGCTTGGTATAATAGCTGGGACAAGCCGTGGAGTCCAGTGACACACGACTTCAAATCCTACCTCAGACTCTTACTATCTGACCCTGGGCAAGTCATTTAATCCCTCTGTGACTTAATTTCCTTACTTATAAAATCAGGGGGCTATATCTGATATTGTCTTATAATCCTTTCCTACTCTACATCTAGGATCCTTTGACCTCAAAGTAAAAAAAAAGTATAAAGGTCCATTGCTAATTTGTACAAAATCTAAAGGAAAATCCCACTGAGTTTTTTTGACCACTATCCATATGGCTAAGTTAAAGTCTTATGGAGCTGGAAGGAGCCTAACAGACCATCTTGTGCAAGCCCACCATTTTTATAGATGAAAGAAGTAACTTGATTGAGGTCACACAGTTTGTATGTTTCTTTTATGTATGTAGATCTATATTTATAGAAGTATGTATAGAGTCTACATTGTCTCCATTACAAATTTTAACAACCATTTTGGAAAACTTCCTCAGTCTTCACTCCAAAAAAGAAAATAAAGATCATCATTTCTCTATTTTGGGTGCTATGTGGCTTCTGAGATGGGAATACCAGCTGTTTTGAGCAATGACAGATAGTATTAACTCTCTATTCAAAGAGAGTTGGGCCCAGCAAATCCTGGCAGTCACTGTTTAAAAATTCCCCTACCAAGAGAGCTCTGCTGAGGTTTGTCCCTCTGGCTTTGTATCTGCTTTTCTTTTTTGGCTCATGCCTGGGATCCCTGCTCTTGGTTTGGTAGCCCCTCTTTTGCCCCTTCAGGTATTAATTGCTTTCAAGCTAGAAAGGACATTAGAGATCATCTAGTCCAATGCCTTCCTTTTGTACAAGAGGTAACATAAGCCCAGAAAAGGGGAGATGCTTGGCCATTATCACATAGGTAGCAAATAGCAGAACTACAATTCCTTTTTCCCTATGTAAAACCCTGTCCTGCTTTTTTGTTTTGCAGTCTCTCCCCACGTGTCAACACACTTATCTCCAAGTCAGACTTTCTAAATGGAATGGATATTTGTGTTTTGTTGGCAATGCTCTTCTTCTAGCTATAAGCTGTAAACTCTTCGGTCTCTCAATCAGATCATTGTGGCCTTCTGCTGATTCTAAGAGAATCTTTGCTCTATGGACCACAGTAATGTTGTTTATACAAAATTAGCCTATTGTGTCCTGGTTTGTGTCCTTGAATCTTACCAAGTTAGACTGGAGAGTTCAGATTCATTCAGTTTTGTATTTTGGGGGGGGATGGGGGATTCAATAATAGTTGTTCATTAAGCATTTATCAAGCACTTACAATATACCAGGTGTTGTTCTAGTAGCTGGGGATATGTGTGTGTATGCATGCATGTGTGTGTGTGTATGAAATGGTGCCTTAGGAGCTTGCACTCTATTTAGGAGGTAAACCACATGCATGTAGAAAATTAAATGCAAGACACATACATGTATAGGCAGAAGCAAATAGGCCCATATAGAGTGGTTCAGAGTTTAGAGTTGTCTCCTACCCTTTGTCATGCCACCAATGTTTATAGCTGCCTGAAACAGATTTATTGGTTCAAAGGTGGAAGACATGCACATGTCCAAACCCAAAAGCTTATAAAACTTCCCCAGACATTGAATAGTTCTGACGATGGTTTGATGAGTTAAGAGTAAGTGAAATAGAAATTTATTGATTCGATTTCCTGTGAAATGCACATGGGTTTACAAAGTCGAGGAAGAGCACAATTTGAAGACAATGGATTTGAACAATAGGAAGGGAAACTTTTTTTCAAAATACAATTAGGTTCCCCCAATTCAAGTACAGAATATTTGTGACTGTCAATAAATATCTGTTGACCTTGTTGGGTTTCATAGTACTGTTCTAAGTATTAGAAGAAGACCTTTGCCCTAGACGAATGAATAAAGAAGGTTTTTAAAAAAATTAATGTTCAACTTTGACCAAAACAAAACATTAAGATGGTGTTCTTTGGGATCTAAGCTCCCAAGACCGAGAGGAATTATTTATCTCTTCATTGGAGATGACCATTTGTGAAGGATATTGTAAAGGGAATTTTCACTCCAGTACAGGTTAGATATTCTCCCAATCTTCCTTCTCTTGTGTAAGATGAAAATGGCTGTGGACTAGGAGATACATCCAATAAACAGAAGTGGAATTGGTGAGGAGAGCTTAAGCCAGGTATACAGATCAATTAGACAAGCTTGTGTTAATATAGGCACACCTGGGGTTGTTCACAAGAGTTAATAATAGTGTCCTGAATGAGTTTAAAAACATAAAGAGTTTATTTGAAGTGCTGTTGAGAGAAGCTTCCTCCCATAAGGTTGGGTCCTCCTTAAAGGCCTCCCTTCTTTTCCAAATTGAGGGATAGAATAATGTTCTTTGGGCATACAGAAATGGAATGACTCCAGAGTCAAGGTGAGGAAAGAAGGCTGGGTTCAAATCCTGCTGTTGACACTAATAGTCTATATGTACATACCAATACACAGAAATATATCATATATATTACATCTTATACGATATATAGAGAAAGACAGAGAGACAGAAAATATCTATGTATACATATACAGATGTTATTGAATCCCTCTGGGCCTCAATTAACTTCTCTGTACGATACAAAGTGGGACTAGAAGGTTTCTGAGGTCTTTTCTAATCTTGTATCTATGCGCTTATGTACAAGTCAATTTTCCTTACCTGAAAGGTGTAAGGTAAGGAGTCTTATTCCTCTCCAGAGGAAGGGCAAGGGGTAGAAGTTTTACCCTGGATCCTATGGTTGACTCCATAGAAATTTTCAAAGCAAAACAAATCAGAGTAACAGCTGTCAGAGCAGAACTTTAGAGATAGCAAAGTTTTTCTGAATTTTCTTCAGAGGAATCTCCTTGAGAAAAACAGTGTCCATTGTATCAGGAAGATTTGGGTGAGTAAAATGGGGTACAATGACCTAAAGACTGGCAGGTGGCATAGAGGATAGAGCACCAGGCCTGGAGTCAAGATCTGAATTCAAGTCTAGCCTCAGACACTAGCTGTGTGACCCTAGGCAAGTCACTTAACCCTGTTTGCCTCCATTTCCTCATCTGTAAAATCTGTAAAAAGAAAACCCCAAGTGGGTTCAGACATGACTGAAACTACTGAACAACAACAACCTAAAAACTGTGAAGTTGAGCCCCTTTTTTTGAGTCTATAGCACTGGCATAAGATAGAGGATGTAGATATTAACCCAGAGACCATGATCAGAACCCCAGCCTGGGAAAAGTCAAATGTCAAAGTGCAGAGGCTCTCGTCAGACCTCAGCAAGGGAACATGGGTTCTTGTCTTCCAGGTCAGATGAGTCCAAATGAAAACCATAGCCCTTGTTGAACATGCCAGTGTTATTTACCCATGCTGGAAAAGGAAAGCAACTGCCTTAACCTCTGTGCTGAGGGCCGCCTCAAAAACCTTAAGATGTTTGTTGAAATCCATTATTTCTTGCAGCACAAAAGAGCCCTGCCGTTTCATTTGAACTTTGTATTTGATCAGTTAATGAAGAAATCCAGTGTTTATTCTGAATCGTTGCTAAAGCCACATCTTGACTTATTGACTGCTCTGGCTTTGACTGAGCAAATTACTTACCATTGTGGAGCTGTCGGAATATGCCACTCCGGGAGCAGTTTTTCCCCAAGTTCTCCTTTATTGATTTTGTAAAAAAAAAAAAAACACAATATCTACGATAAAACAATGAAGCTGCTCCTCATTTACATGGGTGAAGTATTTTCAACTCTGCATTCCCCTTCTGAATAATATGCTTCCACATGAAAGCCATTAATCCTTGCTGAATTTTAACAAATCTAAAGAGGCTCTCCATCAATTTCATGTGTGTGCAGGGCTGGGAAGGAGAGCTTTGTACAAACTTTTTATTTTATAATGGAGTTCTTTGCTTCAAATGGGCTTTTGACCTAGCTAATTTAATTGTCTTTTTGGGTAGCAAAACAAAACAAAACAAATCTGTAAATCAGCTTAGTTGAAGAGTGCAGTTATAAGTCTTGCCTGGTCAGGAGCACTGTCATTCATATTTTACACAATCTGTCCTTACATAAAATTACTTATAGTTGACATTTTATAGGATTAGGCCACAAAGCTGTAATTTCCTTTGTGTAGCGAAGAAATTTCTCTACTCTCTCTTCTCTGAAGTATATAGTTTTAGAGAATTGTCGAGAACACCAGACAGTCAAGATCTTTGCTATTATAATGTCCATGGTGGGGCTCTCTGTTCACTGTTCCATGCTCCCTTTCATATAGTGCCATATAGACACATTTGATCTTTATGACAACCACCTGAGGTATATACTATGATTATCCCCCTTTTTGAGATAAAGAAACTGAGTCTCAGCAAGGTTAAATGTCTTACCCAAGGTCTCACAGGTAGTAAATATTTGAAGTGGAATTCTAATCAATAGTTTCCTGACTCCAAGTCCAGTACCCCATCCCCTCTGCTGCCTTGTAGAACTAAGTTTTGGCCTTTTCAGTCATCAGTAATGTGACTATAAATTTGTTGCCTTTATGGCTACAACATACAGAGGCCATGGAAGTGATAAGAGCCTGAGACACTATGTGTTACACTGTGACTGGTATTCGTGATCGTCTTAGAGTGCTATGCTCTGACCCTGTTGTGGTGGTTGCATTAATGATGGTACATGTGTGTATTGAAGTGGAGAGTCTAGTGATGAATTCCATTGATCATTTTTGAGAGAAATGACAAAGCATTTGACCATCACTCTGGTACTATGAACAAGTCTCAGTTCTTCAACTAATTATTTATGTCAGCACACCATTTCTCTGAGACTCCATTTTTTCATCTGGAAAAGGGAGATGATAATTCTTACACTGTTCATCTGAGAGATATGAATATAACAGATGGACTACATACAACTGAACATGTTTGTGGGAGAGATTAACAATTATCTGAAGGGCTATGATATGGAGGAAAGATTGGATTTATTCTACTTGGAGAAAATCAGAAGTATTGGTTAGAAGTTGCATGAAGTTAGGGGCGGCCAGGTGGCTCAGCGAGTAAGAGCACTGGTTCCAGTGTTGGGATGATCTGGGGATCAAATCCGGGCTCAGATACTTTAGCACCACACCCAGAAATAACTGGCCATGTAACCTTGAGCAATTTACTTAACCCCAATTGCTTAAAAAAAAAAAAAAGAAGACGTTACATGAGGTTGGGGGAAGGGGAATTGATACATTAGTATTCAGTCATTTTCAGTCCTGTCTGACTCTGTGACCCTGACCCCACTTAAGGTTTTTTGTTTGCTTGTTTGTTTTTTTAAAGCAATTGGGGTTAAGTAACTTGCTCAAGGTTACATGGCCAGGTGTTTCTGGGTGGGTGCTAAGTGTATGAGTCCAGATTCTATCCCCAGGTCATCCCAACACTGGGGCTGGTGCCCTTACTCTCTGTGCTATCTGGCCGCCCCACACTTAAGGTTTTCTTGGCAGAGATATTGGAGTGGTTTGTCATTTCCTCTCCTGCTCATTTTACAGATGAAGAAACTGAGGCAAACAAGGTTAAGTGACTTGCCAATCCCCCAGCACTTTGATCTTCTGACCTCTGTCAGTCACTGGCACTGGCTACTACCTCATATAGATCCAGGTTGTTAATATTCATTCAGACCTTAAATGCCTAGTAAAACAGTTTAATTAGGTTATTTTTTTTTAATCCCAACAATATCAGTAGGAACAGTCACAGTAACAAAGATTGGAAAAAGATCTCTCTCTCTCCCTCCTCCCCTCTCCTCTCTCCTCTCTCCTCTCTCCTCTCTCCCCTCTCCCCTCCCCTCTCTCCTCCCCCCCCTCCCTACTCCCCTCTCTCTTAAAACCCCCCCCCCCCCCCCTTCTCTCTGTTCCCTCTCTCTCATTTTTCACCTTACAGGTCCCAAGCTAAAGAGGAGCAAACTGATACACTGGTGTACCCAGCATAAACCGCCCCCTTACAACACTGTAAATGCCAGGAAACGGTGATGATGCAGTAAATAACTGCTTTCTAGGGAAACAGGCAACCAGCCACACCTGAGTACAATTGTTGCAACAGTGAGTGTTAAGAGAGCTATTATGTTTCTCCACCTGACTCAGATGCTTCAGCAATGCTTGTGTCCTTAGCACACACTGGCTCCCTTCACTATATTGACCCCCTCTGCTCCAAACAATATGAAGGCCATATCAGTGACCTCCCAGTATAATGCGAATGACTGTTTATTTAGTTCCAAGACCAGGAAACAGCATCACATGTGGGGACAGGACCTTGCTAACACATCTTTATTGTTGCTCACATTTCTTTGTCCTTTTGCTGATTTTTTTTCCCCTCTTTCAACCCCAGCAGGTACCACTGCTGCATCTTGTATGGTGTCTGCAGTCAAACAAGCCAAATCAATAAGTATTTATTAAGTGCTTAGTATATGCTGAGAACATAAAGATAGGTAAAACAATCCCTAATTTCCAGGAGTTTACATTCTAATGGGAGGGCATTTGCATATAAATTAATGGCTGCAGATTTTTATAGAGAAGATGAAGGTTAACCTTAAAGGGGGAAGTTCTAGAAGCTGAGGGAAGAAGGAGCAGAGCAGTACCACTGGAGGTGTTGATACTTGAACTTATTTTTAATGGAAATCAAATGATAACACTAGGAGTTGGAGGTTTGAAAGGAGAGCTTTTCAGGCATGGGGGGTAGCCAGTGAGAAGTCATAGATGGGAGATGGAGAGTCATGGGGGAAACAGGCACTATTGGCTAGATCATAAGAGTTCACAGAAGAGAATGAGATGTTAAAGACTGCCATGTAGTTACTAAAACCAAACAGAAAGCATTCTGGTACTGGTAGTCCTATAGAAACACAATATTAAAACTCATGCATTCTCCAGACAAGGAAAGTACTCTGAAAATGGGAAAACACTATAGCCAAGAGTTCATCTATGAATGGCATTCTGGGGAGGTCAGTGAACTTGTGCGGGTGAAAAAAAAAATTACACCTATATTTTAATGTAATCAGTTTTCTTTATAATCTAATGTATTTTTATGCACTTAGAAAAATTATTTCGAGAAGGGGTTCATTGGATTTACCATATTAACAAAGACCATGACAACCACACCCAAAAGGGCAAGAATCCCTATACTACAGAAATGTGAGCTATTCTTCTAAAAGCTATACGTATGTGTTTAGTATTCACATCTGAATTGTGTGTGTACATGAATTATATGATCTACATTCCAGGACAGTTGTTTTTTTTTATTCCCAGTTAAAGTGTATTAGGATAACCCTGAAGGTCATCTTTTCTTTATTTTTTTTCCTCCTTTATATAGCTCTTTCAGGCCAAAAACATGTAGGGAAAAGGAAGGAGATATACAGAGGCAGAGGATGAGTTGCTTGAGGACACTGATTCTTGTTTTCTCAAACTAATAACAAAATTTTGGCATGCAGGTGATGTTCAATAAATCCTTGTTTCCCTTGAGTGGAGACATCTGTCTTTTCTAGGCTATATGTGAGTTTGGAGGAACTGCTGGGTGAAAAGAAAGACATCACAAGATTACAGATTTAGAACTGGAAGGAACATTGGAGGACATCTAAACCAACTCTTCTCGTATTACAAGGAAGAAAAATGAGGCATCACAAGTTTAAGTGGTTCAAGGTTGCTTAGGTTAGAGGTAGGAGTTGAACCTGGGGCTCCTATTTAAGAGTCATTAGTTCTGCCGTTATTGAACCATTTCAGTCATGTTCAACTCTTCATGGACCCATTTGAGATTTTCTTGGCAAAGATACTGAAGTGATTTGCCCTTTCCTAATCCAGATCATTTTACAGATGAGAAAACTCAGGCAAATGGGGTTAAGTCACTTGCCCTGGGTCTCACACAGCTAGTAAGTGTCAGAGGTTGAATTTGAACTTAGATCTTCCTCACTCTAGGCCCATGACTTTATCCACTGCATCACCTAGCTGCCCCATGAGTCTTTCTACTACACCATAAATATCCTATCTCTTTGCATTTTTTTCCATATTTGGTTCCAGATCAAGGAAAATGACATTTTAAAAAATATATTCATCCAAATGAAAATGACTATTTTTCTGATCCTGTAAACTTTAACACAGTAACATTAAAGTCTTAATTCAGGCTCAGGCTGAAACCTTTGCATTAGTCTCCAAGTGAGAATATTATAATAACACAAATAGTTTGTAATGCTTAAAGAGGGCTTGGCTTTCTCTGAGAAAGCTTAAAGAGCTTTCCAGAGAACATCTGAGTCGGCAGACTATCTCTTGGGAGAAGAAAGAGCTGGTAGGTGGCAGATCTCTGAGATAGCAGGAGTACCTCAGGCCTGCCAGGGAAGTCTGGACCCTTTGATGTCAATCAATGAGAAGCACTGATTAGTTCTCAGCAAGCAGTAAAATCTCTAAACTTGTGAAGTCAACATAAGCAATATTGTTCATGAGGTTCATAGATAGAAATGAGTTGCTAGACTGGAACATAGAGACAAAAGAAATTGTGGACTACATCTGCATTTTTTTCCCAGGTAATCTTTTTCCTTGTCTCCCACACCTCCCAAATCCAAACTCAGGAAAAGAATGGCTAAAGTCAATCCATGATAAAAATTCCAGATATGTCTTATGCTTAGAAAGAGTATTTGGTTTAGACTCATAAAATCTTAGACTTCTTAGTGCCATTTAGGTCAATTCCAGTCTCAAGCATGAATTCTCACTGTAACATTTTCTTCTCCCCACAAGGTTTGGTAGTCCAACTTTTTCTACTCTAATAGCCAAGATGTTCTGCTTTAAGTTAAGACAAAATCTGCCCCTGTCCCATGTAACTTCTAATAAATAGTTTTAATTTTCTGCAGGCAGAATAAATTTAATCTTTCTTCCCTATCACAGACCTTCAACTATGTGGAAACAGCAAGTAATCTCTCTCATGTACCCATTACCCCTTCCCACAAGTCTATGCTTTTCCAGGATGAGCATCCTTGGTTCTTTCAATCATTTTTCCTATACCATAATTTCAAGTACCCTCGCTGGGCTGGACAACCATCTTTGAACTTAATCTCTGTACCTCAGTTTCCCTGCTTATAAAATGAGAATAATATCTTCACTACTTCACTCAAAGGGTTGTTATGAGGAAAGCAATTTGTAAAACTTAAAAGTTCAAAAGAAATATGAACTTGGGAGTATATGAGCTATTAATTTCACCAACTGTAAATATGGTATGGCATACTAGACCCAGAGAGGGCTAGCCTTTAAGTCAGGAAATCCTTCTTCTGACATTGTGCAGGTTATGTGATCCTGGGCACATCACTGAACTTTTTATTGCTCTGGACAACTCCCTAAGAGAAAATGAAAGTGCCCACCTACATTGGTAGAGAAAATTTCTTGACTGGAACTCTCTATACTGATGAAATCATAGATGGGGGAGGGGAAGAAAATTATGTTTATTCTCTTTAGCTTTTCAGGAAATTGTAAAAAACAAAAAAAACAGCCATTTGATGTTTGTTGTTGGGTTTGGGTTTTGGGTTTGTTTTTGTTTTTGGTAAGCTATTATTTTCTTACCAATGATACTTAAGAGGACAAAGAAAAGAAATGAGAGATGTTTCCAATTTGACCCAGGTAAAATTGATAAAGGAGGATGGATGTGATATTTCTTTCTACAAAATTAAATCAAGTCAAGACCCTGGCTTATTTCTAAAAAAAAAAAGTCATTCATTTAAATCTGAAAGTCTTCCATTATAAGAAAATGGGGGAGAGGGGGAGGGAAGGGAAATGTCTTCCTGTCATTTATAGGGAAAGCATATGAGTCATTGAACATTCCTTACTGTTTCATTTTCTTTTTACAGGGACTGTGTTATTTCTATCTTCCTTCCCAAAGTGAGACTCTAACTAGTCTAGGTTGTTGACATTCAGTCTTCTAACAGTTTAGGCTGATAAACATAGAGATTTGATTCAACAAACCTTTCACAGAATCCCTGAATCTGAGAGTTGCAAGGGACCTCCCTGGAGGTCTAACCCTTACATAGAAAGAATCCTCGTGATAACTTTTCTCACCAGTGACCATCTAGGCTCAGCTTGAAGGCCCCCAATATTAGGGAACTCACCTCTCCTCCAGGCAGCCCAGTCTACTTTTGGACAGCTCTCATTGTTAGGAAGTCTGTCCTGACATCAAGTCATACATGATCTTTTGGTGACTTTCACCTAATGCTCCTGGTTTTGCTATCTGGGGGCAAACAGAACAAATCTAATCCTTCTTTTGTAAGAGAACTTTTCAAATACTTCAAGATGTCGATCATTTCTTCCTTCCTCCACCTTCACTTTTTTTTTTCCAAGTTAAACATGTCCAGTTTCTTCAACCAATCCTCATATGACTCATTTATTAAGTACCTACTATGTCCCAGAAACTGTGCTAGGTACTGGAGATAGAAAGGCAAGAACAAAATAATACCTTTCCTCAAGGAACTTCTCTTCTACTGAGAGAATACAACATGTAAACATATAAGAAAAAGACAATGGATAAAAAGTAATGCAAAGTAATTTCAAGAAGGAGTAACTTGAATTGGAGATATCAGGAAAGACCTTCCATAGTGGGGTGGCCCCTGAGCTGAGCTGCAAAGGAAGTTTGAGATTTCAGGATTCAGACAAGAGAAAGAGTATACTCTAAGCATAAGGAGCATCTTGTACCAATACATGGAGATGGGAAATAAAATGCCATGTATATAGAAATAGGTAGCAAGTTAGTTGGGCTGGAATATAGGATGCATGCAGCAGAGTAAGTTTGGAAAGATGATTGAGATTCAGCTAATAGAATGCTTTAAAAGTCAGGCTGAAGAGTTTGTATTTTTTCCTGGGGTAATAGGGAGCCATTGGAGGATTTTGAGCAGGGTAGTGAAGTGGTAAAATCTATGAGTAGTAATATCATTTTGGTAGTTAATTCGGAGGTTGGATTGAGAGGTAAAGAGGCTGGAAATGGGGAGACCAATTAGAACTTTTCTGCAATACTCCAGATGAAAAGTAATGAGATGGAGTCTGGACTAGGATACATGTGACATTGTGGAGCTAGAATCAAAAAGGCTCAGTAACTTAATGAATATGGAGGTAAAAGAGAAGGAAGGACCAAAGATGTCTCTGAGTTGCCAAATCTAAGTGACTGGAAAAATGGCACAAAGAAAGTAATAGTCACTAAAAAATGTGCAGAAAGAATTAAGACCCTATACTTAGAGAAGAAATCTAGGAAAATCAGAATAACATTCTACAACTCACAAAGTATTAATGGATATTGCTTCTTCAGGACTTTGATGTTCCAGAAGAATGTTCCATTTTTTTTTTCTTTTTTGAGACTGGGTCTTCCCTTCTTGCCCAGCTAGAAGTAGCTTGGGGCTATTGTTGAACCCACTTCCATTGCTGATTGCAGTGGGAGCATTGACCTGCTCAGTTTCTAATCTGAGTTGGTTTGTCTCCCTTTAGGCCACCTGGTGGTTCCTCATTCCTGAGGGGGTGGAGGGAAGTCACCATATTAATGCTGAAAGATAAAGTTAACATGGGCCCAATCATTGTAGCCCACATAGGTCAGAACTCTAGAGTTCAAGAGATCCACCAGCCTCTGCTTCCTTGATGGCTGGGGTTATAGTTGTTCAGCACCATTCCCAGACGTTCCTGCTATGGTTGCCCAAATAGCTGAAGTCTAAGAAGGCAACTATTGGACATTTTACAATTTGCAGGACAAAGTACATCAAAGGAACCCAAATATATGTTTCATGTCCCTTTTTTTTTCATAACGAGAGAGTATATGCAGCCATCTTGGAGTCTAGTCAGGCAAATGTATCCATTGGGGGAAAGGGGAAAGTAATCATATGGCAGAAAAAGGGTAACTATGAAAGTTATAGGTTGAACTCTGTTAGTGACAGCTTATTAATGAGCTACTTTTAAAAATAATTGTATTCTAGAATTAATTCAGTGGTATTAAAAAAAACACCCAAAACCAAAAACTCGGTTTCTGTCAATATAGCCCCAAGATTTACCTTCTCATTACAAAAATAGTGGTTGCTTTGGTCAATACAGTTGAAATACGATTCATTTCAGTGGAAACACATACCTTTCTAGAAGAAATAGCCCAACTAAATATTTGGTTTTGTAAGATGAGGAAAAAACAAAAATGTTTCTTAGATTTATTTTCACTTTTCAATTAATTATGTTGGCATGATGTAGAAAAAGCTATAGATTTTACAGAAAGGCATGGGGGATGGGGAACTAATGGCAAGCAACTCTCAAAGACTTTAAATTGCAGAGCAGGTTCCAATCAGCATTGGTAGAGGGAGCTTTCTTACAGGGAGTTCCCCACACAGATGAAGATTAATGCCATACTTGGTTTTTTGTTTGTTTATTTTAAGAATGTGTCAGTAAGGTCATATGCTATATTTGAACCTACAATTCTAGTTTGATTCAAATCTTTCACTTGTATCAAAAAGTTCTTGTCCTTTGTTTAGTATATGGTGTCCAAGAATTGTTGTGGCTGAAAAAAAAAGTCTTCACTCTGCAGTCATTCTGGTGATGAGTTATTCCAAATTGAGCTTTACTGGTCTCTGGATGATGAGCCTACATTAGATTCCTTTTTAGAATCTTTCCAAAGTTACATTTTTCCAACAGAATGAAAGCTCCTTTAGGGTAGATACTATCTTCCTTTTGTATTTATATCCCAAGTACCTAGCCCAATCTCTGGCATGCAGTTGGTACTTAATAAATGCTTATTAATTATTTGGTAGGACATGTTAGAGTTTACATTCTTTTGTCATGGTCTTGAAAAATCCAGATTCCCTTCTACACCATAAGGAGGCATTGGAAGAGCAGGATTAGAAGTTGTAATCAGTCAATGATCAGTCAGTCAGTGATTATCTATTGAATAATAGCTATGTGCCAAGCACTGTGGGAAGCCAATACCAAAATGAAAACACTCTTTGATCTCAAGTTTTTATTCTATCAAGGAGACTTATAACACACTAACTCTCTAGATAACAAATACAAAATATACACAAAGTGATTTTGATGATTCCCTACTAGCTAAAGCATCCAGGAAAGACTTCTTGTAGAAGGTGGCTGAGCTAAACTTTGAAGGAAATAAGAGATCCTAAACAGTGGGAGTGAATGTGTGGCAGACATGTGACAAAGACAAGGAGGTGGGAGATGAAGCCTCATGGGTGAGGGATAGCAAGAAAACCAGTTTGGTTTGACCATATAGTGCCTGAAAGAGCATATTGTCTAATAAGGTTGGAGAGAGAGCAGTTGGAATGAGTTTGTGAATGACCATCAATGCCAAGCAGAGATCTTTGTATTTGAGTAATATAAAATAATTTCAAGGAATCATTTCAGTTAGAAGGATTAGGAAAAGCTCCTGGTAGGAGGTGGTCTTTAAATTAAGGCTTTAAAAAAGGGAGTTATGAGGGAAATGGATGGGGGAAAACTTTGCAAAGAGGTGTGGAGATGAGAGATGAAATATCTGTGTAGAGTAGGTCATAGGTAGATGCACTAGGGAGTCAAATTTCACTACTATTTCTTCTAGTAACAATACAAGGCAGTCAATTCTCTTTCATCTGTCTGAGCAAATCCTGTGCCTTTTTTGTGTCCATTTCTAGAGTTCCTACCATGTGTATGGCAGGCTGACATAGGCATCCACAAGCCCCATCACTGCACTTAGCCCTGAGTGGTGCTCAGAATAGTCACTTCCATGACACATTTTCCTTTTTTGTGGCAGCCCCACACTGGGCTTGTCAAGATCGTGGAGACTAGGATGGCAGCACATGATTCAATCACTTTTCACCACTGATTTCTTCACCAGATGGGATATTTCCTGGGTATTCACCTGAAATATCAAGAAGTTCATTTCAAAACCAAAATAAGGAAGGCTGGGATTATGTGTAGGTGTGTCTTTCTTCACAATTCATTTGAAACTACCACATTATTGCATCTGTAAAAAAAAAATCACTCTAAGCAGCCCAACCTGGCAAAGTATAGTGCTTTGTTCAGGAACTCTGGAGGTCAGACAAACTACAGAAATTATAAGCTTTCAAAATCCAGTTTACTCTCTACTATCTGTGCTAATGGAGGGGAACATGGCGCTGATACTCCATAGCAATGGAGATAGTTTTGGAAACCTCTGTGATTATTTCCAGTACACTGATTTTCCTAATTATATTTTGCTTATGCTAATGTTAACATTAGCTTGCATTCCCTGAGCACTCACCAAATAACTGGGGAAAAGTGACCCGAAATGTGGGGGAGGGGGCAGAGCATCCTTAGGCAATAGCAGAGTGGCTGCTCTTCCAGAATCAAAGGAATCTTGGAGGTCATCTAGTATAATGAAGTAGGACCCATAAAGGTGGCATCACTTGTCCAAGGTCTGGAGTATGAACCCAGGTCTGCTTTCCATGGAATGATTTCAGAGTTATTAGGACCTCTCTCCTTCTCCCCAAAATGCACACTAAAACCATCCATATTTTTTTGATTATTAATGCTAAGCTTGCAGATTTAGAACTACAAGAAACTTTGGGAATCATTTAGTCTAACCCTCATATTTTATAGATGAGTAAACAGAGACCCAAGTAGTTTAATTGAATTACCCAGTTAGATTTTTAACCTACATGATAGAATCATAGGATCATAATTAGAGTTGTGAGGGAATTCAGAGGCCATATAGTCCAGAAGGGCAGATAGGTGGAACAGTGGATAGAGTACCAAGTCTGGAGTCAGGAAAACTCATCTTCTTGAGTTGAAATCTGGTCTCAGATACTTACTAACTGTGTGACCCTGGGTGAGTCACTTAACCCTGTTTGCCTCAGTTTCCTTATCTGTAAAATAAGCTGGAGAGGGAAATGACAAACTGCTTCTGTATCTTTGCCAAGAAAATCCCAAATGGGATCACAAAGAGTTGGATACATATGAAAAATAATTCAACAACAATAATAAAAATAGTCCAAAACCTTCCCTTTTCAAATGAGGAAATAAAGGGCCAAGGAGGTTAATTTACTTCCTTAAGGTCACAAAGGTACTAAGAGTTACAGACAAGATTTGAACCTTGGTCCTCTCCAAATACAGCATCCTTTCTATTGAATATGCAATTCCATGGTTAATTTCATTCCTTCCATTTATTCCTTAAGATTTTTGTTTTCAATTAAAATAAAAAACATTATTAGGCAAATCCACACAGTAAACAATCATTGTCCTTTGTATATCTTAGTGAGAATGAGTTTATTGGATCCTTTCCTAGCCTGACAGAATCTAATAATTAAAAGGGAACTTAGATTATATTGACTTTACATTAGATTATATCGACCTTACATTAGATTATATTCTTGGTCAATGACTTTTTCTTGCCCTTCAGACCTCACTTAAGGACTTTTGCAGCTTTAACTCTCCTATGCCATAATATTATTGTGTTTTACAGTTTTTGTTGTTGTTGTATTAACCACCTACTAGACTGTGAACCTAATGAGGGTGGGGACCTTGTGTTACCTTAATGGTGTTTCTCCTCCAGCACATAGTAGAAACTTCTGCATACAGTGTGCATGATAAATATTTGTTAAATGAATATTCCATGAGTCTCTCTGGAAGGTTTTGATATGGGAAGGGTAGAGGAAAATATGAATCTAATAGGTCAGAGAGAGAGAAGAAGGGAAGTATAGGAAAGGGAGGCTAGTGACCCTGCAAATTAACATTTCCTCCACCATGGGTTTCCATAACTCTGTCTGGCTGGGGATGGGAGCATTACCAGGGCAGTGGTTTCTTGTGAAAGTCTGTGGCAGGGGTCTAAGTAAGTGTGTGGGGTGAGGCTAGGGGTGTTAGGAGGAGAAACCAAGGAGGCAGAATAAAAGACAGCCTGGGATTTTGGATATGCTAAGGTTTATATTGAGCATCACCATTGCCCTAATGTTGGTAATGTCCTAGATGTGTCTATAATCTTAACAGTTTTCCAGTTTATTGCTCATAATCCCATCTGCCCCTTATCATAGCCATGGTAAGAAAGCCAGAACAAGCACTCTTGCTTCTAATATTATAGATGGAGATCAAAGGAAGGGGGAAAGGCCCTACTTGTACAAACAATTTTATATCAGCTCTTTTTTACAATAGCACAAACTTGGAAACAAAGGCACTGATATCCTATCTGGAAACAGCTAAACAAATTGTGCTGTACGAATGTAATGGAATATGATTATGCCAGAAGAAATTGACAGTTTCGGTAACAGTTTCAGTGTGGTTTCAAACTGGGAGACCTCTAAAGACTGATGCAGAGTGAAGTGAGTAGAACAATTGACAAAATAACAATATTATTGAGAGAGGCAACTTAAATAGACTTTAGCACTCAGATCAGTGCAATGACAAATCCAGAAGACTGAAGATGAAACATGCCACTCATCTTCTGTCTCAGAGGTGAATGAACTTCAAACAGACACAGAAACAATAATTTTCAGGAATGGCTAATATGGGAATTTGCTTTGCTGGATTATGCATATTTATGACAAGGATTTTTTTTTTTAATTATAGGGGGAGCAGTGGAAGGGATAGGCAAACTATAAATGCATGAAAAATAAATACATTTTAGAAAATGTGGTAACAAATTCAGGAAGGTTCAGTGCTTAGATTAAGGTCATAATAATAGTAAGTATAAGAGCTGGCACTAGACCTAAAACGTGGAGCCAAAGTGCCAGACTAGCATTATTTGTTAGTCTGGCCAAATGACTAAAAGTTCACTAGATACTAGGGAAAATAAATCAATGACTGCATAAATAAATAAAAAAGTAAATGAATGAATGAATAGGAGAATATGTGTACATGTAGACATTTATAGATAAAAACACTTAAAGATCACACACACACATACAAACTCTTACATACATGCAAATATTTAACAAAACCGGATCTAAGAGGACACACATTCTGGTCATGGCTAATAAAGGGTACAAAGGACAGAGGGACTGGCTTCCAACTGCCCTCAGTTGATTCCATGTGGCATTACACAGGCCTACTGAAAAAGAACTCTCTTAGAGCATGCCAAGAAAAGCACCTGCAGGACATGCTTTGCCCCCTTTCAATTTCTGGGCAAACTCTGATTTCTTTCATCATCCCCCGAACCTTGTGAATGGTCCAGCATCCTGGCTGTGACTCAAGAGGCTGTGGGAGAGGAACTCATGCAGAGTCCAAAGGGCTTTGGTCCTCAGCCATCTCAGCTCTGCCTTTACATCAGTCACATGCAAAATACCTTTATTCTGAGGTGGCAATTCCACTGACAACAGTGCTTTGGAGGTCTACGGAGTACAATGCAGCTAGTTTGGGGTCAATCTCATTTGCCATGATATCAGACTACATTTTTCTTTAGCTGTGCCTTTTTAAGTACCATTACTAGTAAGTCCCTGAGATGCAGAAGGCCAAACAGATGCTTAATAATTATAGTAATGATACCTAACATTTATATAGTGCTTTACATATCTTATCTCATTTGATCCTGATAAGTATCCTGTGAGACATGTACTATTATCACCTTCATCTAAAGCCAAGAGTTTAAATGACTTGCCCAGGGTCACAAAGCTAGTATCTGAAGCAGAATTTGAACTTCCATCTTCATGACTTCAAATCTGGTACTCTATTATGCCATTTAGATGCCATGAATTTAGCAAACATTTATCATTTACTCAATATGTGGCCCTACCCTTAAGCAATTTGAAATCTAACAGAGTACAGAAGATAATTAAATAAATAGCTCTAGTAGAGTCACATTTGTACAAAAAAAGAGTAAAGACAAAGGCTATGGAAAATCGAGAGAGGAACAGTATAGATTTAAGGTTGAAGAGCTATAGTTCAGCACTGGCATGTTACAAATGAGGAAAATGAAGCCCCTAGTGGTTGTGATTTGACCAAAGGCACACTTTGAGTTACTGTCTCAGGTAGGATTGGAACTTAGATCATGAGATTACTTTTAGCTGAAAGACAGAGAGGGAGGTAAAGGGAAGGCTTCATGGAGAGGCAATACCTGAATTAGACCTGGAAGGAAGAGGTTGAGGTGGGCAAGACAGGGAGTTCATATGAAGCACAGTGAATGCTGTGAGCAATAGCAATAAAGGATTAGGTGGGAACAAGGACAGAATTTGACATGATTGGACAAGAGATTGAGGTAGGAAATGGTATAATTGACTGGGGCCACGTTGTAGAGAGCCTTGAATACAGGGTCAAGAGTGTATTGATTAAGGCAATGGAGAATCATTGAAGGTTTTTTTGATTAAAGGTATAATATTTATCTAGTGCTTTAGAATGATTACTCATGCGGTGCTGAAGAGAGTATAGATATGACAAGTTAGGATCTTTGGGTAAAAATGCTAATGAGATCAAGGATTTTTAAAATCAGAAAGCAGTTTGGAATAAGTCTGGAATTAAAAGAAATCTATGTGGTCTGGAAATATATGCCTTACCATGTGGAATTGTATGTGACCCAGTATAAACTAAAGCCTTAAGCAAAAACAGAAAGGCATAGAATCAAAGAGTACATCAAGCTCTTCATCATGTTGTGTTTGTCTGATCCATGTTAAAAAAAAATTAATAGCTCGTTCTGAGAATACGATAGGAAAAAAAATCAATAGTGTTACTATGATTTATAATGGTGTTGTCTCCATGAATATTTCATTAGGGAAATGTGAAAGCCATCAGATATTATCTGAGCTCATTCCTCAATCATGTGTGATTAATTCATAAATGGACAGATACACATCATTAATGGAAATCACTGAGTGGGAACAGCATGAGTTCTCCAAAACAAATATACTATAATTTTAGAATGCTTCAGAGAAATTCCAAAATCAGAGGGTGGGGTTAGGGAAGGGGAGGAAGCTTGGCCAATTAGTCACTGGAAAGGTAACTTAAAATCTGCTGGGAGGCTCACAATGCTTCACATAATATCCTGTTAGATCCAGCTAGTGATTTATATTTTGCAAAGTGTTTGCACCTAAGTTATCTCATCTCATTCTTGTGATGACCCTGCAAGTTAGGCAGAGCAGGTATTATTATCCTCATATTACAAATAAGGAAACTGAGGCTCATAGAAGGGAAGTAGTAGGAGGGCATTATGGAGGAGAAAGATCACTGAGATTAGTCGATGAAACTGAATCAAGGTTTGAATCCTACTGTGTTTCCCCGATAATAAGCCCTCCCCCGAAAATAAGCCCTATTGAGATTGCTACTGTAGTGAAGGTGATTCCCTGCGCTACACATGCTCGGAGCTGCATCCAATCAGAGCTGCAGCAGTGAGTGCGTCATCCTGTTCTTCCCCAGTGATTTGCTTATTGAATAAAGGTACATTTTTTTGTTCACATTTACCTGTTTATTAAAATTGCTGTCAATGTTCATTAAAATAAGCCCTCCCCTGAAAATAAGCCCTCTGGTGTTTTTCTGTCCAAAAAAATTAATAAGACAGTGTCTTATTATCGGGGAAACACGGTAACTCTTCCGCTTACTCTCTGTGTGACATTGGGTGAGTTACGACTGACTTTGTCATCTGTAAAAAGGATCTAGTTGCACTAGATGTATTCTAAGGCCCCTTCTCACGCTGAATTATGTTTCCAGTTACATCTGTAAATCAACATTATTTGTGCCATTTCTCTGGTGGTGCCATAACATGGCACCATGGAAAGAGCACTGGCTTAGGAACCAAAGGACTTGGTTTTGAATATTTGCTTTTAGGTAAACCTTTGTACAAGTCACTTGGGCCTCAGTTTTCTCATCTGTAAAATGAAAGAGTCGGACTAGATGCCTTCTAGCTCTCAGTCTTTGATCTTATGAAGACCAAGTCAGGTTCTGACTCTGGGACTAAATCTTATTTCTACCACTTAGCTACCAGTTTTACCTAAGGTCAATTACTCTAACTCTCTGGGCTTTAGTTTCCTTATCAATACAATTACAGAATTATGCCTAAAGGGTTATTAAACTGCCTATACCCTTTGATCCAGCAATATCATTCTGAGGTCTGTTTCCAAAGATGATTAGAGAAAAAGGAAAAGGACCTATATGTCCTAAAATATTTATAGCAGCTCTCTTTGTGGTGGCAAGGACATGGAAATTGTGGGGATGTATGTCAATTGGGGAATGGCTGAACAAGTTGTGGTATGTGATTGTGATGGAATACTGCTATGCCATAAGAAATGATGAGCTCGATGATCTTAGAAAAACATGGATAGACTTGTATGAAATAATGAAGGGCAAAATGAGCAAAGCCAAGAGAACATTGTCAATAGTAACAGCAATATTGTTTTAAGAACAACTTTGAGCTAAGAAGTCATTTTGATTATCATAAAGTCAGATTAGCTACAAAGGACCTATGAAGGAAGATGCTATCTGCATTAAGAGAAAGGACTGATAAATAGATGTATAGAAATAACTTATATATATATATATTATATATATATTATATATTTGTGTTTAATGGTGGTGATCCCTAGGGTGGGGGGTGGGGGAAGAAAAAATAAAAAGAAAGTTACATGATAGCTTTATATATAATATATATGTATACATATATATTTTAAAAATAGCAAGTTTATAATAGACTTGCAGTTTCATGTGCAATCATCTTTTTTCTATTCTACTATATTATAAAATGCTTGTTTTGTTTCTTAAGTTCAAAATAAAAAGAAAGAAAAGCAATTAAGGATAGATAACCTTCAAGGTCCCTTGCAGCTCTAAATTTATGAACCTAAGATTTCCAGTGATGGTCCCTCAGCCCCCTTTTCAGGAGCACCCTTAGTTTTATAAAGGCTTTGTTCACTACGGGCAGATCATGTTTTCCTATGACCAGAACATTGTTTCATGTGACTCTTCCACTCGGTTCCGAAGCCCTGGTGAGATCAGGAAAATCATCCCTGGAAGTGAACATTGTTCTGTAAGAGGGGCTAAGTCCACTGGGCTCACCAGGCCCCTGGTCCAGCAATTGGTAGTAGAAGCTGAAGTACAATCACCACTCATTGATCCAGAAGTAGAGAGAGTAGCATGAAGGGCAAGTTAAATGTGAGACAGATCAAAAAGAGAAGCATATTCAGCAAGAAGAAGAAGGAAGAGGCCAGGTAGCCTCCAGTTCAGCACCCCAGCTGCTCGCTGCAGAGAGGGGAGGGTCCGATTGAGGGATTCCCTCACCTTGGAGCTTTAAGAAAACTGCCATCCATGAAGTTTCAAAAGAAACCAGAGAAGCAGCCAGTGAGGACTCGATTTTGTTCCAAACATATTGATTTCATTGAAGAAAAGCAAAACTTTTCCAGCAGTCATTGGGAGGGGTCAGAAGTTAATTTCTCAGTAGAGCTGCTCACTGAGTCCACTATATTTCCTTCTCAGGGAAATTAATCATAAGTTTCAAGGTAAACTTTTCATGAGTCTTTAAGAGAAAAGAAAACTAAAAGGTCCATGCAGGTTCTAATGCCTCCACTAGTAAACCTAAAAGTAGCCTGGACAGCATTTACATCAGACTGTCAAGCACAAAGGCTACTGAGAAGGGGAGGGGAATAATCCAATTAAAGCCAAAGGCACAGAGTACATAACGAGAAGCCCATATGTCATGGAGAAGAGCAGGCCTGGTGTCTAGCAGCCTCCTGGCTATTAATTGGCTGTCATTCCTTGACTAGATTGGAGCAGGATTGGTTTTCATAGGAGTTTAAACAGCTGAGTACAGGTGTGAGGAGACCCTTCTATTTGGAGCCAGAAAACCCAGGCCCAAATCCTAACTCTGTTCATGTCACTCCTCTCTCTGTGATTCAATTTTCTCATATGTAAAATGAAGGATTTGGATTAGATGAGATCTAAGACCTATATGTTTTTTTGTTCCTGAGCCAAATATTAAGTGCAGGAATATGTCAGGCTAGCCTGACAAAAGATAATAGGATCAAAGACCCAGAGCTGGAGGAGTCCTCAGAGGTCACTTTGCATCAGCTGCTGGCTGGGTTTCAATGGTTTCAACACGCCCCTCCCCGGTTATATTCATCACTTCTAATCTCCTCACCACGCAGCTAAATTGATTGATACCATCACCCTCAGACTCCTCTCCATTTTGATTGGAAGGCTGGAGAGAGGAATAGCAAACTCCTCCCAATGCCTTCCTTTCTATAGGGCAGAAACAGGATTTTGGACTTACTGTACCTGCTGCTTTGCCTTGCTTCAGCGCCACAGAACAAGATGCTTCCACCTCTGTGCCAGGTACCCCTTGATCTTTCCCCCACCCCATTTCCTACCTTCTCTTGTGTTTGGTTCTCTCCCTAGATTGTAAGCTCCTTGAGGGCAAGGCCTGTGTTTTTTTTTTTTTGTTTGTTTTTTTACTAATTGTATCCCCAGCACTTAGCACAGCTCCTGGTATATAGTAGGTACATAAGGTTGATTGGATTGGACTGGACTAGTGTAGTGCCAATGCAATATTTACAGAACCCACAATCATGATAAATATACCAGCCATGACTATAAATATTGCTGCATGGTGCTGCATCACAAAATATAACAAACTCTCCATTTACAGGACAGAAGCAAGATATTTATTCAGACACCAGAAAACAAAATCCCCAACACCAGGAAACCAGATCCATCATAGCAACATAGAAGTTAATGTACCACAACATAGCAGAGAGCCACACCATCCTTTAGCCTTCCCACAAACCAATACAAGATCAGTATTTTACTCACAAACCTGACTCTCCTTGCCTGAGCATCCTCTCTCTCTCCCACCATCCCTCTGGCTCTGACTCCCAGCTCCCTGTGGGCTCTGCTCCAACCTTCAGCAAACTCCTCCTGCCACAGGTTCCATGTGATTACATTCAGCCTATTAGGGAGCAGACTATTTTCAAAGCAGAGATCTTCAAATTCCCCTAGGCTTATTAAGGGGCAGGGAAGATCTTCAAATTCCCATTACCATTACAACTGGTTAATATTTAGTGGTACAGTAAGAAAGAGTACTACTCTGACTGGTTTCAACTACTCAGAACAAGAAACCCTCATGTCAGATATACCCTGGATTTCCCCTTCCCTCACTTTCTTGCCTCTTTTGTGTGTTATCTCCCCCTATTAGATTTTAAGTTCCTTGAGGGTAGGGGCTTTCTTTATTAATTGTATCCCCAATGCTCAATACAGTGCCTGCCATGTAATAGGCACTTATTAAATGTTTATTGGATTGGATTGGATCTATTAGAATTTGCTCATTTTGCTGGTAGGAAAACTGAGGTCCAGAGGGATTAAATAACTTGTTATGGTAGTAATTATTAGTTGTGGGATTTTAACACAGATGTCCTCGGACTCCAGATTCAGTACGCTTTTAGCGTCAGATGATTCTGGCCCACTTTTCCAATACAAGTGTCACAAATACCGAGGCTCCTTAAGAGTCTACCCATTATGGCTAATCTTTAATAAACTTTGCTTTTCTTTGGCTGAGAGAAGGCTTGAGTCAAATTCATTCGGCAGGACCTGGCGTGTTCGTCTTGAGCACCCCTAACCCTATTCCTCATTGTTTTATGCTTCCCTGACCTCATCACTTTCAGTCCCAAATGTTGTTTCCTGTAAGATGTGGTTGGGAGGGGAGGCTATGGGCTGGTATCATTTTCATCATCGTATGGTAAAGATTAATTGTTTAAGAGAAAGTGTAGTGGAAAGAGCTCTGGACTGGATGTCAGGGAACCTGAATTCCAATTGAGATCATGCTATTAGCATTTTGATTTATGTACTTACTTTACGTCCTACTTAACAAGTTCAGACAAATTACTTCACTTCTCCAGGCCTCAGTTTCTTCATCAGTAAAATAAAGGGGTTGGACTAGATGGCCTGAGAGTTCCTCTAATTCTAAAATCCCACCATTCTGTCATTTTCTTCAGCAAGTCCAAGAGGCATGAGAATTATGGCTCATGAGAGCTAGAGAAGATTTTCAATTCACAGGATTATGGAATGTGGCACTGGGAAACAATTCAGAGAGTTATTGGATATCATAAGTGGTCTTCAGGCAAGGGAATGAATAACATATCTAGGACTGATTGCTGTTTAATCTTTTCTTAAAGAGCTCCCAGAAGTGCTATTTATCCATTTAGCAGAAATACCTAGAACTGCTTAACTGACTCTTATAGGTTTGAAAGCCATCGGTAAATAAGAACAAAATGAAACCAGCACAAACCCCATCATTTCAATAATCAATTCCATCAAACATTCAATAAACATCTATAATGCATGTCTATGTGGCATTGTACTGGGTGATGGTAACAAAAGGAAAAATCAAAACTGTCCAAACCCTCAAGAAGCTTATTCTCTAATGAGAAAGGCAGGACATCTACACATGCAAACATGATACATAGAAGAGGTAAAGGAGAGTGATGGGGTACAGGCTCTGGGAAACCCTTGAACTATGATTGAATCTTCCCACTAGATGAGGCATTTGCCTGAGGCCGTAAGACTTTCTTTATAGCTAGGCCCAAATCTTTGTTACCCTTAAACTAGCCTAGCCCTCCATTGTCTGTCACTTCCAGGTAGCCTTTAGCTATTTCCCACCCTTAATCCCATTCTTGGAATCTGACCTCAGTTCCATCAAAGACCCTCCTTAGACTCTTCCTCAAGACCTTCCCCAAACTCCTCCTCTAAGACCACCCCTAGATCCCTCCCCCAATCTTTCTGTATATAAGAAGGATCTTGCCTCCATGAAGGTGCCAAGAATTCAATCTAGCTCAGATTCATTCTGTGTCAGATTATTTTGGCCTGCTTGACAATACAAGCTTCACATATACTTAGGATCCTTAAGAGTCTACCAATTAAGGTAGACTTTAATAAACTTTATTTGGCTGAGAGAAGACTTGAGTTGAATTCATTCAGCAGGACTAGGGCATGTTGATATTTTGTGATGAGATACGGGCTCTGGGAACTCCCTTGAACTCTCATAGAATCTTCCCATTTGGTGATGCATTTGCCTGAGGCCATAGGCCTTTCATTGTGGTTTGGCCTAAATTTCTGTTAACTAGCCTAGCCCTCCTTTGTCCAGCTACTTCCCACCCTTGATCCTCCCAAAATACCTATACAACCTTAAACTAGCCTAGCCCTCCATCTTCTCTTCTCCTGGTAGCCTCCAACTACTTCCTACCCTTAATCTCTCATCACTGGAGTCTGACCTCATCTGATTCCTCCTGAAGACCCTCCCTTAACTCCTCCTCTAGACCACCCCTAGATTCCCCTGACATCCTTTCTGTATATAAGACATAATCTTGCCTTCATGAAAAGAAAAAGCCAGAGAATTTTCTAGCTCAGACTTACTCTGTCAGATGATTCTGGCCCACTTCTCCAATACAAGCATCACAGATAACTAGGCACCTTAAGAGTCTACCTATTATAGGGGCAGCTAGGTGTCGCAGTGAGAAAAGCTCTGGCCCCAGAGTCAGGAGGACCCGAATTTGGTTCTGGCCTCAGACACTTAACACCCACCCACACACACACAAAAACAACTAGCCCTGTAACCTTGGGCAAGTTACTTATCCCCAATTGCCCTCCAAAAAAAAAAGCAAGAAAAAAAAGAGTCTACCCATTATGGCTAATCTTTAATAAACTTTGCTTTACTTTGGCTGAGAGAAGACTTTAGTCTAATTCATTTGGCAGGACTCAGCATGTTGGTATTTTGGGGTCTTGCACACCCCTTAACCCTATACCTCTATATTTTGGGGTCTTGAATATCCCCTAAATCTCAACAGAGAGGTCTAGGCAAAGCCCTATAAGGATATGGGATGATAGAGACACCATTTTCCACTGAGTGAATAAAGGAAGGCTTCATGAAAGTGTTTCTTTAGTTGAACCTTGAAAGAAAAAAAACTTTCAACAGGCAACAATGAAAAAGAACAAAAAAGGATAGAAAATAACAAAGGAGGAGAAGGAAGCATTAAGAAAGGGAAGAAAATGTCAAATATGATTTTAGCCACTGGTGATTTTTTTAGAGAAAGAGAGAGGTGTCCCACACCTGGAGAAGAACAGACACCTCCACCCTTGTCAAAAAGGGAAGAGAGTGGAGAAAGCAAATTAGAGATCAGTGAGATCCTCTTCAATTCTAGGACAAAGGTCCTTTTTAGAGAACACTTAGGAAAGCAACCACCATGTAAAGGCAACAGTATTTATTTTTCTGATGTACTCTCTATATGGAAATCTTGTAGACCTGTCTTGGGATATAGCTCTGGCCTGTGTGGATGGGGTTCATTCTTGAAAAATTTTCAGTTACATGCCAGTGATTCATTTTAGTCTATCATGAATTTAGGCCCTGGGAACACCTTCATTTAGGCTATTTTTAGATCTCTGCTCTGGGACAATTAACTCTTTTATCTCATGTAGTTATCATTTATGATTTTTTGAAACAGAATTCTGAAAAACCAGACTTTGTTAAAGCCCATTGTGATTCAAATAGAGCTACTTAATTTTGCCTTTAAACCCAAATCATTCTGACTTTTACTAATCAGCCAATAATACCGTGTTTCCCCGATAATAAGACCTATCCCGAAAATAAGCCCTCCCCTTACTATGTAAGATTCCTCTAAAATAAGCCCTCCCCCGAAAATAAGCCCTATTGAGATTGCTACTGTAGTGAAGGTGATCCCCTGCGCTACATGCTACATTACGGTACCCTCTGTATGCACCGTCCCCCCCCCTGGTGAAACGCACACTGCGCTCCGAGCTGCATCCAATCAGAGCTGCAGCAGTGAGCGCGTCATCCTGTTCTTCCCCAGTGATTTGCTTATTGAATAAAGGTACATTTTTTTTGTTCACATTTACCTGTTTATTAAAATTGATGTCAATGTTCATTAAAATAAGCCTTCCCCTGAAAATAAGCCCTCTGGTGTTTTTCTGTCCAAAAAAATAATAAGACAGTGTCTTATTATCGGGGAAACACGGTAGGTCACAGTCCAAGCTTCACTTGCTCATTGTTTGGGTTTTGGTGGCTCAGTGAGTTGTAAATAGCAATTGTTTCTGGCCAGAAACTAAGAGTCTTTCCATTCCCAGATGGATTCTTTTGGCAAACTAGGCTATCTTTTGCCCCCATTCTTACCTAGACTTTAATTACTGAATGGGCCTCACCTCATACAAACTAAGACCTGGGAAAGACCTTAGCCTAAAAAATCCAATTTTCCCCATTGTATCCACAACCATCTCTACTCATCTTGATTTATGACTTGCCACTGGACTCCAGTGGCTCTGGATTAGAGACTTTTCACAATCCTGCCTCACTTATAAATCCAATTCACTTTCAAATCAAGATATCATTGGTCCTTTTTGAGAACTATGGAGGAACAACCAGAGATCTCCATTCTGGATTTCAGTTCAATTCTGTTCCATTCAGCAGACATTTATAAAGTCCCTACTATACACAAGGCAGTACTTCAGAGGATGGAAATCTGAAGACAAAATTTTAAATGGTTCCTGCTTTTATGAAACATGTCTGTTTCTTAGTAAGAATAAAACTACGAGTATGCATTTTAAGTATATTACAACTTTATTTGAAAATCATGTAAAGAAGAAAGTCAAATCTGCAAGAATACAAGATCAATTTATAAATGGTCAAATGACATGAATAGCCAGTTTTCAGATAAAGAAATTAAAGCTATCTATAGTCATTTAAAAACGATCTAAATCTCTAATGATTAGAGAAATGCAAATCAAAACAACTCTGAGAGACTCAGATTGACTAACATGAAAAAATAGTAAAATGATAAATGTTGGAGAAGATATGGGAAAATTGGAACACTACTGCATTGTTGTTGGAGTTGTGAATTGATCTAACAATTCTGGAGAGCAATTTGGAATTATGCCCATAGGTCTATAAAACTGCATACCCTTTGATCCAGCAATGCCCCTTCTAAGTCTATGTTCCAAAGAGATCATAAAAATGGGAAAAGGATCCACATGTACAAAAATAATTTTTTTTTGTGGTGACCAGGAATTGGAAATTGAGGAAATGCCAATCAATTGGGGTATGGCAGAGCAAGTTGTGGTATATGAATGTAATGGTGTACTATTGTTCCATAAAGAATGGAAAAAGTAGACTTCAGAAAAACCTGGAAAGATTTGCATGAACTAATGCTGAATGAGTCAGCAGAACCAAGAAAACATCATACACAGTAACAGCAACACTGTTCAATGACCAACTTTGATGGACTCAGTAATACAATGATCTAAGACAATTCCAAAAGATTCATGATGCTATCTACTGTAGAGAAAGAAGTATGGAGTCTGAATGCAGAGTAAAGCATGCTATTTTCTAGTTTGGTTCTAGTTCTTTGGTTCTAGTTCTTTACAACATTAATAATTTGGAAATGTTTAATATGATTGTGATGGGGTTAGGGCCCAAGCTGAGACCTTTTCCATTTTTTTTCCTTCTTTCTTTTTTTTATTTTTTAGTTTACATCATTCATTTCCACAAGATTTTGAGTTACAAATTTTCTCCCCATTTTTCCCCTACCCACCACCCCAAAATAGTAATTCCACTGAATATCCCCTCCCCCAATCTGCTCTCTCCCATATCGTCCTCCATTCCCCCTCAGACTTTCCAGCAGGGCATGGTGTATCTCTATGCCCTAGTGGCTGTATATCTTATTTCCCAGTTGCATGTAAAGTAATAGTACTAATAGTATATAGATAGATAGATAGATAGATAGATAGATAGATAGATAGATAGATAGATAGATAGATAGATAGATTTCAACATTTGATTTTAAAACTTTGAATTCCAGATTCTTTCCCTTCCTCCCTTGTCACCCACCCTTACTGGGAAGATAAGCAATTCAATATAGGTTGTATATGTGTAGCCAAGCAAAACATTTCCATAGTGGATATATTGTGAAAGACTGACTATATTTCCCTCCATCCTATCCCACCCCCCACTTGTCTATTCTCTACTTTGATCCTGTCCCTTTTTAAAAGTGGGTGCTTCCAACTTCCCTCCCCCCCAGCCTGCCCTCCCTTCCATTATCCTCCCTCTCATCCCCTTCCCCACTACTCTCCTGTAGGGTGAGATACCCTATTTAGTGTGTATGTCATTCCTTCCTTAAGCCAAATTCAATGAGGATAAGGTTGACCCATTCCTTTTTGCCTCCTTGTTCTTCCCCTCCATTGTGACAGTTTTCCCTTGCCTCTTCTATATGAGATATTTTACCCCATTCTGTCTCTCCCCATCTCCTCTCATTATATTCCTTTCTCACCTCTTAATTTTGCCTTTTAAGTATCATCCCTTCCTATTCAATTGGTCCTGTGCCCTGTGTTTATGCATACATGTACACATATATACACACACTCACATATGTATTCATATGCCCATATTTCCTCCTATATAGACATGTATATGTATGTATACATATATATATATATATATATATATATACATACACACACAGTTCTATTCCCTTCAACTATTCTCATACTGAAAAAAGTTTCATAAGTTACAGTTATCATTTTTTCATGTAGGAATATAAAAAGTTCAACTTTGATAAATTCCTTATGATTCTCTTGCTTCTTGTATCAGAATGTCAAATTTTCTATTCAACTCTGGTTTTTTCATCAAGCATGCTTGAAAGTCCTCTATTCTACTGAATAACTATATTTTTCCCTGAAACACGATACTCAGTTTTTCTGGGTAGGTGATTCTTGGTTTTAATCCCAGCTCCTTTACCCTCCGGAATATCATATTACAAGCCCTTTGATCCCTCAATGTGGAAGCTGCCAGATCTGTGTTATCCTGATTGTGTTTCCACAATATTCAAATTGTTTCTTCCTGGCTGCTTGTAATATTTTCTTCTTGATCTGGGAATTCCAGAACCTGGCTATAATATTCCTAGGAGTTTTCTTTTTGGGATCTTTTTCAGGAGGTGATTGGTGCATTCTTTCAACCTCTATTTTGCCCTCTGGTTCTAAAACATCAGGGCAATTTTCCTTGAGAATTTCTTGAAGGCTGATTTGTAGGTTCTTTTTTGATCATAGCTTTCAGGTAGTTCAATAATTTTTAAATTATCTCTCCTGGATCTATTTTCCAGGTCAGTGTTTTTCCCAATGAGATATTTCACATTGCCTTCTATTTTCTTTTTTCAGAAAATTTGGCTTTTTAAGGCATTCTTCTCCTCGTTGCCTTTTTGAGCTTCTTTTGCCATCTGAGTTAGTCTGTTTTTTTAGGTGTTATTTTCTTCAGTCAGGTTGTTGACTCTCATTTCATAATTTTCTTGCATTGTTCTCATTTCTCTTTCCAATTTTTCCTCCACTTCTCTTATTTGATTTGAAAAAACCTTTTTAAACTCCTCTATGGACTGTCATATGCTCATATTTTTCTTGGAAGCTTTTGGTGCAGGAGTTCTGACTTCATTTTCTTATTCCTGTTTCATGCTTTGATCCTTTTTGTCCCCAAAATAGGAGTGTAAAGTTGGTTTGCTTTGCTTCCTTTGCTTGCTCAATTTGCCACTCAATTACTTGACTTTTGAGCCCTTTGCCACAGTAGAATTCTGCTCCCAGAAATGGGAGCTTTGTCCCAAATCGCTGGGGTTTTTGCAGCTGCTGGAGCTATTAGTTGGATGCCCTCTCTGAAGCCTCAACATGCTCTGACAAACTGGTCACGAACCCCAGGACCTCCACCCTGGACAGTGATCCAGATCCAAGCATGTTAGAGCAAGAGCCATTACCCCTCAGCCTGTTTGTTTGGTCCCCCTACAATCTGCAGGCCAGGAGCTCTGAAGCAGCATGACTGTGGAGCCTCAGCTGCTTCTTGCCCCGGGGGCAAAGGCCAGATCCCACTCCCAAACTCCCTGTCCTTGCAAAGTCTACACTGACCTCTCACTTTGTCTTTAGCATCTATGGGTTGATAATTTTGGAAACTGCCACAGCTTCTGGTGATCTGAAGTCCCTGGTCAGGCCCACCCTCTGGCTAAAACCTGTGGCTCGAGCTAGGCTGGGCTTGGCTCCCAGAGAGCTATTTTGGCCCTTTCCTGCTGGGCTGTCTTCAGCAGTAGGTTAGCTTCTCTCTGTCATTTTTTGGGTTCTGTAGCTCCAAAGTTTGTCTGGAGTAATTTTTTACATGAATTGGAGGAGGTGGAAGCCAGAGTTGCACAGAAGTCCTGTTTCTACTCCACCATCTTGACTCTGCTCCAGAGACCTTTTCCCTTTACCCCCAAAGAATTTGAGTCTCATTTGTCCATAGGTCCTGGGAACCCCCCCCCCCCAACACACACACATACCTTGGATTTTCCCTGAATTTTCCAACTTCATCTGGCTTTTTCATACCCAATTCTTTTACCCTTAACCTAGCCTAGCTCTCCATTGTCTGTTACCTGTGGATTACCTCAGACTGCTTCCCACCCTTGATCCCATCAAAATTCTATTCTCTTGGTTCCTGGAATTTGACCTCTAGTCACCCCAGTCCAATCCACATTCTCCTTGGACTCCTCCTCAAGACCCTCCCTAAACACCCCCTTTAATCACCCCAAACTACTAGATCACCCCTAGTTCCCTTCCACATTCTTTCTGTATATAAGATCCATCTGGCCTCCATGAAGGTGCTGAGATTCAATCTGGCCCACTTGTCGGTACAAGCATCACAAATGCTAAGGCTTCTTAAGAGTCTTCCCAATATGATGAATCTTTAATAAACTTTGTTTTTATTTGACTGAAAGAAGGCTTGGGTCCAATTCATTTGGACAGGACCCACCATTTCAGTATTTTGGGGTCCTGAGCACCCCTAAAAATCAACATTTTAAATCCCAACAATTGTACATATATGGACTATATCAGATTGCAGGCCATCTTGGAAAGGAGGGGGAGAAATTTAAAATTCGAAATCTTGTAAAGGTGAATGTTGAAAACTAAAATTAAATATTTTTTAAAAGAGAGATATGTTTCCGTTCTTAATAAGGAAGGGAATCATAGCCCACCTTTAGAAAGTCTATATACCACTGTAGCAAACTACCCAGAAAAAAATCAAGGAATGTTCTGGGCCCAGTTCCTGCCTCCTCCCTCGGGTATTCAATCAAAGTCTCCATAAAACTCATGAGAAAAACTAATCAGCTCCTTGTCGCTTGCATTTTTATGGGTTCCAGGAACTTTGCTGTTATTAGAAACTCTATACCTTATCTCTGGGTACATTCTAAAGCACTAGTATGCATTATTCTTTTTCCCTTCAGGTGCTAATGTCTCAGAACATTGTTCTATAACCATCCCATAATTTTATAGTTCCAGGTATTATCCAGGAGCTCCGTTGCTATTTCTGTACTCACTGCAACCCCTGAGACTGAGATGAAACAGAGTTTAGTTCTTTGCCACTTGTAGTAATTACGGCTCAACAATTAACAAACACCAAGAAAACAGAGGTTGTCCACCAGCCACCACAAAATCCATACGTGGAACCATTGGTTACAGCAAATGGAGACATTTTGAATGCTATAGATAGATTCACTTACTTTGACAATATACTTTCCAGATGATGAAGTTGATACACATGTTGCTAGAGCTAGCTTAGTGTTTGGGAGACTCCAAAAGAGAGTGAGGAAGAAAAGAAGTATTAGGCTGCATGTCAAACTGAAGGTCTACGGAGCCATTGTGTTGCCTTCATTGTTGTATGCCTGTGAAACCTGGATGGTATACCAGCACCATGCCAGGAAACTGAATCACTTTCATTTGAACCAACTTAGGAAGGTTCTGAAGGTCACCTGGCAAGATAAGGTACCAGACAATGAGTTCTTTCCTCAAGCTGCATCGTCAAACATTCAGACTTTGCGACAGAGAGCACAACTCCAATGGGTTGGCCATATCATTTAAATGTCAAAAACATATATACCTAAAGGACTATTTCATGGAGAATTCATATAAGGCAAGTCCTCACATGGAGGTCAGAAAAAGTAACACAAGGACATTCTCAAGGTGTCTCTGAAGAGTGTTCAGTTGTGAGACATGAGAGACTCTAAGACAAGAACCATTCAGCATGGCACACCTACCCCAAAGATAGTGTTGTACTCTATGAGCAAGGAAGAATTTTAGTAGTTTAAAAGAAATGTGAGATGTGCAAATTTAGAGACATCTCCATCCCAACTATTCACATGGACTGTTTGTGCCTGACCTGTGGGAGAGTCTTCTGAGCTCATATTGGTCTGATCAACCACAGTCAGACACAATGTACATTGACCCCAACATTGTGATATCATTTTGGTTCTCTTCAAAAACAAAGGACAACTTACCTGGCATCCTCAGTCTCTATCATTCCTGTCCCTTGTAGTTAACCAAGGAGTCCCTAGTTCTTACCTACATGTATTTCCAATGGCATCATGGGAAAAATCTATTTGGCTCCCCCTTGTAGTCACATGAATCACTTTGGCTTTTAGACTGACAGTATCTTAGGGAAGGACTACTTGAGTCCTCTGGAACTGTTTTATGAACCTCTAGAAACCATAGTGATCACTAACAGTCATAGTAGTTTCGTTCTGGTATTATGCCAAACCTTATTTCTTCCTTTCTTTTTTTTTTTTAATATAGGCAAACCAGTAGATCAGGGGAAGGTGATGGATGTAATCTCTTTAGCTTCAAGTCGAAGTCTTTAATAATACTATGCTTATCAATAAGATGAAGGGATATGGGCTCAGTGATGGGATTTGGAACTGGCTTACCAAATACAAAGAGCAGTCATTAATGGGGTTGAAGTCTACTTGGAGGGATATCTCTAGTCAGAACATTCGGTGAGACATAGTTGGCTCTTGTGTTGTCTGATATTTTATCAGTGGTTTGGATGAAGCTGACCCATGCCAAAAAAGAGAATGATGAGAAGCTTGGAGGAACATTTGTACCTCCAAGAAAGAGGAAGAATCCCAAAATACCCTTGAAGGAGTGGCTAGGTGGCACAGTGAATAGAGCACTGACCCTGGAGTCAGAAGGACCTGAGTTCAAATCTTAAATACCCTTATAAACAAGAATAACTGGTCAAATAAGATAAAACAAAGTATAATAGCTATAAATGTAAAGTTCTACTTTGTATTTCAAAAACCAACTTCACAAATCTGGGATATTGGAGAGACACATGTCTAGACAAGAGCTGCTGTGGAAAAAACTTAGATATTTTCATGGTCTGGAAGTTTAATATGAGTCAACAGTGAGATACTCTTGCCAAAAATGCTCCTGGTCTACATAAAAGAGAGGTCTATGATTCAGTTCTACAGTACTCTGCCCTGTGCTCAGGTCATGTTTAGGGTACTGTGAAAGACAAAATGGAGTGAATCCTGAAGAAGACATAAGGGTAAATGAGATGGCTGGATGACATACCATGTAAGGATAGGTTGAAGCAATTGGGGGAGTTTGGCCCAGAGAAGAGAAGACTTAAAAGAGATATGAGAGCTATTGTCAAATATCTAAAGACCTGTTATATGGAAGGAAGGACTCACACTCAACTTACTTGATTTGGTCCTAAAGCATAAGACCTAGAGCAGTGGGCAGATGATAGAAACCAATACATTTTGTCTTGATATAAAGAGGGAAATCCCCCCTCTCCCCCAATATGTTAACATTTTAAAGAAGTTCAAGGGTGCTCTGGCTGATTCAAGAGGTAGAAAGTTTCCCTTTACTGGAGATCTTCAATGAAGCCTAGGTGACTATCTAGAATCCTGACTGAGGTATAGTTTGTACTGAGTAACTTCTGATTTATCTTCCAATTCTATATGTTCCCAATTATTTATATAAAATGTTACTAATGTCAAATTCCATTACATGGAAATCTTTAGCTTGCATCCAAAAGCATCAGAGTGGTAGAGTGGAAAGGGCATTAAATTTGAAGGAAATACCTTAGTTTTAATCCTGTTACACACACATATGTGTCTAATATGTGTCACTATGTGTCTAATATGTATGGATATAGATAGATAGATATTGATATCCTAGTTTGTATTTATCTTTTTTTTTGTAGATCATTTGGGTGAATCACTTAAATTTCCTGGGTTTTAGTTTCATCATCTTTTGAATAAGGGGGTTAGGTTAAATGATTTTAAAGTTCCTGTCCAACTCTAAATCATGTGAGCCTAAATCATGTGATTAGGAGTATTGTGGTCCCATAAATAAAATTGGGAAGTTGGAGGGAAGGGAAGGAGTTCATTTTGGAGCAAGATGACTTGAAGATACAGGCAGGGTATTCAGGTAGAGATGTTTAGAAGACAATTGGAAATAAGGGAATAGTTGGAGTCTGAATAGAGATCAGAAAGTCATCTATGTAGAGGTGTAAAGTCCTGGAAGTAGATGAGGTCACCAAGATAAAGAGTTTAAAAAGAGAAGAAAGCAAGGATAAAACCTTGGCCAACACTTAAATTAAGAGATGGAAGGAGGATGAGGAACCAGCAAAAGAAACAGAGAAGGAACTATTGAATAGTAGGAGAATCAGGAGAATGTTGTTTGTTTTCAGTCATTTTTCATTTGTGTCACACTCTTCAGATATCATTTTGGGGTTTTCTTGGCAAAGATTCTGGAGTGGTTTACCATTTCACTCTCCAGCTGTAACAATAATGCAATATTCATAACACTAACAGTAACTATGTAACAGTAAATATGCTGGTATAGCTGTAAATCACAAAATGTAACAGGCTCTCCACATGGAGCACTGAACCAAATCATTTATTCAAATACCAGAAAGCTGAGTCCCAAAACCAAAAAGTCAAAGCCATTACAGTAACCACGAAATTGGTACACATAGTTAATGCATTGAACACCCACATCCCCAAGCCTTCAAAACAAAACAGGCTCCCTCAGACAAAGAACCTCCTCTCCTCACTCATAGTAACTGCTCAGCCTCCACACAGCTCACTCCTAGCAGCTCCAGCCCCCCACAGTTCCTGTCCCTGGCAGTCCTCAGCTGAAGTTCTCAGAAGAAGTTCTGACTGGCTCTCCTAAGAAGCTCTGTTACCACTGCTGCTTGTATTTCTGCTGCTGCCGCCTGTGTCTCCACCTGCTGCCACTCAGCCACTTCCGGTTGCCATGCTGGCTCCAGTCTGGCCCTGCTCGGCTCTGGCTCCTCCCTGCCCCACTCCCTTCTGCCACATCAGCAAGTTCATCCCACTGGGGGATTTACAAGTTCTGGGTCTCAACATCTGACACAATTATGAACCCAAAATTAAGTGCTAAGTACCTGCCAGTCTGACAATACAAGGGCCATGGAAGATCTTCAAATCCTATTACCATTACACCAGCTCATTCTCCAGATAAGGAAACAGAGGCAGGGTCATACAGCAAGTAACTCTCTGAGACCAGATTTGAACTCAGATCTTAATGACTCCATGCCTATAACTCTACCCACTGTATCACCTAGTTGCCTCCCTCTTCCCCTCCCTCCCACCCCATCCCCAAAGAGTATGGAGTCCCACAAAAAAAGAAAAGAAGGGACATCAAGAAGTGAGTGATGAGAAGTGTAAGATGCTGCAGAGATCTCAAAGAGGATACGGACAAAGAAACCACTGGTTGAGATCAGGGCATAGCTAACAGACCAGTCTGGCTGTCCCAAGAGTAAAAGAAGAGAAAATAAAGCGGAATAATAAAGTCTAAAAAAGAAGACTGATATGATTGTGAATTTAGAGCTGGAATAGACCTTAGAGAGCATGGAATCCAACCCCCTCATTTTGCAGGTCATGAAACCGAGTCTGAAAAAAAAGGAAGTGACTTGCTCAGGGTCATACACAAGGGAGTGACACCATCAGATCTGTGCCTCAATCACATAGAGCAAAGGTCATATCTCTCAGCCTCGTTGGTAGGTGCTGGGTGTTGGTCCTAATTTTGTTGCTGTTCCTTTTCTCAGCCTTGGTTTGCTCATCAGTAGTTCAATCAGAAGCATTGAGCCCTTGTACAATCTAGTGGTGGTGGAATGATCCCCAACTCCAAAGATCTTTTCCAGATTCCATCACACCCCTTAGGGTTCTCTAGTCTAATTGGCATGGCTATTCTCATCTGCTTATTAAATCTTTGTTAGACTGGAAGAAAAGAAAAAAAATGTCTTTGTAAGTGAGTTTTGCTTTTTACTTGGTTATTATAAATCCCATATACTCTTATTCATGGTAAAGTCTGGTACCATGGATAGGGAGCCAGGTCTGGAGACAGGAATACCTGAGTCAAATTTGACCTCAGATACTTACTAGTTGTGTGACCCTGGGCAAGTCGCTTAACCCTATTTACCTCCATTTTCTTATCTGTAAAATGAGCTGGAGAAGGAGATGACAAACTACTCCAGTATCTCTGCCAAGAAAACTTCAAATGGGTTTTCTGACTCAAGAAGAGTTGGATACAGCTGAACAACAATTATATTTTTCTTATTTTTCTGCTTCTGACCTCAGGCTTATGCTGTATTAATTCTGTGTCAGGAAACCCTAGTTCAAATCCTAATTTTTCCATTTGTTTCCTTAGTGACCTTAGGCCTTTTTCTTTTGACCTTTGTTTTCCTATCTGTAAAATTAGAGAATTAGAGTTAATTCATCTTTGAAGTCTCTTCTGATTTGAAATCTGTGATCTCATGATCCTACCATCTGTGATTCTGTGTTCTAAGAAGCTGAACTCCCCAAGTGATCCCACCCAGAATAAAACACTTTTTCCTGCAGTCTCGCCTCTACCCTTTAGTGTACTTTGAAGATGCTCACACTATAAGCTTGGATGAAAAAATGGGCCAAATTTCCTCTAAAGAGAGACACTGGCAATTTAGCATGTTTCATCTTAGCCGTTCGGTCTATAATTTCATTTGATTCGCCTATCAGAGAGGAAAGATTCATGTTAGGTTTTTTTCATTAGTAAAATCCATTTTAAGGTCTCCAGGAGGTAAATTATTTTTAAAATGAGTTTTTATTTTATTAGTCAGGTTGCACAGTGTCAAAATTTTACTGGAGTTGGGGGCACTTCAGTGAGCTTATTAAGATTGATACAATCAAACCCTGCTTCTCTACAGCATGACATAGTAACCTTCTGGGAAGGAGAGATTTATTCTTAAAGAGACCACACTAATTTTTCTTAAAGATAATTTTAGGGCTTTTATTCTTTTCTCATGGTATTTGTGTCCAAGAGAAATAGGGTATTTAATGCAGCTTCTGTGTCTACTAGCAAAGAAAGAAGATACCCAGGGATTTTAACAATATAGCTATTATGGTAGCCTCATGGGTCTCCTCACTTTGACTTCAATCTTTCTCCCTTCCAATCTATGTGTCATGTGCTGTCAGAATAACCTTCCTTAGGAATAATGCCATGACTGGATAATATCAAAATAGAATTGGGCCTGGTGGCACTTGAGGTAGGAAATCAGACCTGTGGAGCACTACTTTGCTTAGAAACCTTCCTATTGTCCCCCTATTGCCCACCAAGTAAAGTGCAAATTTCTTTAATTGGTACTCTTGATTCTCTAAAATATAATACCATCCTAAATTTCATTTCAATTCAACAAACATTTCTAAGTACTTTCTATGTATAAAACATTGTGCTAGCAATGCCAAGATGAATGATCAGGTGGGGATAGAAAACTGTCAGCTTTATCTACAAAATCTACATGGAAATCAACTGGATTTTTCTCTGGAATGTGCCTCATACCTTTGGGTCTCTGTGCCTTCCTCATGCCATTCTGTATATGCCTCCTTTTCCTTCTTCATCTGTGAATTCATCTTCATCATCATTGAATTCCTACCCATATTTTAGAGAGAAATTCATTTCCACCTGCTCCATGTAAGATTAATCACCTCTACCCATTAAATACCTTCTCCCTCTGACCTCTCATTGTACCTGATTTTGCATCTCTCTAATAATAATAACAGCTAACATTTGTGCAGTGATCTACGGTTTGTAAAGCAATACATATGTTTGCTGAAAGAAGCCAAATGAATGAATATTATTCAGTGCAATTATGGATGATTCTTTAACAGTGAGAGACCATCCTTGGAATGCCATTGGCCACTACAAGCCTCCTAGTTCTCACAGTATAACTGGTTCCCAGTTTGGTATTTTGGTATAGAACCAAACAAAGCAAGATATCGGTCATACTCTGTTGCAGAATGACAAGATCCACATTATTAGGCAATATGGTACAGAGCAAAGAACACTGGGTCTTGAGTCAGATGATATGGCTTTGAATTCTGCCTTTTTCATTCCATTCCTTTTCCACTTGTGTGATTTTGAGCAAATCATTTTACTTCTTTTTCTTAGCTCCCTCCCTCTTGTGTAAAATGGGCAAGTTGGACTGCATGACCTTTATTATTGCTTCCAGCTCCAAGTCTATGATTCAGTGATTTATAGTCTAGTAATTTCAAGCAATATGTTTTCTCTCCTCCTCATAGAATGTAAACTTCCCATAATGCAATGTAAACTCCTAAAGGTCAAAAACGGTTTCGTTTTTGGTTCTATCTGTCCAGAATTTAACACAGTTCCTGGAACAAGTAGGTTTGTTGATGACTAGATCAAATACTAATTGCTAATAAATAATAATTTCTTATATTTTGTAGCTATCAATAGGACATTGTCAACACTAATACTTAAGAAAAATGATTAACATTGTTTACACTTCCATATCCCCCATGAAAGGGTATTATATTTTTAGAGCTAGAAGGGACCTATGGAGATTATCTTGCCCCATCTTTTCCCATAATAGGAGCATAGACCTAAAGCTAGAAAGAACCTTAGAGATAATCTAGGGCAACCTCTTTCTTGTATAGATGAGGAAGCTGATCCCGACACTCCCAGTAACTGGATGAACCTGGTTTCAAACCCTAGTGCTCTCATTATTATTCTTCCTACTGAACCAAGTTTCCTCTCTTTTACAGGTGAAGAGGAAAGGAAATTACTGGACCAAATTTACACAAGTGGTAAGTGAAAGATCCAGGATTTTAATCTAGGTGCCTGACATCCAATTTAGTGTTCTTTCCACTGATATGATGGGAAGCTGAAGCTTATCAAATGAGGACTTCTAGGTAGTAACGTCCAGTGGGCAGAGATTTAAATTAGAGTTGGATGAACTAGTCCCTAATACTGACTTGTCCTTTCAGTCACTGGGTTAACTGATGAAGGCACACAAACAATTATGGCTTTTCTTTTTCATCAAAACTCCGTTAATGAGAGAAGCATATAGAGAAAATTGTGAACATGCACTACAGAAATGAACTGATCTGAACCACACAAAACAAACTGAAATTAGAAATAGCCTGCCCTTTTCCTTATAAGGCATCATGCAGCTAATGAATGAGGTGATGATGACAGACCAATCAATTCTCATTCCCTTTTAAAATTCTGGCTAATAAATAAATTAGCTAAGCCATCAATATCATTATTGCTAAAATGACTGTCCCTGCCCAGAAACTTGCCCCTTTGTTTAACGCTCCAGGAATTTGATCCTCTATGTGCATTCCCCCCACTAAAGTGTGCATTCAGTACTCAAAATATAGGTCTATATAGGATCTTCCCCCTACTTTTTATTTATTGCTCTGGGAAAAAGTAATCAAATAAATACTGACATTCTTATAAAGAATGTGTCAATCAATTGGCCTATGGCTCCTTACCAACCCTGTAACTTTCCAGAACAAAACATTCCTTCCTAGCTTCAGATCTCTTATAGGTATCGTCTTCCTCTTTTAGAATATAATTTCCTTGAAGGCAAGGACTGTCTTGCCTTTCATATTTGTATTCCCAACAGTAAGCATAGCAGTTGGTTGCTAATAAATGTGTTTTGTTTGTTTTTAGTCATTAATACATGAACAAATTCTGGCCAAAGGAACTGGCTTTCCATTCCCAAAAGCACATAATTTGTTTGTTTCCATGCCAGCACTTGCTATTCTACCTTGGGATGCCTAAAAGACTAAAGTCTTTCCCCTCCAATTTTCCCATGCATTTAAATTGTACTCAAAGACCATCTTTTTTGAGCAGATTCCTCTGATTTGTTTCACATGACTTGGATCAATCCTCTACTCTCCTTTGCCTCTGTGACTCTGTATTCAGTGTGAACATTAGTTTGAAGTTGTTTTATGTTACCTTATAATCCAAAACTTCAATAGCTTCATGATCTCATCAATGTAATTATGCTCTTCTCTTGTTGAGATCACAACCCCTTTATGCTGTGTTCCCCAGTATGACTCATCCATTTTATTTGGTAAATCCTCAATAAGGGAACTAACTGAGAGATACTGAAGGATGAGTAACTGGGAGCCTAAGAAGATAACAGCTCAGAGGAGGCTCATAATTATTCCTTATCCTCTTCTCCAACCCATGGTTCATAAAGGAGTGGTTGAGACAGTTTTCTGATGTGGGCAATCAGTAGAGCAGGTGACTAGGAAACTGTTCCTTGGAGATGAGTAGAGAGAGCATGGTAAACAGTGTGAACAGGAGTTAGTGATGGATTTGAGTGCTCAGTGATTTGTGAATCATAAAAAAGTGATTAGAAAATGATGAGCCTGTGTGGCAACTGAGAAAGTACTACTTGGTATGTGTTGTGGGTGTATTTGGTGTAACTTCCTGGGGTATGGATCCCTACAAGGCTAGGGAGACTGATGAAAGGGAGGTTTGACTGAAGGCACCTCTAGCTTGATGAGATTAAGTGTATATTTATCTTTCTATAGGGGATAGTCCTTCTTTGATGAAGGGGATGCTTTTCATAGAGTAATTCTTGCATTTGCATCATTGATGGAAGAACCTTAAAGATTCTCTGTCTGAATGGCTTAGTTCTGAGTCTTATTCATCTCAACATTGGCTAAGAGTCTTGTGAGGGTAGCTTAAGGGTAACTCAAGTGAGCCCAGGGTCAAAATATCAAAGTGTGAATCAGTCAATAATTCTAACCAGTTGAACTACTCTTCTCTCTCTGGGTTTTTCAAAATCTTATGGGCATTAATGCAACAGTCAGGGCCTCCATTGGTTATACCTCATTCTTGCTTTCATACATAATTGTCCTTTTCTGATTATAGATTTATTGGGCAATGTCTTTTATACCACTTCTTACAATGATGTTATTATTGCTAACATAACATAACATAACCTAGCTATTCCTGTGCTTTTCCCATCTGGAAGAGGAGGAGGTTGGATTAGAAGATCTTAAAGATGTCTTAATTCATCTTTCACCATTCAACCTCTCCTTTCTGTAACCCATTCTTCCCTCTACTAGGGACTAGGATTATAAAGATAAAAACTAAAAAGTTCCCATGCTCAAAATTCCATTTGATATCTATATAGATAGCTAAATTCAATGCTTTTTTGAAACAGGGGAGCCCTAATTAAAGATAAATCTTAGTGATTGTATATAGTAACCCTGAATACCATGCCTATGTAGGATTTGAGGGTTTTGGTTGATATGGAAGGAACTAGAAAGAAAAAGATAATGCTAAATAAAGCACATCAAGGTAGAAAATTGGAGATAGAATAACTGCTGATCTCTGTTGCAGCGGCAATGTTTTTAAGGTTCCAGGATAATGGATTAAGTTCATGATAAGCTGGAACATTGAACTAAATCTAAGAAGAAGAAATTTATTCAGAATAATGTCTTATAGTTATGTTAAAAAACCAACTTCACAAGTAAATTATGTGGGAGGTATGGCTAGACAACAGTCTGTCTGATGAAAACAATCTAGGGATTTTAGTGGATAGCAAGCTTAATATCAATCAGCAGTATGATATGGCAGCTTAAAATAGAGGAGCATAGTTTCCAGGAATAAAGGGGTGACAGTTCCACTGCTCTCAAGCATTATGTTTGGTTCTGAACACTACATTCTAGGAAAGATTGATAAGCTGGAAATTGCCTATGGAAAATGGCCCAGGATGATGAAGGTGCTTAATTTCTTTCTTGCCCAAAAGAAAATTGGTTGAAGGAACTTGGACTGTTTAGTGAATAGAAAAGAAGACTGAAGTGGGGGTGGGAGCGTGGAGTCTAGGAACAGTAGTTTTGTGAAGTATTTGGAAGGTTGTCACATAAAAGAAGGATTATGCTTCTCACCTGAAGACTTATCTAAGAGCAATGGATAGAAGTTGCAAAGAAGTAAATTTAAGTCTTATGTGGAGGAAAACAAGCAAACAAAAAACTAAAGAAAAATAAAACCTTGTTAATAATTTGAATTACCCAAAATTAAAGTGGGTTGCCTCAGGAGGAGTGTGGGCTCTTTCTCCCTGTAGACCTTCAGCCAAAGTCTGGTTGCCCATGTGTTGGACTTGTTGAAGAGGAGATTCTTTTCAGAATATGAGTGGCACTGGTTGACTGCTGAAGTCCTTCCATTTCTGATATTCTATGATTCTGTGTTTACTGGAACAAAGATCTTCAGCGTCAGCTTCTTAGGAAACAAGAAAATAGCCACCAAAAACAATCCCTTTGGCCATAGAATTCCTGGGGTTATAGGATTGAGAGAGCTAAAAGTGATGTTAGTGATCAACTGATCCCATTCCTTCACTGAGCAGATGAGGAACCTAGGCATGGAGCTATTGAGGCATCTGCCCAAACTCTGATTGGGTATTTTCACTTGCTGGCCCCCATGCCTGGAATTTTCTCTCTGGTCATCTTTGATTCTTGGCTCCTTTCAAAGCCCAGCTAAAATTTCACTTTCTACCAAAGTCTTTCCTCCCCTCATGCTAGTGTCTTCCCTTTATTAATTATCTCCAATTTATGTTTAAAAAAATTTACATGTACATAATTGTTTTCATGTGCCTTCTTGCCACTGTTTCTTTAGAACAGAGACTATCTTTTTCACTTTTTTTGCATCCCCAGTGCTTAGCATGGTATAAATGATTATTGACTGAAATACTACATGTGGATTCAAACCTAGATGTTCGAACTATAGAGTCCTTATCCTGGCATTCTTTGCTACCTTCGAAGCACTTTTCTCTGAACCTTGGCTTTTAATATCAAGTCGTCTGTCTGTCCATTAAGTTTTTTTAGGTTCAGAAATCTGCTCTTCTCCCCAACTTCAATAGCCTGCCACTTTCCCATTTTTTTTTTTTTGCCTTTTGGAGGGCAATTGGGGTTAAGTA